>NC_084749.1:6625807-6645807 GCF_033978785.1 Entelurus aequoreus
CGCCTTCTACGCCCTGGACAACCAGAACCTGCGTGAGCTGTGGGACTGGTCCAAGCACAACCTGACCATCCAGCAGGGCCGCACCTTCTTCCACTACAACTCCAAGCTCTGCATGTCGGAGATACGCAAAATGGAGGAGATGACGGGTAGCAAAGAGCGCAATCAGAAGAACGACATCGCCGCACGCACCAACGGGGACCAAGCCTCCTGTAAGCATGTCATGCTGGCTTCACACCGCCATGTCCAAAGTCTGGCCCGGGGGCTCCAATTACTGTACTGCACATCAAATATTACACTTTCATATACATTTTTACTAGAAAAAGTTGCAATGTTGATGCTAATAACACACAGCTGTTATGCAGGCTGTTTTCATTGCTCCCAAATAATAATGACTCACAATCACTTGTTCAATTGGTTATTGACATGTTCAATAATTACTTCACATCAAATATTACACTTTCAAATACATTCTATTGTGGAAATATTGCATATTTTGTGTTTTTGCTTTATTAAAAAAAACAAGTTTTATGTGACTAAAAGGAAAAAAACATGAAAATATAATGAACAATTTTAATCGACAGATCTGGGGGTGATCTCCAGTCTATGGCGTTGAAAGTTTTTTTTAAAAAAGTATGATTTATTTTGAACGCTTTTATGAGTGGGACCCTTTTACATCCCCAAGAATTTTAGTGAGACTTTAAAAAATAAAAAAAACCATAAAATACTGTAATTGCTCAAAAAATAATAATGAATTAACATCAATGTTGTTATGAATTATTGATCTATTTAAGGCTCCAATTACTTCACATCAAAAATTACACTTTGATATACATTTTATTGGGGAAATATTGCAATTATTGGTATTTGCTATACAAAAAACAAACATTTATTTTAATTTTATTTTGTGGGCCACACCTATTTTTTAACAGCACATTTTACAAATACTGTCTTTTTTTTTTTACTTAAAAATGTGGAGTAAACAGAGGTTAAATATAGAGATGTCGATATATGCGTTAAAATGTAATATCGGAAATTATCGGTATCGTTTTTTTTATTATCGGTATCGTTTTTTTTTTTTTTTTTTTTTAATTAAATCAACATAAAAAACACAAGATACACTTACAATTAGTGCACCAACCCAAAAAAACCTCCCTCCCCCATTTACACTCATTCACACAAAATGGTTGTTTCTTTCTGTTATTAATATTCTGCTTCCTACATTATATATCAATATATATCAATACAGTCTGCAAGGGATACAGTCCGTAAGCACACATGATTGTGCGTGCTGCTGCTCCACTAATAGTACTAACCTTTAACAGTTAATATGATTTACTAATTACTAGTTTCTATGTAACTGTTTTTATATTGTTGTACTTTCTTTTTTATTCAAGAAAATGTTTTTAATTTATCTTATTTTACTATTTTTTTTAAAAAGTACCTTATGTTCACCATACCTCGTTGTCCAAATTAGGCATAATAATGTGTTAATTCCACGACTGCATATATCGGTTGATATCGGTATCGGTTGATATCGGTATCGGTAATTAAAGAGTTGGACAATATCGGATATCGGCAAAAAGCCATTATCGGACATCCCTAGTTGAATAGACTGAGAAAAAGTTGCAATGTTGACTCTCATACCAGCTTTTTTCCCTCTAAAGCTGTCATTGCGCAAACAATAATAATGAATCAACATCAATGTTGTTATGAATAAATGATCTCACATCAAATGTTCCACTTCAAAATGTTTTTGGGGTGAAATATTGTGTTTTTGCCGCATAAAATACAAAAATGGCATAAAATAAAAAATAAATAAATAAAAACTTTTAATAGACGGATAGATATGAAGTTGATTTAGAACAGTGGCGTCAAACTCAGTTTTATTGAGGGCCACATCACAGTTATGCTATTATATATAAATAATATATGAATAATAATTACACAATTATTTATTATATCTTTTTGACGTGTACTGTAAAAACATCTGTAGATTTTACAGTTAAAAACTGACAGTTCAGATGCCAAAATGTTATTGTAAAAGTCACAATGTTTTTTAGAATATATAAATGGATACATTTTTAGTTTCAAATCTACGTTTGTTGTTTTTACAGTGTATTACTGTAAACGCAAAAAAAAAAACAATACCACAATTTTTGGGGGTATTTTTAAGGTAAAAATCTGGCGACTGAGCTACTTGTTTCTTCTGTAAAAATACATTTTTAAGTGTACACTTTGATGAATAGCTTGCTGAAAAAGCATTAGTCAAGTTGATATTTAAGTATTTTTTGGTATTTTAACAAAAACATGTTTTGTATCATAATGTTTGTTTCAATATTAGATGAAGTTTTAAATATTTGAAATAGCTTGCCGTGCATGAATATAAGACCAGTCAAATAATCATTGTATATAATAATAAGAAAGCTAGTTTTTTGATTTATAAATAATACATAGGTAATGCATCATTAGTTTAATATTAAGTAATGCATATGTTTTTTTAACTAAAGTACCAATAAATTTTAAAAAAACATTATTGATAAAATATTGCAATAAGACCAATAAAATAATCATTGTATATAATAATAGTAATGATAAGAGAGCTACTGATTTGATTTATAAGTAATAAGTAGTGCATAATTAATTTAATAATAATCAATCATGTGTATGTTTTTAACGACAGTGCCAATAAAAAAATAAAATTAAAGAAAAGTGAGTAAGTGAATATAAGACCAGTCAAATAATCATTGTATATAATAATAAGAAAGCTAGTTTTTTGATTTATAAATAATAAATAGGTAATGCATCATTAGTTTAATATTAAGTAATGCATATGTTTTTTGACTAAAGTACCAATAAATTTAAAAAAAACATTATTGATAAAATATTGCAATAAGACCAATAAAATAATCATTGTATAGAATAATAGTAATGATAAGAGAGCTACTGATTTGATTTATAAATAATAAGTAATGCATAATTAATTTAATAATAATCAATCATGTATATGTTTTTAACGACAGTGCCAATAAAAAAATAAAATTAAAGAAAAGTGAGTAAAAATATTATTGATAATATATTGCACTAAGACCAGTTCAATAATCCTTGTATATAATCAATACCAGCTAGTTATTTATTTTAGAAATAAAGGGCAGGAGTAAATAAGTTTCACTTTTTTTCACTCCTTTTTGGATATAAAAAACCTAACCATTCATTGTTGATGTGTTTTTATTGTGGAGTATTTGTTTTTATTTCTGTACTTCACTGTAATGTTAAGATGATTTTATTTTTTTGAATTTATTTTGCTTTTTTTTTTTAACTTGTCCAAAATAAACTACATCTCTACATCAAATAAAAATACAGCTCTATCACATTAGTCATAATTTTGGCGCTTAAGAAACTTTTCTATGACTTTAGCTCCGGACTTCTTCTGTTTGTTTGCTGTGGTCATTACTGCCACAAGTGGTGGGAAAGTGTATTACCATACCATATCTGAACACAGCTGAGAAACAGGTGTTTTTTGGCGAACATCTAGGGAAGGGGTCACCAACCTTTTTGAAAGCAAGAGCTACTTCTTGGGTGCTGATTAATGCGAAGGGCTACCAGTTTGATACACACTTCAATAAATTGTCAGAAATAGCCAATTTGCTGAATTTACCTTTAACTCTATGTTATTATTAATAATTAATTATATTTACACTTAATTGAACGGTTTAAAAGAGGAGAAAACACCAAAAAAAATGACAATTAAATTTTGAAACATAGTTCATCTTCAATTTCGACTCTTTAAAATTCAAAATTCAACCGAAAAAAAGAAGAGAAAAACTAGCTAATTCGAATCTTTTTGAAAAAATTTTTAAAATAATTTATGGAACATCATAAGTAATTTTTCCTGATTAAGATTAATTTTAGAATTTTGATGACATGTTTTAAATAGGTTAAAATCCAATCAAATTGGACCAAGCTATATTTCTAACAAAGACAAATTATTATTTCTTCTAGATTTTCCATAACAAAAATTTTAAAAGAAATTCAAAAGACTTTGAAATAAGATTTAAATTTGATTCTACAGATTTTCTAGATTTGCCAGAATATTTTTTTTGAATTTGAATCATAGTAAGTTTGAAGAAATATTTCACAAATATTATTCGTCGAAAAAACAGAAGCTAAAATGAAGAATTAAATTAAAATGGATTTATTATTCTTTACAATAAAAAAAATAAATTTACTTGAACATTGATTTAAATTGTCAGGAAAGAAGAGGGAGGAATTTAAAAGATAAAAAGGTATATGTGCTTAAAAATCCTAAAATCATTTTTAGGGTTGTATTTTTTCTCTAAAATTGTCTTTCTGAAAGTTATAAGAAACAAAGTAAAGAAATTAATTAATTTATTCAAACAAGTGAAGACCAAGTCTTTAAAATATTTTCTTGGATTTTCAAATTCTATTTGAGTTTTGTCTCTCTTAGAATGAAAAATGTCGGGCAAAGCGAAGTGCTGCTATTTGAGCTATTTTTAGAACAGGCCAGCGGGCTACTCATCTGGTCCTTACGGGCTACCTGGTGCCCGCGGGCACCGTGTTGGTGACCCCTGATCTAGGGGGCGCTTATAGTCCAACAATTGGCCCTATGGTTAAGAAACACTGCACTAATCTATAACCATGCATGCCTTTTTTAACCCATTGGAGTCTATTGTTTGCTAATCTTGCCCTTAGGTGAAACCAAGTTGCTGAAGTTCACTTACATCAAGGCGGGGCCAAACAAGATTATAGTGAAGTGGGAGCCATTTTGGCCCTTGGATTTCAGAGACCTGCTGGGATTTATGGTTCTCTACAAAGAAGCGTAAGCCTCCCTCGTATTATTTATCGCCCTTTCATGTCATGAAAATGTTTTCTTGACTTGCGTCCTCCTCGCAGGCCGTACAAGAACGTGACGGAGTTTGATGGCCAGGATGCGTGCGGTTCTAACAGCTGGGTGATCGCCGACGTGGACCCACCGGCCCGCGTCACCGACAACAAGGAGCAGCACGAGCCGGGCCACCTGATCCGACCCCTCAAGCCCTGGACCCAGTACGCCATCATGGTCAAGACCCAGCTGTCTGCGTCGGACGAGCATCAGGTCCAGGGCGCCAAGAGTGAGATCATCTACGTGCGCACCGACGCCTCCAGTGAGTGACGCCACGCACCAGGTGGTCTACCCCAGGGGGGTCCACTGCACTAAAATACTGTTAAAGAATTAAAACACTTCAAAAAGTGGAATAAAAGAGCTAATAAGTCAAAATGTAACAAAAAAAAGTTGCAATGTTGATGCTAATAACACACAGCTGTTATGCAGGCTGTTTTCATTGCGCCCAAATAATAATGACTCACAATCACTTGTTCAATTGGTTATTGGTTATATGTTCAATAATTACTTCTCATCAAATATTACAGATTTGAATACATTTTATTGTGGAAATATTGCATATTTTGTGTTTTGGCTTTATTAAAAAACAAAGATTTATGTGACAAAAAGAAAAAAAAAACATGAAAATATAATGAAACATTTTAATCGACAGATCTGAAGTTGATCTGCAGTCTATGGCGTTGAAAGTTTAAAAAAAAAAGTATGATTTATTTTGAACGCTTTTATGAGTGGGACCCCTTTGGATCCCCAAGAATGTTAGTGAGCCATTAAAAATAAAAAATACTGTAATTGCTCAAAAAATAATAATGTATCTAACTTCAATGTTGTTATGAATTATTGATCTATTTAAGGCTCTAATTAATTTAACATAATAGTGTGAGAGTCCAGTCCATAGTGGATCTAGTTGACATTGTGAGAGTCCAGTCCATAGTGGATCTAATATAATATTGTGAGAGTCCAGTCCATAGTGGATCTAATATAATATTGTGAGAGTCCAGTCCATAGTGGATCTAACATAATAGTGAGAGTCCAGTCCATAGTGGATCTAACATAATAGTGTGAGAGTCCAGTCCATAGTGGATCTAACATAATAGTGTGAGAGTCCAGTCCATAGTGGATCTAACATAATAGTGAGAGTCCAGTCCATAGTGGATCTAACATAATAGTGTGAGAGTCCAGTCCATAGTGGATCTAACATAATAGTGAGAGTCCAGTCCATAGTGGATCTAACATAATAGTGTGAGAGTCCAGTCCATAGTGGATCTAACATAATAGTGAGAGTCCAGTCCATAGTGGATCTAACATAATAGTGTGAGAGTCCAGTCCATAGTGGATCTAACATAATAATGAGAGTCCAGTCCATAGTGGATCTAACATAATAGTGTGAGAGTCCAGTCCATAGTGGGGCCAGCAGTAGACAATCCCATCTATACTAGTTTGGGTATACCATACCACCCTAGTACAAAAAGTGATTCATCTGATTAAAAAAGTCCACCATTTGACAGTTCTAGTTCAAATAGTCCTGATTGTTTACGTCTCTGCTCGGAGCAGCTTGTGGCCCTCGGTCCAGCCGGCACTTTAAAGTCCGGTGTGTCTAGCCCAGCGGACTGTTGACGAGTGAACTACTTGGCAGGAACGAGGCTTTCGCCATGTGCCAACTACAGAGCCAGTCACAAAAACTCTGCGGGTTACTTTGGGTCAACACTAAGTCCATTCACCAGATGTTTGTCCACCTTCTCTCCTCCAGAGCCCTCCGTGCCCCTGGACCCCATCTCCTCGTCCAACTCCTCCTCCCAGATCATCCTCAAGTGGAAGCCCCCCACCAACCCCAACGGCAACATCACGCACTACCGGGTCATCTGCCGCAAGCAGCCCGAGGACAGCGACCTGTACAAGTTTGACTACTGCCTGCAAGGTCAGGACCACTGATGCATGATTGGGCCAAGACCTTGGCAATCATGGACTTGGGATTGTCAACACACACACATTCTTGTATTTCTTACCTTCTTGAGACCTCTGAAAAATGCCTCCCGCTTTAGGACCACCTTTGCTAGATATATAAAGAACTGTATTTACAACATTAATAATATATACATAGTATACAAATACAAAAAAGCTTGTTGTGAAAAATTAGTTGGGATTTCACAAGAAAAAGGTCACAATTTTTGTCTTTTTTATAACAAAAGTCGTCATTTTACTCAACGCAAGTCAAAATTTCACAAGAAAAAGTGAACGTTTGTGCAATATTATGATAAAAGTTGAAATTTTACTCAATAACAGTCGCAATTTTACAAGAAAAGACGAACATTTTGGCAATTTTATGAAAAGAGTCGTCATTTTACTCGACAAAAGTCACAATCTTATAAGAAAACTTTCAATTTTGGCAACAGTATAATAATAATCGGAATTTTACTTGGCAAAATGATGACAAAAGTCATAATTTTACTCAAACAAAAATGGCAATATTGTGATAAAAGTCAGAATTTTATATGACAAATGTCACCGTTTTGCATTAAAAATAATTTTACATTAAAAAGTAATAATTTTGCATTAAAAAGTAATAATTTTACAAGAATATATTGCAAAAGTACAGAAACAGAAAGAACATGAGATTTAAGTTAATTTATTTTTTGTTTTTGTTTGTAATTGGTTTTTAATCTTCATTATTTACTTCAAGTTATTACAGTAGGTCTCTATATACATATTTATTTATATTTTTTTTTATTAATTTTGGCCAAAGGGGGAGCATTTCAGTTTCTTACACACATTTGTTATTACATATGTTGACCAGAGGGGGAGCACTTTATATTTTTTACACACACTTGTTATTTCATATGTTGACCAGGGGGGGAGCACTTTATATTTTTTACACACACTTGTTATTTCATATGTTGACCAGAGGGGGAGCACTTTATATTTTTTACACACACTTGTTATTTCATATGTTGACCAGAGGGGGAGCACTTTATATTTTTTACACACACTTGTTATTTCATATGTTGACCAGAGGGGGAGCACTTTTAAAAGCGATGTGAAAAATCCCTCCTTTTTGGGACCACCCTCATTTTGATAGATGTCACCACAAATGAGACATTGTCTATTAGATGCAATGTTATTGATTTATGTCATCACTTGTTCACACCTCCTCATATGGAAGATACTTTTCCTCCTCTATGTCTCAAGAAGGCTAGAAATACAAGAACACACACACACACACACACAAAGTATGATTATTGTGTGAATGCCCGAGCATTCATTCATTCACACATATAAGACTCTACAGCAAAAACAATCATCTATTACAGCCCACAGTTTTCATCCGATCGGAACCGTTGGAGTATCAAAACATTCGGGTCAACCGGGAATCTTCCCGGGATTCCCAGTTTCCCGGGACATTTTCCCCATTGAGAAATGAATGGGCCATTTTCCAAACTTGCACAGTTCCCACATTTCTCACCCGATTGGAATTGTTCCACATTCACCACCTTCCACTCACCGTGGACAATCAAACAACAGTTTTCCAAGTGAAAAACAAAATCCCAGGATTTCCCAGAATTCCCGGTTTTCACCTCTTCCTGGAAAGTTTTCTCTGTCCACATTTTTCAACCAATTCCAGCCATTCTCCCTCAAAACATTCCTTTTAGCTGCGACAGCAAATGCTCCTATTTTTTTGTTTCCGTACAAATTTCCGGTTTTTTTGAAAGTCCAGGAATTCCAATTCTCAATTCAAACTGTTACAATGTCAACATTTTTCAACCGGTTTGAAAAATTCCAACACCAACCCATTCATATCTTCTAAGACAATTGTGCTAGTATCAATATATTTTTTTAAATCCAGATTTTCTTGAAATTTCCAGAAAATTTACAATGTTGATTCTTATAACACAAAGCTCGACATGCACCTGGGGATAGGAGAGGTTGATTGGCAATCGGCCCTAGTGTGTGAATGTGAGTCCGCCCGAATGCAGCTGAGATAGGATCCAGCACCCCCCGCTAACCCCAAAAGGGACAAGCGGTAGTAAATGGATGGATGGATGTCATGCAGGCTGTTTTCATTGCTCCCAAAATAATAATGACTCACAATCAGTTGTTCTATTGGTTATTGACATGTTCAATAATTACTTCACATCAAATATTACACTTTGGAATACATTTTATTGTGGAAATATTGCATATTTTGTGTTTTTGCTTTATTAAAAAAAACAAAGTTTTATGTGACTAATCGGAAAAAAAACAAACAAACATGAAAATATAATGAAACATTTTAATCGACAGATCTGAAGTTGATCTCCAGTCTATGGCGTTGAAAGTTTCAAACAAAAGTATGATTTATTTTGAACGCTTTTATGAGTGGGACCCTTTTGGATCCCCAAGCATTTTAGTGAGACTTAAAGGCCTACTGAAATGATTTTTCTTTTATTTAAACGGGAATAGCAGATCCATTCTATGTGTCATACTTGATCATTTCGCGATATTGCCATATTTTTGCTGAAAGGATTTAGTAGAGAACATTGACGATAAAGTTCGCAACTTTTGGTCGCTGATAAAAAAAAAAGCCTTGCCTGTACCGGAAGTAGCGTGACGTCACAGGTTGAAAGGCTCCTCACATTTCCCCATTGTTTACACCAGCAGCGAGAGCGATTCGGACCGAGAAAGCCACGATTACCCCATTAATTTGAGCCAGGATGAAAGATTTGTGGATGAGGAACGTGAGAGTGAAGGACTAGAGTGCAGTGCAGGACGTATCTTTTTTCGCTCTGACCGTAACTTAGGTACAAGCTGGCTCATTGGATTCCACACTCTCTCCTTTTTCTATTGTGGCTCACGGATTTGTATTTTAAACCACCTGGGATACTATATCCTCTTGAAAATGAGAGTCGAGAACGCGAAATGGACATTCAGTGACTTTTATCTCCACGACAATACATCGGCGAGGCACTTTAGCTACGGAGCTAACGTGATAGCATCGGGCTTAACTGCAGATAGAAACAAAAGAAATAAACCCCTGACTGGAAGGATAGATAGAAGACCAACAATACTATTAAACCATGGACATGTAACTACACGGTTAATGCTTTCCAGCCTGGCGAAGCTTAACAATGCTGTTGCTAACGACGCCATTGAAGCTAACTTAGCTACGGGGCCTCACAGAGCTATGCTGAAAACATTAGCTATCCACCTACGCCAGCCAACCCTCATCTGCTCATCAACACCCGTGCTCACCTGCGTTCCAGCGATCGACGGAGCGACGAAGGACTTCACCCGATCATCGATGCGGTCGGCGGCTAGCGTCGTATAGCGCGTCTGCTATCCAAGTCAAAGTCCTCCTGGTTGTGTTGCTGCAGCCAGCCGCTAATACACCGATCCCACCTACAGCTTTCTTCTTTGCAGTCTTCATTGTTCATTAAACAAATTGCAACAGATGTCCAGAATACTGTGGAATTATGAGATGAAAACAGAGCTTTTTGTATTGTATTCAATGGGGTACCGATACTTCTGTTTCACTGGTTACGTCACGCGCATACGTCATCATCCAAAGGCGTTTTCAACCGGAAGTTTCGCGGGAAATGTAAAATGTCACTTTATAAGTTAACCCGGCCGTATTGGCATGTGTTGCAATGTTAAGATGTCATCATTGATATATAAACTATCAGACTGCGTGGTCGCTAGTAGTGGCTTTCAGTAGGCCTTTCAAAAAAAAGAATTGACATAATACAAGTTCTACTACCGGTTTGCCCCAAATTCTCAACATTTTGTGCCACTTTTTACCCGATTCGGACTTTTCAACCATCCACACACACTACTCTTCCGAGATTTCGAAGGCTTTTCCCTTTCCCAAAATTCATGATTTTCCCGGACTTTCCAGGAAGTACTGCTTATAGGTAATATACAACCCTCTCTATATCCTACATTTGTCAACCGATTGGAAGCGTTCCAACACCCACACACTCCACTCACCCTGGACATTCAAGTATTTCACTTCCACTCACGCGTATCAGTGGTTTTGGCGACTTGTGCACATAGGGCAGGGGTCGGCAACCCAAAATGTTGAAAGAGCCATATTGGACCAAAAATACAAAAACAAATCTGTCTGGAGCCGCAACAAATTAAAAGCCATATTACATACAGATAGTGTGTCATGAGATATAAATTGAATTAAGATGACTTAAAGGAAGCTAAATTACCTCAAATATAGCTACAAATGAGGCATAATGATGCAATATGTACATATAGCTAGCCTAAATCAGGGGTCACCAACGCGGTGCCCGCGGGCACCAGGTAGCCCGTAAGGACCAGATGAGTAGCCCGCTGGCCTGTTCTAAAAATAGCTCAAATAGCAGCACTTACCAGTGAGCTGCCTCTATTTTTTAAATTTTATTTATTTACTAGCAAGCTGGTCTCGCTTTGCCCAACATTTTTAATTCTAAGAGAGACAAAACTCAAATAGAATTTGAAAATCCAAGAAAATATTTTAAAGACTTGGTCTTCACTTGTTTAAATAAATTCATAATTTTTTTTACTTTGCTTCTTATAACTTTCAGAAAGACAATTTTAGAGAAAAAATACAACCTTAAAAATGATTTTAGGATTTTTAAACACATATACCTTTTTACCTTTTAAATTCCTTCCTCTTCTTTCCTGACAATTTAAATCAATGTTCAAGTAAATGTATTTTTTTTATTGTAAAGAATAATAAATACATTTTAATTTAATTCTTCATTTTAGCTTCTGTTTTTTCGACGAAGAATATTTGTGAAATATTTCTTCAAACTTATTATGATTAAAATTCAAAAAAATTATTCTGGCAAGTCTAGAAAATCTGTAGAATCAAATTTAAATCTTATTTCAAAGTCTTTTGAATTTCTTTTAAAATTTTTGTTCTGGAAAATCTAGAAGAAATAATGATTTGTCTTTGTTAGAAATATAGCTTGGTCCAACTTGTTATATATTCTAACAAAATGTAGATTGGATTTTAACCTATTTAAAACATGTCATCAAAATTCTAAAATTAATCTTAATCAGGAAAAATTACTAATGATGTTCCATAAATTCTTTTTTTAAGTTTTTCTCTTATTTTTTTGGGTTGAATTTTGAATTTTAAAGAGTCGAAATTGAAGATAAACTGTTTCAAAATGTAATTGTAATTTTTTTGTGTTTTCTCCTCTTTTAAACCGTTCAATTAAGTGTAAATATCATTAATTATTAATAACAACATAGAGTTAAAGGTAAATTGAGCAAATTGGCTATTTCTGGCAATTTATTCAAGTGTGTATCAAACTGGTAGCCCTTCGCATTAATCACTACCCAAGAAGTAGCTCTTGCTTTCAAAAAGGTTGGTGACCCCTGGCCTAAATAGCATGTTAGCATCGATTACCTTGCAGTCATGCAGTGACCAAATATGTCTGATTAGCACTCCACACAAGTCAATAACATCAACAAAACTCACCTTTGTGCATTTATGCACACCGTTAAAAGTGTGGTGGACAAAATGAGACAGAAAAAGGAGTGGCATAAAACACGTCCTAGACGGTCGGAGAAAGTTATACATGTAAACAAACTAAGGTGAGTTCAAGGACCGCCAAAATTAGTAGGACAAAACGGCGCTCGCCAAATACTCGAATCAGTGAAGCATATTTAATATAAACAGTGTGCTTTATAACAATTAGTGTCATGTTTGTCCTCCTATAGCAGGGGTCGGCAACCCGCGGCTCCGGAGCCGCATGCGGCTACTTGACCACTCTGATGTGGCTCAGCTACATACATGCCGACCCCCCCGATTTTCCCAGGAGGTTTATGGATCTCAGTGTCTCTCCTAGATAACTCCCAGGGAAAAAATAATCCTATTTACACTCTAATTACTAAATAAAGGGCGTGCCCTAATTGCACTGCAGTTATTGTCCTCTATAGCATTTACATACAGCGTGCCAGTCCAGCCACATGTTGCATGTAGCTTTTACTTGCACACACAGGAGACAGCAAAGCATACTTACTCATCAGCCACACAGCTTACACTGACGGTAGCCGTATCAAACAACTTTAACATTGTTACGTTACAAATATGCGCCACACTGTGAACCCACACCAAAAAAGAATGAAAAACACATTTCTGGAGAACATCCCACCGTAACACAACATAAACACAACACAACCATTACCCAGAATCCCATGCAGCCCTAACTCTTCCGGTCTACATTATACACCCCCGCTACCACCAAATCCTCCCACACATCAACCGCCCCCTCTCCGTGCGTTGGTTGAGCGGAAGAGTTAGGGCTGCATGGGATTCTGGGTATTGGTACCGTCAGTGTAAGATGTGTGGCTGCTGAGGTAGTACGCCTTGCTGTCACTTACGTGAGCAAGCTGAAACTGCATTCTACATGTGGTCGAGCAGGTACACTTTTAGGGCAGACTGTAGAGGGCGCCAAATGCAGTGTCATCACGCTCTGATATTCGGGAGTCTCCCGGGAAAAATGAGAGGGTTGGCAAGTATGACGCTATCAAGCGCCATTCATTCAAAACTCGCGGGCTGCACTAACATCAAATTTCCACATTAAAGTGCGTGCCGGTGCGTGTGTCGGAGACCCCTGGTTAACATAGCACAAAGCATTTAAGCTTTTTATGCGGTGTTTTTCATTTTAAAAATGTTTTTGTGGCTCCCATTACTTTCTTTAATTTGTGAAACTTGCCAAAATGGCTCTTTGAGTGGTAAAGGTTGCCGACCCCTGTCCTATAGGAACCATATTAAAACAAAAAATATATTTTTCCATTTTTCATACATTTTTGAAAAAGCTCCAGAGAGCCTCTAGGGCGGCGCTAAAGAGCCGCATGCGGCTCACCGACCCCTGACATAGGGCAATTCAAACCCGAATTGCAAATTATAGTCTATTATAATTTAGTCTGAATTGGGTAAAAAGTGGCCCAGGATAGCCGAGGATGTCGTTGTGGCTTGTGCAGCCCTTTGAGACACTGGTGATTTAGGGCTAAACATTGATGGGTTGAGTTGTTGAGTCACGCTCCTAAGCACTTCCCCCTGGCTGCTGCAGGAATGAAGCTGCCGTCCCGGACCCCGACCCACTTGGACAGCGAGGACGAGCAGAAGTGGAACCACACGGACGAGCCCAACATAGGCGGAAAGTGCTGTGCCTGTCCCAAGACGGACGTGCAGCTGAAGAAGGAGCAGGAGGAGATCGAGTACCGCAAGACCTTCGAGAACTACCTGCACAACGAAGTCTTCGAGAGCAGGTAGACTTCCTTTTTCTGTCACGCCCACAAAAAGCTGCGACCATCGCCGCCCTCCAGCTTTTTTGTTCTTTCCTGGCAGGCCAAACAAGATGACCGCCTTTGTCTCCTTCATGTGTTTGTCTACTGTCTGACCATGTTTTTGTTTCTGTTCTGGCCGGGACAGTGGGTGGTCTCTGGGTGGGAGGTGCTGATTGTGGAGGCCCCGGTGCACCTACTGTACCCTCACACACACACTCGCTTTGTTACGCCGTCCCTACAGGCGCCATGACTGTGCCCATTATCATTCATGCCAGTCAGCGGCGCAGTCATGCAGACTGCCATTCACACACTTTTGTGTCTTTCCTACCTTCTGGAGACCTCCGGAAAATGCCTACCTCTTTAGGACCCCCCTTTCTAGATATATACACATTTTTATTTACAACATTAATAATATACACTAGCGTTCAAAAGTTTGGGGTCACATGGAAATGTCCTTATTTTTGAAGGAAAAGCACTGTACTTGTCAATGAAGATAACTTTAAACTAGTCTTAACTTGAAAGAAATACACTCTATACATTGCTAATGTGGTAAATGACTATTCTAGCTGCAAATGTCTGGTTTTTGGTGCAATATCTACATAGGTGTATAGAGGCCCATTTCCAGCAACTATCACTCCAGTGTTCTAATGGTACAATGTGTTTGCTCATTGGCTCAGAAGGCTAATTGATGATTAGAAAAGCCTTGTGCAATCATGTTCATGCATCTGGAAACAGTTTAGCTCGTTACAGAAGCTACAAAACTGACCTTCCTTTGAGCAGATTGAGTTTCTGGAGCATCACATTTGTGGGCTCAATTAAACGCTCAAAATGGCCAGAAAAAGAGAACTTTCATCTGAAACTCGACAGTCTATTCTTGTTCTTAGAAATGAAGGCTATTCCACAACATTGTTTGGGTG
This sequence comes from Entelurus aequoreus, assembly GCF_033978785.1. Classification (NCBI taxonomy): domain Eukaryota; kingdom Metazoa; phylum Chordata; class Actinopteri; order Syngnathiformes; family Syngnathidae; genus Entelurus; species Entelurus aequoreus. The sequence continues at coordinate 6,640,886 of NC_084749.1, forward strand.
ACCCCAAACTTTTGAACGGTAGTGTATATACATTATGTAAATATAACAAATGTAAGCTTTTAGTTATTTATTATTATTTATTTATTTTTGTTTGTACCGTAATTAGTTTTTAATCTTCATTATTTACTTCAAGTTATTACAGTTAGAGATGTCCGATAATATCGGTCTGCCGATATTATCGGCCGATAAATGCGTTAAAATGTAATATCGGAAATTATCGGTATCGGTTTTTTATTATCAGTATCGTTTTTTTGTTGTTGTTTTTTTTTTGTTTTTTTATTAAATCCACACAAAAAACACAAGATACACTTACAATTAGTGCACCAAGCCAAAAAACCTCCCTCCCCCATTTACACTCATTCACACAAAAGGGTTGTTTCTTTCTGTTATTAATATTCTGCTTCCTACATTATATATCAATATATATCAATACAGTCTGCAAGGGATACAGTCCGTAAGCACACATGATTGTGCGTGCTGCTGCTCCACTAATAGTACTAACCTTTAACAGTTAATTTTACAAATTTTCATTCATTACTAGTTTCTATGTAACTGTTTTTATATTGTTTTACTTTCTTTTTTATTCAAGAAAATGTTTTTACTTTATTTATCTTATTTTATTTGATTAATTTTTTTAAAAAGTACTTTATCTTCACCATACCTGGTTGTCCAAATTAGGCATAATAATGTGTTAATTCCACGACTGTATATATCGGTTGATATCGGTATCGGTTGATATCGGTATCGGTAATTAAAGAGTTGGACAATATCGGAATATCGGATATCGGCAAAAAGCCATTATCGGACATCCCTAATTACAGTATGTCTCTATATACATAATTATTTATTAATTATGAATTCCCAGAATTCCCGGTTTTCACCTCTTCCTGGAAAGTTTTCTCTGTCCACATTTTTCAACCAATTCCAGCCATTCTCCCTCAAAACATTCCTTTTAGTTGCGACAACAAATGCTCCTATTTTTTTCTCGGTACAAATTCCCGGTTTTCCCGAAAGTCCAGGAATTCCGAAATACCAATTCTCAATTCAAACTGTTACTACGTCAACATTTTTCAACAGATTTGGATAAAATCCAACACCAAACCAATCATATCTTCTCGGACAATTGTGCCAGTATCTGTGTTTTCAAAAATTCCCAGTTTCCCGAAATTTCCAGGAAATTCCCATTGGACATATTCAAAGTTCTACAACACCCCAAATTCTCAAAATTGTCTGCCACTTTTTACCCGATTCAGACTTTTCAACTATCCACACATACTCCTCTCCCGGTAATTCCCAGTTTTCCCGAAATTTCCAGGAAATTCCCATTGGACATATTCAAAGTTCTACAACACCCCAAATTCTCAAAAATGTCCGCCACTTTTTACCCGATTCTGACTTTTCAACTATCCACACATACTACTCTCTCGGTAAATCCCAATTTTCCTGGAATTTCCAGGAATTACTGCTTATTGACAATGAATAGTCAAAATGCAAACCTCTCTATATCCCACATTTCTCAACCGATTGGGAGCGTTCCAACACCCACACACTCCACTCACCCTGGACATTCAAGTATTTCACTTCCACTCACAAGTATCGGTGGTTATTACAGTCAAACAACCATTTTCCAAGTTAACAAAAAAACAAAATCCTGGTTTGCACCTCTTCTGGAAAGTTTTCTCTGTCCACATTTTTCAACCAATTCCAGCCATTCTCCCTCAAAACATTCCTTTTAGTTGCGACAACAAATGCTCCTATTTTTTCCCCCCGTACAAATTCCCGGTTTTCCCGAAAGTCCAGGAATTCCGAAATACCAATTCTCAATTCAAACTGTTACTACATCAACATTTTTCAACAGATTTGGAACAATTCCAACACAATCATAACTTCTCGGACAATTGGGTCGGTAGAAATATTTTCAAAAATTCCCAGTTTTCCCGAATTTTTCAGGAAATTCCCATTGGACATATTCAAAGTTCTACAACACCCCGAATTCTCAAAATTGTCCGCCACTTTTTACCCGATTGGGACTTTTGAACTATCCACACATACTCCTGTCCCGGTAATTCCCAGTTTTCCCGAAATTTCCAGGAAATTCCCATTGGACATATTCAAAGTTCTACAACACCCCAAATTCTCAAAATTGTCCGCCACTTTTTACCCGATTCAGACTTTTCAACTATCCACACATACTCCTCTCCTGGTAATTCCCAGTTTTCCCGAAATTTCCAGGAAATTCCCATTGGACATATTCAAAGTTCTACAACACCCCAAATTCTCAAAAATGTCCGCCACTTTTTACCCGATTCTGACTTTTCAACTATCCACACATACTACTCTCTCGGTAATTCCCAATTTTCCTGGAATTTCCAGGAATTACTGCTTATTGACAATGAATAGTCAAAATGCAAACCTCTCCATGTCCCACATTTCTCTACCGATTGGGAGCGTTCCAACACCCACACACTCCACTCACCCTGGACATTCAAGTATTTCACTTCCACTCACAAGTATCGGTGGTTATTTCATATGTTGACCAGAGGGGGAACATTTCAAATTTTTACACGCACTTGTTATTTCATATGTTGACCAGAGGGGGAACATTTCAAATTTTTACACGCACATGTTATTTCATATGTTGACCAGAGGGGGAACAGTTCAAATTTTTACACGCACTTGTTATTTCATATGTTGCCCAGAGGGGGAACATTTCAAATTTTTACATGCACTTGTTATTTCATATGTTGACCAGAGGGGGAACATTTCAAATTTGTACGCGCACTTGTTATTTCATATGTTGACCAGAGGGGGAGCACTTTTAAAAGCGACACACAGTCAATGTGAAAAATGCCTCCTTTTTGGGACCACCCTCATTTTGATAGATGTCACCACAAATGAGACATTGTCTATTAGATGCAATGTTATTGATTTATGGCATCACTTGTTTGCACCTCCTGTTTTATTAGTTATTGACATGTTTAATAATTACTTCACATCAAATATTACACTTTAGAATACATTTTATTGTTCAAATATTGCATATTTTGTGTTTTTGCTTTATAAAAAACAAAGTTTTATGTGACTAAAAGGAAAAAAAACATGATAACATAATGAAACATTTTAATCGACAGATCTGAAGTTGATCTCCAGTCTATGGCGTTAAACGTTAAAAAAAAAAAGTAGGATTTATTTTGAACACTTTTATGAGTGGGACCCTTTTGGATTCCCAAGAATTTTAAGGAGACTTAAAAAAACCCCAACATGAAATACTGTAATTGCTCAAAAATAATAATGAATTAACATTAATGTTGTTATGAATTATTCATCTATTTAAGGCTCCAATTACTTCACATCAAATATTACACTTTGATATACATTTTATTGGGGAAATATTGCTTTTTTAAAAAATGTTTTTGCCTTATAAAAACAGTTTTATTTGACAAAAAGGGAAAAAACATTAAAATATAATAAAAACTTTTTATCAACTGATCTGAAGTTGATCTCGAGTCTATGGCGTTGAAAGTAAAAAAAAAAAAATAATAAAAAGTATGATTTATTTTGAACACTTTAATGAGTGGGACCCTTTTGGATCCCCAAGAATTTTAGTGAGACTTAAAAAGAAAAACAACATAAAATACTGGAATTGCTCAAAAAATAATAATGAATTAACATCAATGTTGTTATGAATTATTGATCTATTTAAGGCTCCAATTACTTCACATCAAATATTACACTTTGATATACATTTTATTGGGGAAATATTGAATTTTTTTTAAAAATGTTTTTGCCTTATAAAAACAGTTTTATTTGACAAAAAGGGAAAAAACATGAAAATGTAATAAAAACTTTTAATCGACTGATCTGAAGTTGATCTCGAGTCTATGGTGTTGAAAGTAAAAAAAAAAAAAAAAAAGAAGTATGATTTGTTTTGAACACTTTTATGAGTGGGACCCTTTTGGATCCCCAAGAATTTTAGTGAGACTTTAAAAAACATAAAATACTGTAATTGCAAAATAAAATAAAATAATGAATTAACATCAATGTTGTTATGAATTATTGATCTATTTAAGACTCCAATTACTTCACATCAAATATTACACTTGTTCACACCTCCTCATATGGAAGCTACTTTTCCTTCGTCATGTCTCAAGAAGGCAAGAATCCAAGAACACACACACACACACGCACACACACACACACACACACACACACACACACACACACACACACACACACACACACACCTCTGCGGGACTTTGCTGTAATAGGTCAGTGTCATGCACGGCAGCGCACAGAGACTGCTCCATCACGCGAGGGCAGTTTCCCCTTCTGCCTGCCTGAGCAGGTTTGAGGTCCATCCTGCAGCTTTGTGGGACGCTGCAGTCAAATGCACCACCACACTTTGTGGGACGCTGCAGTCAAATGCACCACCACACTTTGTGGGACGCTGCAGTCAAATGCACCACCACACTTTGTGGGACGCTGCAGTCAAATGCACCACCACACTTTGTGGGACGCAGCAGACAAATGCATCACCACACTTTGTGGGACGCTGCAGTCAAATGCACCACCACACTTTGTGGGACGCTGCAGACAAATGCACCACCACACTTTGTGGGACGCTGCAGACAAATGCACCACCACACTTTGTGGGACGCTGCAGTCAAATGCATCACCACACTTTGTGGGACGCCGCAGTCAAATGCACCACCACACATTGTGGGACGCAGCAGACAAATGCACCACCACACTTTGTGGGACGCAGCAGACAAATGCACCACCACACTTTGTGGGACGCTGCAGTCAAATGCACCACCACACTTTGTGGGACGCTGCAGACAAATGCACCACCACACTTTGTGGGACGCTGCAGTCAAATGCATCACCACACTTTGTGGGACGCTGCAGTCAAATGCATCACC
>NC_084749.1:6650807-6700807 GCF_033978785.1 Entelurus aequoreus
TTTTGTTTTATATACACGCTGTAAGTATATATGTCATGTAGTAACATTCATAATAACATGTAATATATACATGATGTAAGTATATATGTCATGTAGTAACATTCATAATAACATGTAATATATACATGATGTAAGTATATATGTCATGTAGTAACATTCATAATAACATGTAATATATACATGATGTAAGTATATATGTCATGTAGTAACATTCATAATAACATGTAATATATACATGATGTAAGTATATATGTCATGTAGTAACATTCATAATAACATGTATTATATACACGATGTAAGTATATATGTCATGTAGTAACATTCATAATAACATGTAATATATACATGATGTAAGTGTATATGTCATGTAGTAACATTCATAATAACATGTAATATATACATGATGTAAGTGTATATGTCATGTAGTAACATTCATAATAACATGTCATATAATAATAGTGTAATAATTTTACAGAAGCATCACTACTAATCATGGCAGACTTCATGAGAAACAACAAAGACTACTTTGGAACAAATGATGATCCGGAACTAGCAATTAGCCGCGTAGCTAAGTGCTAAGCAAAATATACAAACTGTGAATTCAACAATTGTATACTGTACGATGTCTGCTCTCACTAGGATGTTTATATGACGAATGTGGCCGTGCCATTCCCCTAAAATACTCCACAAATATTCTGGTTCAGTTTTATTTTCATTTGGAAGTAGCGGGGAAAACTACCGACATGCCAGATTCAGCAGCGCAGTACTAATCTCCACCACTAGTCCCAGTTCCTAAGGTGTTTTCCGTGCCCCAGGTTCACACGGCCTGCGTGTCTCGACCCGCCTACCTCAAGTCTGGCGGCACAAAGCTGTCGCTGGTCCACCCCGGGAACTACAGCGTGTCGGTCCGTGCCACCTCCTTGGCGGGGAACGGCTCTTTCACAGAGACCACCCACTTCTTCATGCCCAACAGTAAGGCTAATAAATGTGTCATGATCGCTTTTGCCACAGAAATGCACCGAATCGCTTCGGCAAGCACGTCCTCAGTTGGACTGATCGTCGCAAACGTGTGTGTTCATTGCAGAGGACCCCGGCTACCTGGGGGTGGTCATTGGCCCCGTCATCTGCTTCATCCTGTTCTTAGTGGTGGGCTCCGGGGTCTTCATGGTCCTCAGGAAGAAGTAGGTGCAACGCAGCTTTCAGTCCCTCAAGGACGAGTGGGAAGTGGTGTGGTGTTTATGTCCCCGCTTGTGTCACAGGCAAGCAGAGGGACCGACCGGACCTCTTATCGCCTCCTCCAATCCCGAGTACCTCAGCGCCAATGAAGGTAAGAACAGAATCTCACGGCAAACATTTTTTATGACATCAGTCTTAGGGATGGGAACCTGAATGTGAGTAAAATAAGGCTTCACTTTTGCGCTAGCTTCATGCTAACATACAGTACATGTTGGACACACTTTCTCATTTCAATGCTTTTTCTTTATTTTCATGACTACTGTATTTCCTTGAACTGCCGCCGGGGATATAGTATTCGCCTGCCTAGAATTACAGCCGGGTCAAACTCGTTTCGCAAAATAATTAGCGCATGCTCGGCACTTCCGCCGGGTCAAATATGAGTCATTAAATGACTTCCGCCTCCTGGTGGTAGAGGGCGCGAGTGATCCTTCTTGCGACTACCAGTACTGCAGAAGACCGGTGCTGCAGAAGAAGACAACAAGCAGCAAGCGTATATCTAAAATAAAACAGTTTTCTAAACTGGACTTTCGATCGAAGCAGGAGGTAATAATTAAAGGAAGATCTCCAGAGACTTTTAAAACTGAAGAAAGATAAGGAAGACTGCCTTTGATCAGAAGCAGCTGCACATGGACATCATTTGAAAGTAAAGGTAAGACCATAGTAATGTTTTTTTTATTAAATGTGCTTTTCATGAAAAGGTAAGCGCCGGAGTGAGAAGAGGTTTTAAAATAATTAGCGCATGCTTGCCCATCCCGCATGCTTTTGGTAAGCGCAGGAGTGAGAAGAGGTTTTGAAATAATTAGCGCATGCTTGCCCATCCCGCATGCTTTTGGTAAGCGCAGGAGTGAGAAGAGGTTTTAAATGAATTAGCGCCCCGGCGGCTATTCAAGGAAATACGGTATTTACATTGTAGGTTGTCACTGAAGGCATCAAAATTATGACACCTGTGAAGTGAAAACCATTTCAGGTGACTACCTCTTGAAGTGTGTCCAAACTTTTGCTCTGTACTGTACAGGGTCTATAACTAGGGGGTCCACGCTAGTTTGGAGGGCCTTACACAGGGTCTATAACTAGGGGGTCCCCGCTAGTTTGAAGGGCCTTACACAGGGTCTATAACTAGGGGTCCCCGCTTGTTTGAAGGGCCTTACACAGGGTCTATAACTAGGGGGGTCCCCGCTAGTTTGGAGGGCCTTACACAGGGTCTATAACTAGGGGGGTCCCCGCTAGTTTGAAGGGCCTTACACAGGGTCTATAACTAGGGGGTCCCCGCTAGTTTGAAGGGCCTTGTAATATTTGCAGTATTAAAAATGTTTGCTGAAAAGCCTCAAGAGATCCATAAGTGTGCCAGGTTTAAGCGTGTGTTGGTGTGCAGCCTACGTTCCCGACGAGTGGGAGGTCCCCCGGGAGAAGATCGCGGTGCTCCGAGAGCTGGGTCAGGGCTCCTTCGGCATGGTCTACGAAGGACTCGCCAAGGACATCGTCAAAGGCGACCCGGAGACCAGCGTGGCCGTCAAGACGGTCAACGAGTCGGCCAGCCTGCGAGAGAGGATCGAGTTCCTCAACGAGGCTTCCGTCATGAAGGCCTTCAGCTGCCACCATGTGGTAGGTCCTACACCACCTACAGTATGTTGTGTGTAATCAAGATGATGTGGTAGGTCCTACACCACCTACAGTATGTTGTGTGTAATCAAGATGATGTGGTAGGTCCTACACCACCTACAGTATGTTGTGTGTAATCAAGATGATGTGGTAGGTCCTACACCACCTACAGTATGTTGTGTGTAATCAACATGATGTGGTAGGTCCTACACCACCTACAGTATGTTGTGTGTAATCAACATGATGTGGTAGGTCCTACACCACCTATGTTGTGTGATTATTATGTATTATACTGTAGTATTATGTATAATGATTTAGTACTATGTGTAATACTATGGTATTATTATGTATAATAATATGGTATTATGTGTGGTACTGTAGTATTATTTTGTATAATAATATAGTATTATTATGTGTTATACTATAGTAATATTATGTATAATAATCTGGTATTATGTATTATACTGTAGTATTATTATGTATAATAATGTAGTATGTATTGTACTGTAGTATTATGTATAATAATATAGTATTATTATGTGTGATACTATAGTATTATTATGGATACTAGTATTATTTATTATACTGTAGTATTAATATGTATAATAATATAGTGTTATGTGTAATACTAAGTAATATTATGTATAATAATATAGTATTATGCGTAATATTATAGTATTATTATGTATTATACTGTAGTATTATGTATAATAATATAGTATGTATTGTACTGTAGTATTATGTATAATAATATAGTATTATTATGTGTAATACTATAGTATTATTATGTATAATAGTATTATTTATTATACTGTAGTATTATTATGTATAATAATATAGCATTATGTGTAATACTATACTAATATTATGTACAATAATAGAGTATTATGTGTAATATTATAGTTTTATTATGTTTTATACTGTAGTATTATGTATAATAATATAGTATTATGTATTGTACTGTAGTATTATTATGTATAATAATATAGTATTATGTATTGTAATGTAGTATGATTATGTATTGTACTGTAGTATTATTATGTATAATATAGTATGATTATGTATTCTACAGTAGTACTATTATGTATAATAATATGGTATTATTATGTATTGTACTGTAGTATTATTATGTATAATATAGTATCATTATGTATTGTACTGTAGTATTATTATGTATAATAATATAGTATCATGTATTGTACTGTAGTATTATTATGTATAATATAGTATCATTATGTATTGTACTGTAGTATTATTATGTATAATAATATAGTATCATTATGTATTGTACTGTAGTATTATTATGTATAATATAGTATCATTATGTATTGTACTGTAGTATTATTATGTATAATATAGTATCATTATGTATTGTACTGTAGTATTATTATGTATAATAATATGGTATTATGTATTGTACTGTAGTATTATTATGTATAATATAGTATCATTATGTATTGTACTGTAGTATTATTATGTATAATAATATGGTATTATTATGTATAGTACTGTAGTATTATTATGTATAATAATATGGTATTATGTATAGTACTGTAGTATTATTATGTATAGTAGGAACCAAAGAGACCAGCTTGTTAAAAGAGACACACTTTGAGAAGGCAATGGTGAATTAACGATGGAACGCCATCACTTTGATTCTACTCTGATGCTTCATTTGTGGTCCATTGATATCACACTCACAAGCTGATATCACGCTAACGGGCTGATACCAGACTTATGGACTGATATCACACTTGTGTCCGCGGAGACAAAGAGAGTTGATGACTGACAAGAGTGTCGTTTTTTTAAATTGCGCTATAGATAGCTCAAAAAGCACATTTTGATGAAGTATGCTTGGTAGAAAACACCAAAATGTCAATTAGGGTAAGACTTCACTCTTTCAAAATGTGCTAGCTCGATGCTAATTTACATTGGATTTGCCTTAGACAGGCTACTATTAGCATTAGCGATTTTACATGGTGGTTTCAACACCTCCAAATTTGGTAATGAAAACCACAACAAAGATGCCACAGCTGGTGCGTAACAAGTACAATACTTAGAGCAGGGGTCACCAACGTGGTAGCCCGTAAGGACCAGATGAGTAGCCCGCTGGCCTGTTCTAAAAATAGCTCAAATAGCAGCACTTACCAGTGAGCTGCCTCTATTTTTTACATTGTATTTATTTACTAGCAAGCTGGTCTCGCTTTGCCTGACATTTTTAATTCTAAGAGAGACAAAACTCAAATAGAATTTGAAAATCCAAGAAAATATTTTAAAGACTTGGTCTTCACTTGTTTAAATAAATGCATTATTTTTTTACTTTGCTTCTTATAACTTTCAGAAAGACAATTTTAGAGAAAAAATACAACCTTAAAAATGATTTTAGGATTTTTAAACACATATACCTTTTTTACCTTTTAAATTCCTTCCTCTTCTTTCCTGACAATTTAAATCAATGTTCAAGTAAATTTATTTTTTACTGTAAAGAATAATAAATACATTTTAATTTAATTCTTCATTTTAGCTTCTGTTTTTTCGACGAAGAATATTTGTGAAATATTTCTTAATATGATTAAAATTTTAAAAAAATTATTCTGGCAAATCTAGAAAATCTGTAGAATCAAATTTAAATCTTATTTCAAAGTCTTTTGAATTTCTTTGAAAAAATTTTGTTCTGGAAAATCTAGACAAAATAATGATTTGTCTTTGTTAGAAATATAGCTTGGTCCAATTTGTTATATATTCTAGCAAAGTGCAGATTGGATTTTAACCTATTTAAAACATGTCATCAAAATTCTAAAATTAATCTTAGTCAGGAAAAATTACTAATGATGTTCCATTAATTATTTTTTAAAATTTTTTCAAAAAGATTCGAATTAGCTAGTTTTTCTCTTCTTTTTTTTCGGTTGAATTTTGAATTTTAAAGAGTCGAAATTGAAGATAAACTATGTTTCAAAAAGTAATTGTCATTTTTTTTGTTTTCTCCTCTTTTAAACCGTTCAATTAAGTGTAAATATCATTAATTATTAATAATAACATAGAGTTAAATGTAAATTGAGCAAATTGGCTATTTCTGGCAATTTATTTAAGTGTGTATCAAACTGGTAGCCCTTCGCATTAATCACTACCCAAGAAGTAGCTCTTGGTTTCAAAAAGGTTGGTGACCCCTGACTTAGAGTATTAACACTTTGTAGGGCGCAACATAGCCTATACAGTACTGCCATCTAATGTCTTGGAAGTGCAACTGCTTTGCAAATGTAATCAAGAAACAAGATACAACAACTGGACAGGACAGTTATCATAATCGAATGTTACATTTTCTTTATTAACACACACCAAAGTACCAAGGATTGGTACGGTTGAGTACCAGGAGTTGTGACCGTATCGGTTTAAATGTCATCTGACTCCATCCGTGTCATCACTTTGTTCTCCTGACAGGTGCGCCTCCTAGGTGTGGTGTCCAAGGGTCAGCCCACCCTGGTGGTGATGGAGCTGATGACGCATGGCGACCTAAAGAGCTACCTGCGAGGCCTCAGGCCAGATTCAGAGGTAGGAATATTGGACTGAGACACCCACACTGCTACAAGTCAGTGTTCAAAAACAAGAAAGAAAAATACAAAAATGAGGGCTATTTTATTTGAACTAAGCACAATGATCTGCCAATAGAACATTTGGCTTGTCAAGACTTTCCAAAACAAGTCAAATTAGCTAACCTCAATGAAGCCCAAAATAGCTTAAAGGCCTACTGAAAGCCACTACTAGCGACCACGCAGTCTGATAGTTTATATATCAATGATGACATCTTAACATTGCAACACATGCCAATACGGCCGGGTTAACTTATAAAGTGACATTTTACATTTCCCGCTAAACTTCCGCTTGAAAACGTCTTTGTATGATGACGTATGCGCGTGACGTCAATCGTTGAAACGGAAGTATCTCAATACAAAAAGCTCTGTTTTCATCGCAAAAACCCCACAGTATTCTGGACATCTGTGTTGGTTGAATCTTTTGCAATTTGTTTAATGAACAATGGAGACTGCAAAGAAGAAAGCTGTAGGTGGGATCGGTGTATTAGCGGTTGGCTGCAGCAACACAACCAGGAGGACTTTGACTTGGATAGCAGACGTGCTATCCGACGCTAGCCGCCGACCGCATCGATGATCGGGTGAAGTCCTTCGTCGCGCCGTCGATTGCTGGAACGCAGGTGAGCACGGGTGTTGATGAGCAGATGAGGGCTGGCGTAGGTGGAGAGATAATGTTTTTATCATAGCTCTGACGAGGTCCCGTAGCTAAGTTAGCTTCAATGGCGTCGTTAGCAACAGCATTGCTAGGCTTCGACAGGCGGCACAGCATGAACCGTGTAGTTACATGTCCAGTGTTTGGTTCGGTGTCTCCTGATAGTAGTATTGTTGATCTGCTGTCTATCCTTCCAGTCAGGGGCTTATTTCATTTGTTTCTATCTGCATTTAAGCACGATGCTATCACGTTAGCTCCGATTTATTGTCGTGGAGATAAAAATCACTGTGAATGTCCATTTCGCGTTCTCGACTCTCATTTTCAAGAGGATATAGTATCCCAGGTGGTTTGAAATACAAATCCGTGATCCACAATAGAAAAAGGAGAGAGTGTGGAATCCAATGAGCCAGCTTGTACCTAAGTTACGGTCAGAGCGAAAAAAGATGCGTCCTGCACTGCACTCTAGTCCTTCACTCTCACGTTCCTCATCCACAAATCTTTCATCCTGGCTCAAATTAATGGGGTAATCGTCGCTTTCTCAGTCCGAATCGCTCTCGCTGCTGGTGTAAACAATGGGGAAATGTGAGGAGCCTTTCAACCTGTGACGTCACGCTACTTCTGGTACAGGCAAATGTATTTCACTGCATTCTAGTCCGTCACTCTAACATTCCTCATCCACGAATCTTTCATCCTCGCTCAAATTAATGGGGTAATCGTCGCTTTCTCGGTCTGAATAGCTCTAGCTGCGTTGAAAACAATAGGAAAATATGAGGGAGTGAACAACTGACAACGTCACGCTACTTCCGGTAGGGGCAAGGTTTTTTTTATCAGCGACCAAAAGTTGCGAACTTTATCGTCGATGTTCTCTACTAAATCCTTTCAGCAAAAATATGGCAATATCGCGAAATGATCAAGTATGACACATAGAATGGATCTGCTATCCCCGTTTAAATAAAAACAATTCATTTCAGTAGGCCTTTAAAATAAGTATATTCTCACTAATAAGTGCACTTTTTATGGTAGAAAAAAAGAGATATGTTGAAAAATATTCTTAAATGAAGTAAATGCTAGTGCCATTATCTTGACATAATGATATTACATTTCTTGAAACCAGCAAACTTATACTAAAAACTAGTTTATTGTTGTTAATGGAAAGGCAACATCTTGTTACTCTCGGGGTCTCCGAGCCGCTCAGGCAAATCATATAGTCTAAAAACGCATTTTTCCATGGATAACATGACATCATCGCGCCAAGTGCATGCTCTTTCAGTCAATTAGTTTTAATGATGAGACACAATGGTGTCAAAATCATGATTTTTGTTTTCATGCTTGAAATAAGAAATGACTTTAAAAAAGTAGTTTTCTACTTGTGAGTGTTGATGACACAACAGTTGATGTTCTAGTTTCAAGCATGTTTGACTCAATATAGCTCATCAAATGTCAGCAACAAGCTGTAATATCTTACTGACATCATTTAGAACACTTCAAACAAGTAAAACACTCTAACATCAAATGTGCTTAGTGAGAAGAATGATCTTAATAGACAGAAAATAAGCAAATATCAGCCTTATTTGACATATTTCATCTTACTTAGATTTCAGTGTTTTTTGTTGCAGTGCACCTTTTGTCAGCTTTTACCTTTATTCTTTCATTTTTTCTTAATTTCTTTAGAACAACCCGACAGGCCGCTCTCCGCCCACCCTCAAGGAGATGATCCAGATGTCTGCAGAGATTGCAGACGGCATGGCTTACCTCAACGCCAAGAAGTTTGTGCACAGAGACCTGGCGGCCAGGAACTGCATGGTGGCCGAGGACTTCACCGTCAAGATTGGCGGTACGGGAGTGCTCAACTGTGTCGTGTCAAGTGATGAGGTTGATGTGACACCCGCACGTAGTTTTGTAGCTTTTATTCAAAGTGGCATCAATGTTGCACGCCTGATGTCCTTATATGGGCATGCCCATGTAAATGCCCTCGGCCTGGCCCCTGGATGCAACTATGCACATTTATCTGCACAATATTTATTATTGTGTAGGGCTGCAGCTCTCAAATATTTTAGTAATCGAGTGATCGGATTAAACACTTTATTCCATTTTTATTTTATTTTGAAATAAAAAATGTATTTTAAAAAAAAAAGAATTAAACACTATTAATAGGAAAATAGTTGAAATAATTATAAAACAATTTTTGATAACCTTTTTTGTCTAATAAAATTAGTGTATTAAATAAATAAATATAATAAATATATCAAGTAAATAAATATATATAATAAAATAAATAATAATAATGAATTTTACGTGTATTTTAAGTTCCAGGGACTCCATGCAATTGATGATAGTTCCACTCAATAAACGATTGATCCAAGCAACATAATTAAGGATGAGTAACGATTCCAGTACTTTGTTGGCACCTACCGGGTTTGTGTAAAAACGATGCTCTTCTTAGGGTACCTGGGTTGAGCGCGACGTTAGCCAGGTTGTTGGCACTACAGGACTTGGAATTCACTCCAGCAGCACTGAGAGTGCACTCAGCCAAACTACCTTTAAGTCAGAGGGCCGCCAAAAATATCTGTTTCTAAGCTTTGGTCCGTATGGGCTGTAATCAGGTGTAATACACGTTTCCACCACCTGTGGCAGTAATTGCAATCTCAAACAGACATAAGTCTGGAGCTAAAGTCGTGAAGAAGTTTGATAAGCGCAAAAAGTACGACTAAATTGGTGAAGCTGTATTTCTATTTGAACTTAGGTAAGAAACATACTTATTATTGATTTAGTTTATTTATTTTAGCACTACATAGTTGCATTTACATTTATTTTTCATCAGGTATTTATGAGTCCCTTCTTTTGCAGTATGATTGAATACTGGTTTTTGTAATCAGCCTGACCTAAGCCTAAGAAGGTTAATGTCTTAAATAAGTAATCATCTCTGTGATTAACATGTTTTCATATCATTTGACATTCAACTGGAAGTCGCTTTGATATAATTATTGAATACGATTGAAATCACGAGTAAAATGACTAATTGAGTGTTAATATTTGAGTGGGCCCCTGGCCCCTCTGTAGTGGAATACCCGGGCCCCCGAGGTCAAAAGGTTAGGAACACCTGCTTTAAGTAATGTTGCAATTTTCAATGCTCAAGGTTGAAAAAATACACTCCAAAGTGAAAAAGTGTGCTAGCTTGATGCTAATATACATTGGCTTTGCTTTTGACATGCTACTGATTAACGTTAGCAAATTTTACATGGAGACTTCAACACCTCCACATTTGTTCATGGAAACCACATTCAAACAAGTCAGAACATCTGTCAGTCTGGTCCCCGACTTACTTACTTTCCCCCCTTCGCAGACTTCGGTATGACGCGGGACATCTACGAGACTGACTACTACAGGAAAGGAGGCAAAGGTCTGCTTCCTGTCAGGTGGATGGCGCCCGAGTCGCTCAAGGACGGAGTCTTCACTGCCCACTCGGACTGCTGGTAGGCTACACACACACACACACACACACACACACACACACACACACACACACACACACACACACACACACACACACACACACACACACACACACACACACACACACACACACACACACACATCCGTGTATTTCTGACCTTCTTGAGACCTCCAAAAAAATGCCTACCTCTTTAGTACCACCCTTTCTAGATATATAAAGATGTGTATTTACAACATTAATAATATAAACAAACTATGCAAAATATTAAAAAAAAGGTAAGCTTTTAGTTATTTTTTGAATTTTTTTGTTTGTAATTGGTTTTTAATCGTCATTATTTACTTCAAGTTATTACAGTATGTCTCTATATACATATTTATTTTATATTTTAAATAAATGTTGGCCAAAGGGGGCGCATTTCAACTTCTTACACACACTTGTTATTACATATGTCGACCAGAGGGGGAGAACTTTTAAAACCGATGTGAAAAATCCCTCCTTTTTGGGACCACCCTCATTTTGATAGATGTCACTAGCAGGGGTGCAAAACACACACACACACACACACACACACACACACACACACACACACACACAGACACACACACACGCACTCACACACACACACACACACACGTGTATTTCTGACCTTCTTGAGACCTCCAAAAAAATGCCTCCCTCTTTAGGATCAGCCTTTCTAGATATATAAAGAAGTGTATTTACAACATTAATAATATATACATACTATGCAAATATAAAAAAGGTAAGCTTTTAGTGTTTTTTTATTTATTTAATCGTCATTATTTACTTCAAGTTATTACAGTATTTCTCTATATACATATTTATTTTATTTTTTTAATTAATTTTGGCCAAAGGGGGCGCATTTCAATTTCTTACACACACTTGTTATTTCATATGTTGACCAGAGGGGGAGCACTTCAAATTTTTACACACACTTGTTATTTCATATGTTGACCAGAGGGGGAGCACTTCACATTTTTACACACATTTGTTATTTCATATGTCGACCAGAGGGGGAGCACTTTTAAAAGCGATGTGAAAAATGCCTCCTTTTTGGGACCGCCCTCATTTTGATAGATGTCACCACAAATGAGACATTGTCTATTAGATGCAATGTTATTGATTGATGTCATCACTTGTTCACACCTCCTCATATGGAAGACACTTTTCCTCCTTCACGTGTCTAGAAGGCTAGAAATAAAAGAACGCACAAAGATCCCCCGCCACCTGGTTGTGTCTGCAGGTCGTTTGGCGTGGTGCTGTGGGAGATCAGCACGCTAGCGGAGCAGCCTTACCAGGGCTTGTCCAACGAGCAGGTCCTGAAGTTCGTCATGGACGGGGGGTTCCTGGACCGCCCTGACAACTGTCCCGAGAGGATGTGAGTCATTCAAGTCCTCCTTGACTTCTAGTACTTGTGCTCGGTCTGACGGGCCACTGAAACCTTTGACTTCCTGTCTCGTCTTTGATTGGAAACAATGCAAATGTTCATTTTTTTGAAAAGTAATCGGAATTCACCTGACCGCTTGAAGTGTGTTCTTAAGGTCGTGCTCACACTCGGCCATTACAACCATGGGTGTTTATCTCCTCGGTTGTTTGGAGTCTTCCTATCTGTTTCTAATAACAATTCAGCACTACAAGGAGATGAAACTACCGCATCTTCCAGACTATAGAGCGCACCGGTATACAAGCCACACCCGCTCAATTTTAAGGAAATATATTTTTCCATATATTAGCCGCGTCGGACTATAAGTCGCAGATATGTACCTTGTTGTACGTCGTTATTTACACAGAAATATTCTGTAAAATGTTTATTTACATACCTTAATTGTTTCCAAAGGATGTCTGTAACACGGCAGTAAAACGGATGATCAAACAAAACAGAAGTTATCGTCATGGACCCACTAGCTGCGCAAGCTAGCTCTCCAAGCAGCTAAACCGACTCAATAACTCCACGGTGACGTTTTGGTGAATATGGGTCAGGTTTAAGCATTTATTAAACAGAACAAGAAGCAAGGAATCAGGCAGAGACAGAGTTCAATTTAGCTCATGAGGAGAACGCATGGAGCTGCACACTAAGTTACAGTCTCTCCCTACGCTCTGAGGAACAGTCCCACGCGCTCCTCTATTTATTCAGTTTGGGAGTTTCCTAGTTGACCAATTCAAGGCTCCAATTACCTCACATCAAAAAATGACACTATGAAAATATTTTTTTATTGGGGAAATATTGCATATTGTGTGTGTTTGCTATATTAAAAACAAAGTTTTATTTGACAAAGTAAAAAAAAAATAAAACAAAATTAATCAACGATTAATTTCGACTTGGAGATTGACGTAATGGTGTTTGGAACACGGCAGTAAAACGGCTGATCAAACAAAACAGAAGTCATGGTCTTGGACCCACTAGCTGCGCAAGCTAGCTCTCCAAGCAGCTAAACCGACTCAATAACTCCACGGTGACGTTTTGGTGAATATGGGTCAGGTTTAAGCATTTATTAAACAGAACAAGAAGCAAGGAATCAGGCAGAGACAGAGTTCAATTTAGCTCATGAGGAGAACGCATGGAGCTGCACACTAAGTTACAGTCTCTCCCTACGCTCTGAGGAACAGTCCCACGCGCTCCTCTATTTATTCAGTTTGGGAGTTTCCTAGTTGACCAATTCAAGGCTCCAATTACCTCACATAAAAAAAATTACACTTTGAAAATATTTTTTTATTGGGGAAATATTGCATATTGTGTGTGTTTGCTATATTAAAAACAAAGTTTTATCTAACATAAAGTAAAAAAAACTAAAAAATTAAAAGAAAATTAATCAACGATTAATTTCGACTTGGAGATTGACGTAATGGTGTTTGGAACACGGCAGTAAAACGGCTGATCAAACAAAACAGAAGTCATGGTCATGGACCCATTAGCTCTCCAATCAGTTAAACAGACTCAATAAATCCACGGTGACATTTTGGTGAATATAATAAATAAAATAATAATGAATTAACATCAATGTTATTATGATATATTAACCTATTCAAGGCTCCAATTACCTCACATCAAAAAAATTACACTTTGAAAATATTTTTTTTATTGGGGAAATATTGCATATCGTGTGTGTTTGCTATATTAAAAACAAAGTTTTATTTGACATAAAGTAAAAAAAACTAAGAAATTAAAAGAAAATTAATCAACGATTAATTTCGACTTGGAGATTGACGTAATGGTGTTTGGAACACGGCAGTAAAACGGCTGATCAAACAAAACAGAAGTCATGGTCATGGACCCACTAGCTGCGCAAGCTAGCTCTCCAATCAGCTAAACAGACTCAATAAATCCACAGTGACGTTTTGGTGAATTTACTGAGGAATTTGTGAAACTGAAACAACACAAAAAGAATGCCATTGTAAGTTAATAATAGTAACACATACTCTCGTAAACGTGTTAGCCTATTAGCGAATGCTAATGTACCGACGCTAGCACGTCCATAATATGCGTGAAAACACTCCTACAGACATCACACGCGGGACGGTTTAGTAATTACGAATTGTTTTAGTTATGTTGTAAAACTTACAAACGTTGCTCGGAGTGATGAATGAAGAATCCATACCAGTAGAAACGCTATGGATAACCAGAAGTCGGAACGACACTTCTACTTCCAATTGAACCCGTTCAAAAGATTTTCAGTGTATTTGCTTGTTTGTTTTTTAAGTATTTGCATTATGGCCGTCAGCGAAATAGCTGCAACGTTTTACAAACCGCAGGGTTCAAAGTGTAGGAAAAAAAGTAGCGCCTTATATTCTGGAATTTACGGTATTTATTTTCATTTTAGCAAAAAAACCCAGTTTGGACTCTATGATGATACTACGGGGACATGGGGGAAATTATAATTATTTTTTTATACATGTATCTCGTGCGCACGAGAAACTATCTCATGCGCACGAGATACATGTCTACAAAATATATATATATAAAAAAATTTTATAACTATAAATAGTTTCTTGTGCGCACAAGATACATGTCTAAAAAAAATAAATGATAATTTATTTATTTTATAATTTTTTTTTGACATGTATCTCTTGCGCACGAGAAACTATCTCATGCGCACGAGATACATGTCTAAAAAAAAACAATTTCCCCCATGTCCCCGTAGTATAAAGTTATAAAAAAAATATATAATTTTTTTTTATTTAATTTTTTTTAGACATGTATCCGTGCGCACGAGAAAGTTTCTCTTGTGCACGAGATACATGTCTAAAAAAAAAAAAGATATCTATTTTATTATTATTTTTAGACATGTATCTCTTGCGCACAAAATACATGTCTAAAAAATATATATATATAAATTTTTTTTATAACTTTAAAAAGTTTCTTGTGCGCACGAGATACATGTCTAAAAAAAATAAATGATAATTTATTTATTTTTTAATTTTTTTTTTACATGTATCTCTTGCGCACGAGAAACTATCTCATGCGCATGAGATACATGTCTAAAAAAAACAATTTCCCCCATGTCCCCGTAGTATAAAGTTATAAAAAAATATATATAATTTTTTTTATTAAATTTTTTTTTAGACATGTATCCGTGCGCACGAGAAAGTTTCTCTTGTGCACGAGATACATGTCTAAAAAAAAAAAAGATAATTTATCTATTTTATTATTTTTTTTAGACATGTATCTCTTGCGCACAAGATACATGTCTAAAAAAAAAAAATTATAATTTTTTTTTATAACTTTATAAAAAGTTTCTTGTGCGCACGAGATACATGTCTAAAAAAAAAAAGATAATTTATTTATTTTATAATTTTTTTGACATGTATCTCTTGCGCACAAGATACATGTCTAAAAAAAAAATTATAATTTTTTTTTAGAACTATAAAAAGTTTCTTGTGCGCACGAGACACATGTCTAAAAAAAATTTTTATTTTTTTTTATAACTTTATAAAAAGTTTCTCGTGAGCACGAGATACATGTCTAAAAAAAAGAAAAGATAATTTATCGATTTTATTATTTTTTTAGACATGTATCTCTTGCGCACAAGATACATGTCTAAAAAAAAAATTATATTTTTTTTTATAACTTTATAAAAAGTTTCTTGTGCGCACGAGATACATGTCTAAAAAAAAAAAAGATAATTTATTTATTTTATAATTTTTTTTGGACATGTATCTCTTGCGCACAAGATACATGTCTAAAAAAAAAATTATTATTTTTTTTATAACTTTATAAAAAGTTTCTCATGCGCATGAGATACATGTCTAAAAAAAAAATTACAATTCTTTTTTTATAACTTTATAAAAAGTTTCTCGTGCGCACGAGATACATGTCTAAAAAAAGAAAAAGATAATTTATTTTATTTTATTTTTTTGACATATCTCTTGCGCACAAGATACATGTCTAAAAAAAAATATATATATATATTTTTTTATAACTTTATAAAAAGTTTCTTTTGCGCACGAGATACATGTCTAAAAAAAAAAAATTATACTTTTTTTTTAAACTTTATAAAAAGTTTCTCGTGCGCACGAGATACATGTCTAAAAATAAATAAATAAATTATTACAAAAATGTTTTCCCCCCATGTCCCTTTAGGGGCTCCGTATAATACAATATTTACATTATTACAAATGTTTTTTTCTGTCAAGTACTTTACTGACACAGAATATTTCTCGGGCCACGTAAAATGAGGTGGCCCCGAGCTTTGAGTTTGACACCCGGGGGGTCCTGACCCGCCATTTGCAAGACACTTAAACCCAGCATGTCCGGACACCCTTGCACCTTCCCGTGTGCCTCGGTCCCTCCTAACTCCCGTCCCGTCCCGACCCCCCCCAGGCACAGCCTCATGCAGATGTGCTGGCAGTACAACCCCAAGATGCGGCCCCTGTTCCACGAGATCATCGAGATGCTGCGGGAGGACCTGCACCCGTCCTTCCAGGAGGTCTCCTTCTTCTTCAGCGAGGAGAACAAGGTCCACGAGACGGAGGACTTCGACCTGGACCTGGACAACATGGAGAGCATCCCCCTGGACCCGTCCTCCTACTTGCAGCGAGAGGAGAGCCTGGGCAGGGACAGCGGGCCCTCGGTGGCCCTCAGGGGGAACTACGAGGAGCACGTGCCTTACACGCACATGAACGGCGGCAAGAAAAACGGACGCATCTTATCCTTGCCCAGGTCCAGCCCTTCCTAACGTTTCCTGGGAGACCACGTAGACCCGGGGCCAGGACCTCAAGCATCCTTCTTCTCTCCTTTCTTCTCCACCCACGCGGATCTCAGGACTCGGACTTCTCTTCCTCCTGACTGCCAAGCAAAGGGATGCAAGCGGATCTTCTCCGGCATCCTGGGGGCTGTCTCCAGGACTCTGGGCTGTCTCCAGGACTCTGGGCTGTCTCCAGGACTCTGGGCTGTCTCCAGGACTCTGGGCTGTCTCCAGGACTCTGGGCAAGGCTGGAGGTCTCACACACACACACACAAACACACACACTCTTGTATTTCTTACCTTCTTGAGACCTAAAAAAAAAAAGGCCTACCTCTTTAGGACCAGCCTTTCTAGATATATAAAGAAGTGTATTTACAACATTAATAATATATACAAACTATGTAAATACAAAAAAGCTTGTTGTGAAAATTGAGTTGGAATTTCACAAGAAAAAGGTCACAATTTCACAAGAAAAACGTCAAATTTTGGGCAGTGTTATAATAATAAAAGTCGTCGTTTTGCTCAACGCAAGTCAACATTTTACCAGAAGAGCTGAACATTTGTGCAATATTATGATAAAAGTTGGAATTTTACTCGATGACCGTCGCAGTTTTACAAGAAAAGCTTAAAATTTGGGCAATTTTATACAAAGAGTCGTCATTTTACTCGACAAAAGTCACAACTTTATAAGAAAACTTACAAATTTTGGCAATATTATGATAATAATCGGAATTTCACTTGGCAAAATAACGACAAAAGTCATAATTTTACTGTAGTCTACTACAGTCTTAGTATTGTAGTGTATTTCTTCATCCTGTGGTCACATGTGACTTGTCTTACGTCAGCACCGGAAGTGATCAAATCAGCTGTTCACCCGGCGGGGTTTTTTTGGGGGGGGGGGTGAATAGGGAAGTCCTTCTTTAGCTTGTTTTCTCACATATTGCTGTCTTTCAATGTTTACTTTTGTACACACATCAAATCAACCAAAAATCCTGACTTTGGAGCAATGTTCACGGACTCTAGTATTTGGCTCTCTATTAGATGCAACGGTTTTCTGTATTGGGACCATGATTTATGTCCTCACCTCCTCACATGGAAGGTACTTTTCCCTGTTGGTGTCTCAAGAAAGGTGGAAATACAACAACACACACACACACAGACATATTTCTTACCTTCTTGAGACCTGTGAAAAATGCCTACCTCTTTAGGACCAGCCTTTCTAGATATATAAAGATGTGTATTTACAACATTAATAATATATACATACTATGCACATATAAAGAAGCTTGTTGTAAAAAATGAGTTGGAATTTCACAAGAAAAAGGTCACAATTTCACAAGAAAAACCAAAAATCCTGACTTTGGAGCAATGTTCACGGACTCTAGTATTTGGCTGTCTATTAGATGCAACGGTTTTGTGTATTGGCGCCATGATTTATGTCCTCACCTCCTCACATGGAAGCTACTGTTCCTTGTCGGTGTCTCAAGAAGGGTGGAAATACAACACACACACACACACACACACACCAAGAACTGTGAACACGACAAACCTTAGACAACCACAAGGCTGCTTCTGCTCTTCAAAAACAAAAAAGGTGGCACTCCCGTCCTCCCGCTTTTCTCCCCCGGACTTTGTTGCCAGACGGTGGCCTTTCAGACGAGTGGCCTCTAAAGAAAAAGCTCTTTCGGGATGAATCCACGGTAGAACAAAAACACATCGGGTCTTTTCTTTTTCTTGTTGTTATTATTATTCCTTTTATTCCAAAAGATGTTCGTGGGGTGAATAGTTTTAATTTATTTGATGCTTGATTTCTCTCTTTTCTTCCGCGTCCTCACGTGTACGGCTGAAGGATATTTAAACAGTTCTCATTGGACAAAGGAGTTCCTCAGACTGACCAATAGCTGCTGCTTTCATATATTTGACTAGCCATAGAAGTGAATATTGGTAGCAGCTACCAACATATAATATATCATCTTCTTGTACAGATTTCTCAGTATCGACCTTAGTCTTCTTCTCCTTGAAATGTTTTTATTTTTGTAGCCCCGCCCACCTTTTACCTTTCACAGGTGTTCAGAAACACAAAAAAGGGGAAAGAAGCGTTGAAAAAGAGGAATGCGGTCTTGATGAAGGTCCAGCGTTGTTGCTATGGCGACCATCTTCCAGCAGGTGGCAGCATCCCTCCATCTTCTAGTCTGCCTTTCATCCCGCGTCACAGTGTGTGTGGGGTTACATGGTGGTGGTCTACATAGTCTTGCTCTCGTCCGGGGTCTGAGGTGCAGCTCGGGCCGGACCTGGTGCGGTTCCCTGGACTTGCACCTGATGGATCTCATTGGTCACTGTAACGTTTGAGGGGGCGCAGCTAGCGACACATGCTAACTAGCGACAAATGCTAACTAGTGACACATGCTAACTAGCGACACATGCTAACTTGTGACACAGGCTAACTAGCGACACATGCTAACTATTGACATATGTTAACTAGTGACACATGCTAACTTGTGACACATACTAACTAGCGACACATGCTAACTTGTGACACAGGCTAACCAGCGACACATGCTAACTAGTAACATATGTTAACTAGCGACGCATGCTAACTAGTGATGCATGCTAACTTGTGACACATGTTAACTAGCGACACATGCTAACTAGTGACACTGGCTAACTAGTGACACATGCTAACTAGTGACACAGGCTAACTAGCGACACATGCTAACTAGCGACACATGCTAAATCGTATTACATACTAGCTAGCAACACATCCTAGCTAGGGAAACATACTAACTAGTGACACATGCTAACTAGAGACACATGTTAACTAGTGACACAAGCTAACTAGTGACACATGCTAAATAGTGACACATGCTAACTTGTGACACAGGCTAACTAGCAACACATGCTAACTAGCGACACATGCTAAATCGTATTACATACTAACTAGCAACACATCCTAGCTAGGGAAACATGCTAACTAGCGACACATGCTAACTACAGACACAAGCTAACTAGTGACACATGCTAAATCATGACACATACTAACTAGTGACACATCCTAACTAGTGACACATGTTAACTAGCGACACATGCTAACTAGTGACACATGCTAAATCGTGACACATACTAACTAGTGAAACATGCTAACTAGCAACACATGCTAACTAGCGACACATCCTAACTAGGGAAACATGCTAACTAGTGACACATGTTAACTAGTGAAACATGCTAACTAGTGACACATCCTAACTAGGGAAACATGCTAACTAGTGACACATGTTAACTAGCAACACATGCTAACTAGCGACACATGCTGAGTCGCTACAAATGCTAACTGCCGCCGCACTCCACTGTCTCCTCTTGGATGAAACGTGTCTAACATTACTCACATGCTGACAGGTAAATAAGGGAGGCCCTCATTCTCATCCACCTTGGTGCAGCTGCCCTCAGTCTCTTGTTGGATAAATGTAGGCCAAACTGGAGCTGAATCACATGTTGACAAGGACATATAAGACACCTGGTTCTCCTCAACTTTACTGCCGCTGCCCTCAGTCTCTTTTAGGATAAATGTCCCTCTTACTGTAGCCAATAGTCACGTCCTGACTATGCAGACCTGAATTGTCATCCACCTTGGTACCGCCGCCCTCAGTCTCCTATTGGATGAATCTAGTCCTTACTGTAGCTAAGTCATATGTCGACAAATATGGGAGAGTCTCATTCTCATCCACTTTACTGCAGCCGCCCTCAGTCTCCTATTGGATGAATCTAGTCCTTAACCATGTTGACAAGGACATAAAGGACACTTGGTTCTCCTCAACTTTACTGCAGCTGCCCTCAGTCTCCATTTGGATAAATGTACCTCTCCCTGTAGCCAATAGTCACGTCCCGACTATACAGTATACCCGAATTCATCCACCTTGGTACCGCCGCCCTCAGTCTCCTATTGGATAAATGTAGTCCTCTAAATCACAAGTTGCCAAATACACACAAGACACGCAGCTTCTCCTCAACTTTGCTGCAGCTCTCCTCAGTCTCCAGTTGGATAAAAGTCCTCTAATTACTGCAGCCAACACAGGAGACTCCCATTCTCCTCCACCGTGGTACAGCTGCCCTCAGTCTCCCATTGGATTAAATCATCTCCTTACTGTGGCCAATAGTCACACTGTAGGAAGTAGTGCCCTCAGTCTCCTCTTAGGTGCGTGGAGTCGTTACGGCAGCTAAATCCATGCTGACAAATACATTCAGATCTCCCCAACTTGACTGCAGCTGCCCCAAGTCTCCTATTGCATCAAAACTAAATGTAATTAATGTAGCTATTAGTTATGTGCAGACCCTCGTTCTCCTCCACTTTACTGTAGCTGTCCTCAGTCTCCTGTTGGGTATTTACTTCTTCCTGTAGCCAATAGTCACTTGCTGACAATACAGGAGACCCTCGTTCTCCTCCACTATGGTACAGTTTTGCCCCCAGTCTCCTATTGGATACAATGGTCATTAGTCACACTGCCAGGGCACACTTTGGTTGTCCTCCACTTTTCTGCAGTTGCCCTCAGTCTCCTGTTGGATAAATGTAGTCCTTAATGTAGCTAAATCTACAATAAACAAATACTACAGATGCCCCAAGTCTCCTACCGGATAAGATAAATCTTGTTAATGTAGCCATTAGTTACGTGTAGGCAGTACGGGAGATCCAAATTCTGGTCTACTTTGCTGCAGCTGCCCTCAGTCTCCTCTTGGATAAATGTAGTCCTTAATGTAGCTAAATCTACAATAAACAAATACTACAGATGCCCCAAGTCTCCTACCGGATAACATAAATCTCGTTAATGTAGCCATTAGTTACGTGTAGGCAGTACGGGAGATCCAAATTCTGGTCTACTTTGCTGCAGCTGCCCTCAGTCTCCTCTTGGATAAATTCCATCTCATTACTGTGGCCAATAGTACCACTGAAGAAAGTACACACAGGACACCCGCAATCTCCTCCACTTTGCCCTCAGTCTCCTCTTGGATAAAATGGGTGTCCACACAATTGCCAACAGTCTGATACTGTAATGAAAACTAACAGACTCCTTGTCCACTGTAATGAAAACTAACAGACTCCTTGTCCACTGTACTTCAGCTGCCCTCAGTCTCCTATTTCAATCAAAGGACTTCTTCCTGACCATCATGACCCAGACTCACACGCTGCCCTCATTCTCCTGTTGTTTGTTGGCGTGACCTCAGACTGCGAGCTGATCTGAGTCCATACGGTGCGGTGGAAAAGCGACCCTTCAGGTCCGATACTGCAGGATTTTAGTCGATTGATTCTGTTTTTGTCGGCCGTCTCGTGAAGCTTCGTCATTTCATGGACTGTCTCTATAGCCCGTATCAGTCCATCATGGTGATACCATTCGAAGAGTCTGGTATCGACGATGGGAGTGATATCAGTCTAAGAGTCCGGTATCAGACCATGAGAGTGAAATCAGCCCATGAGTGTGATATCGTTCTAAGAGTCCGCATACTAGTCCATGGGTGTGATACCAGCCAGTGAGAGTGATATCAGCCCATGGGTGTGATACAGTTTCAGTCCAAGAGTCTGGTATAGCCCGTAGGTGTGATATCAACCTAAGAGTCTGGTATCAGACAATGGTTGTGATATCATTCTAAGAGTCTGGTATCAGACCATGAGTGAGATATCATTCTAAGAGTCTGGTATCAGACCATGTGTGTGATATCATTCTAAGAGTCTGGTATCAGACCATGTGTGTGATATCATTCTAAGAGTCTGGTATCAGACCATGAGAGTGATATCATTCAATGAGTCTGGTATCAGACCATGAGTGAGATATCATTCTAAGAGTCTGGTATCAGACCATGAGAGTGATATCATTCTAATAATCTGGTATCAGACCATGAGAGTGATATCATTCAATGAGTCTGGTATCAGACCGTGAGCGTGATATCATTCTAATAATCTGGTATTAGACCATGAGCGTGTTATCATCCTATGGGTGTGACATCAATCATTGCGTGATATCAGACGACCAGCAGTGTTGATATCGAAGTGATATCAACTTTCTAAGAGTCTGGTATCAGACCATGAGTGAGATATCATTCTAAGAGTCTGGTATCAGACCATGTGTGTGATATCATTCTAAGAGTCTGGTATCAGACCATGAGCGTGATATCATTCTAATAATCTGGTATTAGACCATGAGCGTGTCATCATCCTATGGGTGTGACATCAATCATTGCGCGATATCAGACGGCCAGCCGTGTTGATATCGAAGTGATATCAACTTTCTGAGAGTGCCCACATGAATTCACCAGTGCCTTTCTCAAAGCGTGAGTGAACGGAAGAAAAGCTCGGCAAAGTTTTCTGTTGCTGCTTGAAGGATGCGAGCGACACATTTGTCACTTTGAACAAGTTGTTCATCAAATAATAATACTACAGTATTATACACAATAATACTATAGTATTATGTATAATACTGTAATATTATACATAATAATACACAATAATACTATAGTATTATACATAATAATACTGCAGTATAATACATAATACTACAGTATAATACATAATAATACTATATTATTATACATAATACTGCAGTACAGTACATAATACTTTAGTATTATGCATGAAATAGTATCATTATGTCTAGTAGTACTAGTATACATAATGATACTATTTCATGCATAATACCATAATATTACGTATAATACTAAAGTATTCTGTATTGTACTACTAGTAGTAGTAGTACTAGTACTACAATACTTCTATCTTGCCCTCATTCCTCTTTTCACAAACCTATTTGCTGGCAGACAAAAGTATTGGGACACTTGTTGAAGCTGAGGTGTGTAGAATGTGACATATTGATTATTTGTAGTATTAGTAGTAGTATTTTTAATATTAAAATTTTAATCAATAATAATATTATTTTTAAAATTATTATTTAAAAAAATATATATTATTTTTTAATATAATTTTTTATCAATAATAATATTATTTTTAATATTAATATTATTATTTTAAAATATGATTATTGTTGTTGTCCTAAAAATAAAAACAACATCAGCACCAAACTGGCGACAACATCAAAGTGAAAGTTGGACGCCACTAAAAAAACAACTTTATAATTTGGTGTTTTGTGTAAAATATGATTAGAATAATAATCACTGGGCCCTCAGTCTCTTCTTGGATAAAATGTCTCACTGCTCTTCTTCTGCACCAAACTCTTCCAAGCACGTCTTTGATGTCCCAACACTTTTGTCCTGCTCTCATCTTGTCTTTGTCCTTCTCTACTGGCAGTAAGATAAGATAAGATAAGGCACCAAGACCGAGGACAATCGTTCGTGACAAAGTGGGAGCCCCCCCCCCCCCTCTCTGTTGGAGACAATCAGGAAGTTGCCCTCCTTCAAAAACCAGTGCCTTGCTCACCTGCAGACAGAACCTACTCAAACCCTCAGAGGACTCCAGATATGAAATCAAAGATTGTTATTTGGGGCGATGTTGACTTTGTACCAAAATAAAACTTTGGCGTTTGCTCAGCTTTGCTTTATGCCTGAAAACAAACAAACAAGGAGAGCATTTACATTTTTATTGGATTACATTTTGTCCCGGGTCAGCGCAGCCAAAGTCCCCCAGAAAGATTTCAGGGCGAAGTTCCCCAGAATAAAATCTGATCCGACAGCAAAACATCATCACACGTTTTGGTGGCGGCACAACGAAAAGAAAGAAAAAGAGGTGGCTCACAAGGAGGGTTGCAAAGTGGAAAACATTTACTTGATTTGGGAAATAAAAAATAATGCTGATTTTTATTACCAAAAAAATCATTTATTGAAGAAACATTTTTGTTTCACTGAATATTAATATTTTTTATTAATTAATCTTTTACATGTTAATTTAAAATTAATTTAAAAGTCTGCATATATTCTATATATTTTCTTAAATCTTTAACCATTGATTTATTGAAATATTTATCAAGTATTTTATGATCATTTCATGATTCAATCTTCTAATATTAAACTTCCTTCTGCAGAATTAAAAACAAAATATGCTTTTTGAAATATGATTTAAAATACATCTTTTTTTTTTTTTACTATAACATGAATGAAATGTATAAATACTTTTTGTAAATCTGACTTAATTGTGGTTTCTATGAATTTGTTTTATTGATTTTAAATGACAGTAATTTAATTCTCCAAAATCGGACGCATTTTTTTTGTGCCACTATTGACTTATTTTAAACTTAAATGAAATGTGTTTACTGTATACATCCCAATAAAACATTTCCCTATAATCTCAATATAATCTGGCATAGAATAAAACTCAACAATGTCTTTTTTTTTTTAGACAAAATTTGAATTTTTGAAGATTTCCAAGAAAAGTTTGGATGTAAACAATAGCTGCCTTTGCAACCCTCATCGTGCAAATGGAGGACAAAACATTTCTTTGTGATATTTCTACTAAAACAATTGTTCTAAAATCTTTCAGTGGAGCGGGCCCAAAAAACCCCCCCAGTTTTCTTTCCTTACTGTAAAGGTGTCCTACTTGTACGTGAACGATTAGCGTGTATATAACCTCATTTATCACTTGGGAGGAGATGTTTTTATTGTTGTGGAGTCCACCTGTGGAAACACAAAACGCGTTCTCACCTTTGATTCCTTTTTTTTTTAATGAATGTTTTCACGCCACAAACTCGTTTGTTTTGTCGACTTTGTGTCGTTTGAACGAAGCGCGTGCTGAACCGGACGCCACCACTGCGCCCCTCCCCCGTCGGCCAGGAAGTAAGCGAGCGAGTCGTGTGGTGAAATTGTGGCGGCAAGAAGAAAAATATGTTTTTGTGTAGTAGTACGACTACTAGTACACACTGTGTCTCCTCCGTGCACATATACGCTCCTCTATAGCGCCACCTGCCTGCAGGATACCTCTTTTTAGGATGGCTCTCTTTGGGAAATGTTTGTATTGTGTCGCTTCATCCTTCACACTGGATCCAAATGTGCCATTATCTTTATTGTGTATCGCACACACACACACACACACACACACACACACACACACACACACACACACACACACACACACACACACACACACACACACACACACACACACACACACACACACCATGCATATTGTACAGGATCAAAGACAAAAAACAACAAAAAAAAGATGAAAAAAACGTGCCATGACGAAATGAAACGCTTGACAATTTATTTTTTCTATGTTTTCCGAGGAGAGCCAAGCGTGTACAGAAAATGTTGCAATGATGAGAAAAAAACAATCTTGCTGTGTGTAAATTATTCAACAATGAACTGTTTATATTAAAATGATGAATAAAATGATTGGATGGAGATGACCTCTTTTTTTCTCACTTTTCAGCCAAAATGTTATTCCAGCGCCTTAATGTTCGAACATTATTCTTGCAAGATTGGCACTTTTTTGTTTTTTTCTGGACAAAATATGACAATATTCTAATAGGGATATCACTTATATTTAAATTATTCATTTTTACAAACAATTATTCCCAAAATTATGAAAACATTTTCTGATAATCCTACAAAAATGTTTTCTTTTAGCTGCAAAACAATGTTACGTTTTTTCCCCCTGATAAACAAAATATGACAATATTCTCATAAAATAATCCCCTATGTCTAAAATATTTAATTTAATTTTTATTTTTTTTACCATAATTTTTTTTCCTGGCATTTCCTGACAATCTTACAATAATGACTTGTAAGATTAACACATTTTTAAAACTTAAATAATTTTTTCCCTGATATTGTTGTTGGAAAAAATATGACAATATTCTCATAAAATTATCCCTTATATCTAAAATATTTAATGTTTTGTTTTACCATAATTTTTTTTTCAAGAATGACTTGTAAGATTAACACTTTTTTTAAAAACTTAAATCATTTTTTTTTTCTGATATTGTTCTTGGAAAAAATATGACACTATTCTCATAAGATTATTCTTTATGTCTAAAATGTATATATATTTATTTATTTAACCATCAATTTTTCTTTTCTAGCAGTGAATGACCTGTAAGATTAACACTTTAATACTTGAATAATTTTTTCCCTGAGATTGTTCTTGGAAAATATGTGACAATATTCTCATAAGATTATCTTTTATGTCTAAAATATACAACGCTTTTTTTTAAACAATTTATTTTTTCTATGTTTTCTGAGGAGAGCCAAGCGTGTACAGAAAATGTTGCAATGATGAGAAAAAAACAATCTTGCTGTGTGTAAATTATTCAACAATGAACT
Organism: Entelurus aequoreus; assembly: GCF_033978785.1. NCBI lineage: Eukaryota > Metazoa > Chordata > Actinopteri > Syngnathiformes > Syngnathidae > Entelurus > Entelurus aequoreus. The sequence continues at coordinate 6,677,787 of NC_084749.1, forward strand.
GTTTATATTAAAATGATGAATAAAATGATTGGATGGAGATGACCTCTTTTTTTCTCACTTTTCAGCCAAAATGTTATTTTAGCGCCTTAATGTTCGAACATTATTCTTGCAAGATTGGCACTTTTTTGTTTTTTTCTGGACAAAATATGACAATATTCTAATAGGGATATCCCTTATATTTAAATTATTCATTTTTACAAACAATTATTCCCAAAATTATGAAAACATTTTCTGATAATCCTACAAAAATGTTTTCTTTTAGCTGCAAAACAATGTTACGTTTTTTTCCCCTGATATACAAAATATGACAATATTCTCATAAAATAATCCCTTATGTGTAAAATATTTAATTTTTTTTTTTTTTTTACTATAATTTTTTTCCCTGGTATTTCCTGACAATCTTACAAGAATGACTTGTAAGGATAACACTTTTTTAAAACTTAAATCATTTTTTTTCTGATATTGTTCTTGGAAAAAATATGACACTATTCTCATAAGATTATTCTTTATGTCTAAAATGTATATATATTTATTTATTTAACCATCAATTTTTCTTTTCTAGCAGTGAATGACTTGTAAGATTAACACTTTTTTAATACTTAAATAATTTTTTCCCTGATATTGTTCTTGGAAAATATGTGACAATATTTTCATAAGATTATCTTTTATGTCTAAAATATACAACGTTTTTTTTTTAAACAATTTATTTTTTCTAAGTTTTCTGAGGAGAGCCAAGCGTGTACAGAAAATGTTGCAATGATGAGAAAAAAACAATCTTGCTGTGTGTAAATTATTCAACAATGAACTGTTTATATTAAAATGATGAATAAAATGATTGGATGGAGATGACCTCTTTTTTTCTCACTTTTCAGCCAAAATGTTATTCCAGCGCCTTAATGTTCGAACATTATTCTTGCAAGATTGGCACTTTTTTGTTTTTTTCTGGACAAAATATGACAATATTCTAATAGGGATATCACTTATATTTAAATTATTCATTTTTACAAACAATTATTCCCAAAATTATGAAAACATTTTCTGATAATCCTACAAAAATGTTTTCTTTTAGCTGCAAAACAATGTTATGTATTTTCCCCCTGATAAACAAAATATGACAATATTCTCATAAAATAATCCCTTATGTCTAAAATATTTAATTTTTTTTTTTTTTTACCATAATTTTTTTTCCTGGCATTTCTCTTGGAAAAAATATGACAATATTCTCATAAAATTATCCCTTATGTCTAAAATACTTAATGTTTTTTTTTTTACCATAATTTTTTTTCCCAGAATGACTTGTAAGATTAACACTTTTTTAAAACTTAAATATTTTTTTTTTCTGACATTGTTCTTGGAAAAAATATGACACTATTCTCATAAGGTTATTCTTTATGTCTAAAATGTATATATATTTATTTATTTAACCATCAATTTTTCTTTTCTAGCAGTGAATGACTTGTAAGATTAACACTTTTTTAATACTTAAATAATTTTTTCCCTGATATTGTTCTTGGAAAATATGTGACAATATTCTCATAAGATTATCTTTTATGTCTAAAATATACAACGTTTTTTTTTAAACAATTTATTTTTTCTATGTTTTCCGAGGAGAGCCAAGCGTGTACAGAAAATGTTGCAATGATGAGAAAAAAACAATCTTGCTGTGTGTAAATTATTCAACAATGAACTGTTTATATTAAAATAATGAATAAAATGATTGGATGGAGATGACCTCTTTTTTTCTCACTTTTCAGCCAAAATGTTATTTTAGCGCCTTAATGTTCGAACATTATTCTTGCAAGATTGGCACTTTTTTGTTTCTTTCTGGACAAAATATGACAATATTCTAATAGGGATATCACTTATATTTAAATTATTCATTTTTACAAACAATTATTCCCAAAATTATGAAAACATTTTCTGATAATCCTACAAAAAATGTTTTCTTTTAGCTGCAAAACAATGTTACGTTTTTTTCCCCTGATAAACAAAATATGACAATATTCTCATAAAATAATCCCCTATGTCTAAAATATTTAAAAAAAAAATTTTTTTTTACCATAATTTTTTTTTCTGGCATTTCCTGACAATCTTACAAGAATGACTTGTAAGGATAACACTTTTTTAAAACTTAAATCATTTTTTTTTCTGATATTGTTCTTGGAAAAAATATGACGATATTCTCATAAGATTATTCTTTATGTTTAATATATATATATACAGTGGGGCAAAAAAGTATTTAGTCAGCCACCCATTGATTGTCAAAGGGTGGCTGACTAAATACTTTTTTGCCCCACTGTATATATATAATTATTATTTTTATATATATATATATATATATATATATTATTTTTTTAAATTTTAACCATCAATTTTTCTTTTTTAGCAGTGAATGACTTGTAAGATTAACACATTTTTAAAACTTAAATAATTTTTTCCCTGATATTGTTCTTGGAAAAAATATGACAATATTCTCATAAAATTATCCCTTATGTCTAAAATATTTAATGTTTTGTTTTTTTTACCATAATTTTTTTTTCTAGCAGTGAATGACTTGTGAGATTAACATTTTAATACTTAAATCATTTTTTCCCTGATATTGTTATTGGAAATTATGTGACAATATTCTCATAAGATTATACTTTATGTCTAAAATATACAATGTTTTTTTTCAAACAATTTATTTTTTCTATGTTTTCCGAGGAGAGCCAAGCGTGTACAGAAAATGTTGCAATGATGACAAAAAAACAATCTTGCTGTGTGAAAATTATTCAACAATGAACTGTTTATATTAAAATGATGAATAAAATGATTGAATGGAGATGACCTCTTTTTTTCCTCACTTTTCACCCAAAATGTGTTTTTTCTTCTTGGAGAAATATGTTATTTTAGCGCCTTAATGTTCAAACTTTATTCTTCTGAGATCGGCACTTTTTTGTTTTTTCTGGACAAAATATGACAATATTTTAATGGGGATATCGCTTATATTTAAATTATTCCCAAAATTATGAAAACATGTTTTGTTTTCTATTAGATGCAAAACAATGTTAGTTTTTTTTTCCTGATTAAAAAAAAAAAGACAATATTCTCATAAAATTATCCCTTATGTCTAAAATATTTAATATATTTTTACCATAATTTTTTTTCTGGCATTTCCTGACAATCTTACAAGAATCACTTGTAAGATTAACACTTTTTTAAAACTTAAATCATTTTTTTATTGATATTGTTCTTGGAAAAAATATGATAATATTCTCATAAAATTATTCTTTATGTCTAAATATATATATATATATATATATATATATATATATATATATATATATATATATATATATATATATATATATATATATATATATATATATATTGTTTTTGTTTGTTTGTTTTTTTGTTTGTTTTTTAACCATCAATTTTTTCTTTTCTAGCAGTGAATGACTTGTAAGATTAACACTTTTTTAAAACTTAAATAATTTTTCCCTGATATTGTTCTTGGAAAATATGTGACAATATTCTCATAAAATCATCCCTTATGTCTAAAATATTCAATATATTTTTACCATTATTTTTTTTCTGGCATTTCCTGACAATCTTACAAGAATCACTTGTAAGATTAACACTTTTTTAAAACTTAAATCATTTTTTTTATTGATATTGTTCTTGGAAAAAATAATATTCTCATAAAATTATTCTTTATGTCTAAAAAAATATATATATATTTTTTGTTTTTGTTTGTTTGTTTATTTTTTTATTTTTAACCATCAATTGTTTCTTTTCTAGCAGTGAATGACTTGTAAGATTAACACTTTTTTAAAACTTAAATAATTTTTCCCTGATATTGTTCTTGGAAAATATGTGACAATATTCTCATAAAATTATTCTTTATGTCTAAAAAAAATTATAAATATACATATATATATACACATACACATATATATATATATATATATATATATATATATATATATATATATATATATATATATATATATATATATATATATATATATATATTTTTTTTTGTTTTGTTTTGTTTTTTGTTTTTTTTGTTTTTTAACCAATTTTTTCTTTTCTAGCAGTGAATGACTTGTAAGATTAACACTTTTTTAAAACTTAAATCATTTTCCCCTGATATTGTTCTTGGAAAATATGTGACAATATTCTCATAAGATTAACCTTTATGTCTAAAATATACAATGTTGGTTTTTTTTAAACAATTTATTTTTTCTTTACACTTTCTGACAATCTTACAAAAACTACTTGTAAGATGAACACTTTTTAGAAATGTCATCTTTTTTTTTTTTTCCCTGAAAGTATTTTGGAAATATTTTCTTTTAGCTGCAAAACAAAATGTTTTTTTGTTTTTTTTCCCTGATATTGTTCTTGGAAACATATGACAATATTCTCATAAGATAATGTCAAAATGTCTATATATATATATATATATATATATATATATATATATATATATATATATATATATATATATATATATATATATATATATATATATATATATATATATATATATATATATATATAAAATATACCTACTTAATTATTTCTTTAAATTATGACTCCCCCCCAAAAAAAACATGTTACTTTCTCAATCCCCAAATACATGCAATTGTTTAAAAAAAAAAAAAAGCACATTCTTGTATGATTACCACTTTTTAGTGTAAATGTTTTTTTCCTGAAATAAAAATAAAAACATTATTTTCTTGTAAGATTTGTACTTTTTTTTAAAAATAGTTGTAGTCTTACTATTTTTTCTTAAAAATAACTACTTCTCCAAATAATTATTGATTATGGATTTATTTATGTACGAATATATATATATATATATATATATATATATATATATATATATATATATATATATATATATATATATATATATATATATATATATAAATCAAAATAAAGATTTTCCCCCTGAAATAATAATAATATAGATGCTTTTATTATAATTTCCTAAAACCTGAATAGATTTGTATTTCCAAATGTTTTTCTTTTTGTACAAAAAGCTAAGAATATTTTATGTGATTTTGAAGTTTAATGGATTCAAAATTAACTTCAACTCAATTTTTGATGAAAATTCTTTAAAATATTAATTAATTAATATTAATATTAATAATAATTAATTAATTAAAAATTATAAATAAATAAATATTTTTTTTTTTAAAAATTTTAAAATGAGAATCGATTTTGAATCGCACAACGTGAGAATCGCGATTTGAAATCGAATCGATTTTTTCCCACACCCCTACTGTTTACTGTACTATATATATATATATATATATATATATATATATATATATATATATATATATATGTATATATATATATATATATATATATATATATAAGAAATACTTGGATTTCAGTGAATTCCAGCTATAAATATACTCCTCCCCCTTGACCCCGCCCCTCCCCCACAATCTCCCGAATTCGGAGGTCTCAAGGTTGGCAAGTATGAACTAAACTCTCTACAATGTTCCCACACACAGTAAAGAGTCACAGAGGAGATTAGTGTCTCTTCAATTAACTTAATTCGAAGGTGACTAAAAACTGGCGTTCGTGACGTCACTGTGCAGCAAACAAACAAACGTGCTAGCTGCGGTTAGCTTATTAGCAGTTAGCATACACTTCACCTCCACTGGCAACGTGAAGCGCCCAAACGTCCTTAAACTTGTAACTAGTGCACTCAACTGTCACTTATGACACACTGAAAATAAGAAGCGTAGAGTACTTACTTCTTCCATCTGCTACTATTTACCGTGTAGTGTTACTTGTCCATGCTGGAGCTCCTTCAACACTTTTTTTTTACCTGCCGGCGGAAACGGAAGTGCCTGTAACCATAGCAACCGTTTGATTGATTGATTGAGACTTTTATTAGTAGATTGCACAGTGAAGTACATATTCCGTACAATTGACCACTAAATGATAACACCCCAATAAGTTTTTCAACTTGTTTAAGTCGGGGTTCACTTAAATCAGGGGTGTCCAAATTGCGGCCCGGGGGCCATTTGCGGCCCGCGGGTAATATTTTAACGGCCCCGTGGCACATTCTAAAAATCTGATTAAAAAAAATTAAAAACATAAAAAGTGGTATAAAAGAGCAAACAGGTGAAATGTAACAATAAAATGTTTCAATGTTTACTCTAATAACACAAAGCTGCCATGCAGGCTGTTTCTTTCTTTAAAAAATAATAATGAATCAAAATCAATGTCATTATGAATTATTGACCTATTCAAGGCTCCAATTACGTCACATTAAATATTCCACTTTGAGACATTTTTTGGGGAAAATGTTGCATATTTTGTGTTTGCCATATAAAAAAACTAAGCTGTTTTTTTTTAAACAAGGGCCTAAAACGAACAAACAAAAAACATAAACAACAATAAAAGTTATAATTGACGGATGGATCTGAAGTTGATCTTGAGACTATTGTGTTAAAAGTAAAAAAAAAAATGTATGATTTATTTTTTAATACTTTACTGAGCAGGACCCTTTTGGATCCCCAATAATATTAGAGGGACTTTTTTTTTTCTTTTTTTTTTTTTCTTTTTTTTTAAGTGTCATTGCTCAAAAAATAATAATGAATCAATGTTGTTATGAGTTATGCTATGAGCTCCAATTATTATATAATCTCAAATATTCCACTTTAAAATGTTATTGGGGGAAAATATTGCATATTTTGTGTTTTTTCCATGAAAAAACAGGGTTTTGTTTGACATACAGTGTAAATCTTAAAAAAAAAACTTTATATTGACAGACAGACCTATAATGTTGATCTGGAGATTTAAACCTTGGATAATAATAATAATACTAAATAATGACACAGGATCAAGCCTGAGTGGAGGCCTAAATGTATATTTTTTATACATATATTGTATTGGTTTTTAAAATAAAAAATATCAAAATGGCCCCCGCTTGCTTTGATATTTCAGTGTGCGGCCCTCAGCGGGAAAAGTTTGAAAACCCCTGACTTAAATTGATTCATGATACAGATATATCAGTGACGTGCGGTGAGGTTCATGGCTGGTGAGGCACTGACTTCATCACAGTCAGATTTACAAACATATGAACCCTAAAGAGTATCTTATTCACCATTTGATTGGCAGCAGTTAACGGGTTAGGTTTAAAAGCTCATACCAGCATTCTTTACACATACAAACTGTAGCACACAAAAAAGCACATTTAATTTAAAAAAAAAAGTATTATAGTCTTACCTTTACTTATAAATGAAGTCCATGCGCCGCTCCTTCTGAATAAAAGCATCGATAACCTGTTTATAGAAGTCTTCCTTATCTTTCTTCAGTTTTAAAAGTCTCGATGGAGATCTTCCTTTAATTATTACCTCCTGCTTCGATTGAAAGTCCAGTTTAGAAAACTGTTTTATTTTAGACATGTAATCCTCCATGTTAAAAGTCCAGGCGAGAGGAAAAAATAAACGCTGCACTTGACTTGCTAACTGTTGCTGCTTGTTGTCACTTATTCTGCAGCCGAGTAGTCGCAAGAATGATCCCTGGGATCACTAGCGCCCTCTACCACCAGGAGGCGGGAGAACTGCGAGCCTCACCCAGTGCGTCTTCGCAGCCGTTTTATGATTGCTCAGCACAAAAAATAGGTTACACACACACAGTTGTTGACAAAATACACTGTACATTATATACCTCAGCTAACTAAACTATGGAAATGTATAATATAATTCATATAGCAATACGGTCTCACTGCACAGCAGGCCAGCAGTTAGCCGAGTCATTGCGCAATCCATGGTGAGGCTCAACTGGCTGGTGACTCACCGCGAGTCTCTTCTCAGTATTTAAACGGCAAATGTGAAAATTCTGCGATTTTGAATAAAAATGATCTAAAACTGGTTAAGTTAAATGGAAAATAACTTTATAGTATAACCACGGGATACATATAACAATTTAATAAATTTTTTGTCTTTCCATGATGGCACGTGAGGCCCTGCCTCACCTGCCTCTCCTGACTGCACGTCACTGATATTATTATACTATCATCATAATACAGTCATCACACAAAATAATCATTGAATTATTTACATTATTTACAATCCGGGGGGTGGGATGTGGAGGGGGGGGGGGGGGGTTAGGTTTGGTTGTTATCATCACTTAAGTCATCAACAATTGAGAACAGAGACATTGAAACAGTGTAGGTCTGACTTGGTAGGATATGTACAGCAAGTAGTGGACATAGAGAGAGAGATCAGAAAGCATAAGAAAAAGTATCTACATTTGCTAATTTACATTTGATTAATAACAATCCGGGGAGGGTGTTAGTTTAGGGTTGAAGTTGCCTGGAGGTGAACTTTTATTGCGGTTTTGAAGGAGGATAGAGATGCCCTTTCTTTTATACCTGTTGGGAGTGCATTCCATATTGATGTGGCATAGAAAGAGAATGCGTTAAGACCTTTGTTAGATCGGAATCTGGGTTTAACGTGGTTAGTGGAACTCCCCCTGGTGTTGTGGTTATGGCGGTCGTTAAGGAAGGAGTTTGACATGTACTTCAGTATCAGGGAGGTGTAGCGGATTTTATAGACTAGGCTCAGTGCAAGTTGTTTTACTCTGTCCTCCACCCTGAGCCAGCCCACTTTGGAGAAGTGGGTACAGTGTTTCCCATAAACTCCCAAGATACCTGTGGCGGTGGGAGCGTGACTATGGGCGTGGTCACAATGACATCATCGAGTAATTTGCATAATTTACTACAATTATATGATTTTCTCTAAAAAGGCTCAAAAAATGTATACTTACTAATTAATAATAACAGTTTTGTTTTAAACGTCCATCCATCCATCCATCCATCCATCCATCCATCCATCCATCCATCCATTTTACAATATAATTACAACACTTTATGTACATATTTATATACAGATTTGAACAATAAGTTATTCACTGCAATATATTTATTAATTGTGGTTCTTACAAAAAATATATCTTATAAAATATAAAAGCTAAAATGTCTTTTATAGCTCTGCCCCTTTAATTAGTGCATACTAAATAATTTAAATTTAGCCTACTACTACAACCATATTATTTACCAGCAACATAAAGTGAAACAGAGGCAGAGGTGTCCTGCCACAGTCAGTAACAAATAAACAGAAAACAGTAGTGGTCAAATACAAATAAGGAAACAAGAGAAGTATCCTACACTTCTCTTTTGTAAAGTAAATGTGAACAGCCTATATAGGCATCTACATCAACTATATGATTTGCCTGAGAAGCTGGAAAGGACAAAAAAAAATATATATATATTTTTTTTATTTGTGGGAAACACTGGGGTAGGAGTGAGGTGTGATCTGGGGTGGAGGTCTAGAAGTAACCTGACTAGGTTGTTCTGGGATGTTTGGAGTCTAGATTTGAGGGTTTTGGAGGTGCTAGGGTACCAGGAGGTGCATGCGTTGTCGAAAAAGGGTTGAAGGAGAGTTCCCGCTAGAATCCTCAAGGTGCTTTTGTTGACCAGAGAGGAGATTCTGTAGAGAAATCTGGTTCGTTGGTTGACCTTTTTGATTACCTTGGTTGCCATTTTATCACAGGAAAGCAACGGTTAAACAACTTAAAGAAAAACACATATGAAATAGAAATAAATAATAATAATTAATCCCTTAACAGAGATGATCTATCTGTAGAACTAAAAGGGACAATTTACACAGCCATGCAAACCTTCAGAACAGTTGTAGTCTTCCTATTTTTTGTTAAAAATAACTACTTCTCCAAATAATTATTGATTATGGATTTATTTATGTACATATACATATATATATATGTATTTTTTTTATTTTATTTTATTTTATTTTATTTTATTTTATTTTATTTTATTTTATTTTATTTTATTTTTATTTATTTATTTTAAAAAAAAATGTTTTTAATTTTTTTTTAAAAATCAAAATAAAGATTTTCCCCCTGAAATAATAATAATAGAGATGCTCTTATTATAATTTCCTAAAACCTGAATAGATTTGTATTTCCAAATGTTTTTCTTTTTGTACAAAAAGCTGAGAATATTTTATGTGATTTTGAAGTTTAATGAATTCAAAATGAACTTCAACTCAATTTTTGATGCAAATTCTTGTATTTCTTTCTCTCTTCTAGAAAATATGACTGTTGACTTAAAGGATTTTGGATTGTTTGAACCCCGATGGACACACAAAGAGGTGCACTGTTACGTTCCACTTAAGTGTTTGTTTTGCACTGTTAAATTCAACTTAAGTGTTTGTTCTGCTCTGTCAAGTTCAACTTAAATAGGATAAGTATTGGTTTTTCACTGTTAACTTCAACTTAAGTGTTTGTTTTTCACTGTTAACTTCAACTTAAATAAGTATTGGTTTTGCACTTTAATATCAACTTAAATAAGTATTTGTTTTCTACTGTTAAATTCAACTTAAGTGTTTGTTTTGCACTGTTAACTTCAACTTAAATAAGTATTGGTTTTGCACTGTTAACTTCAACTTAAGTGTTTGTTTTGCACTGTCAAGTTGAACTTTAGTGAGGTACAACAATTGTTGTGTTAAATATACGTCACTTAAGTCTGTGAAATAAAAATGTTGACTTTATTGAACGTCGCCTTGATGTTGAAGGGAATTTACAATAAATAACTTTATCCTATTATTGTGTGTGCGTGTGTGTGTGTGTGTGGGTAACTACATTGCTCAATGTGTGTGTGTGTGTGTGTGTGTGTGTGTGTGTGTGTGTGTGTGTGTGTGTGTGTGTGTGTGTGTGTGCGTGTGTGTGTGTGTGTGGGTAACTACATTGCTCAATGTGTGTGTGTGTGTGTGTGTGTGTGTGTGTGTGTGTGTGTGTGTGTGTGTGTGTGTGTGTGTGTGTGTGTGTGTGTGTCACAGATGAGGACATCAACACACAAAGTTGTTTTGTACAAAATGACACAAAGAGGAAGCTGAACTAACAGAAGATCTTCTGGCTGCCTCCTTGTAAGTACACACTTTACATATATATATATATATATATATATGTGTGTGTGTGTGTGTGTGTGTGTGTGTGTGTGTGTGTGTGTGTGTGTGTGTGTGTGTGTACGTGTAAGCCACAAGTGTATTTTGTGCTTTTCTGTGGGAAGGTGCTGAGACTTTTTCCACTCGACTTAACGTGTCTTTAATCTTTAAAAGCTTGCAAGCATTGAAAGCAGTGTAACACAAATTGTAACACAATGTAACATTAATTGTAATACAACGCGCATGGTAAAAAAATTGTAACACAATATGTAACATAAATTGTAAAACAAAATGTAATGATGTGTAACACAAAAGCAAGACAATCTGTAACACAAAAAAATAACCTGATGGAACACAAAATGTAACATGAATTCTAACAAAATATAACACAAATTGTAACACAAAATGTAACACAAATTGTAACAGCGTAGCAAATTCTAACGCAGTATATAACGCGCGTTGTAACACAAAATGTAACGCAAATTATAACACAAAGTAACACAAATTGTAACACAAAATACAACACACATTGTAACACAAGATGTAAAGAAGTGAAACAACATGCAGGACAAATTTTAACACAAATTGTAACATGAATTCTAACAAAATGTCACAAATTGTAACTTTAAATGTAACAGAAAATATAACACAAAATGTAACAAATTTTAACGCAGTATGTAACACGCATTGTAACACAAATTGTAACACAAATGATAACAAAATGTAACACAAATTAGTAAAAAAAATTAACAAATTATAACAAAATGTAACATAAATTGCAACAGGAAATACGACACGCATTGTAACACAAAATGTAACGAAGTGAAACAACATGCAGGACAAATTTGTAACACAAAATGTAACATGAACTCTAGCAAAATGTAACAAATTGTAACTATAACTGTAACACAAAATATAACACAAATTGTAACAAAACATAACTGATTTGTAACACAGTATATAATACGAATTGTAACACAAAATGTTACACGAATTGTAACAAAATGTTACACAAATTGTAACAAAATGTTACACATAACAAAATGTTACACATTATAACAAAATGTAACACGAAATACAACACGCATTGTAACACAAAATACAACACGCATTGTAACACGAAATGTAACAAAATGTAACGCAAATTGTAACAAAACGTAACTGATTTGTAACACAGTATATAATAGGAATTGTAACACAAAATGTAACGAATTGTAACATAATGTAACAAATTGTAACAAAATGTAACAATTTATAACAAAATGTAACACAAATTGTAACAGAATGTAACATAAATTGTAACACAAAATACTACACGCATTGTAACACAAAATGTAACACAAATTGTAACAAAACGTAACTGATTTGTAACGCAGTATATAATACGAATTGTAACACAAAGTGTAACATGAATTGTAACACATTTTAACAAAATGTAACACGAATTGTAACAAATTGTAACAAAATGTAACAAATTATTTCAAAATGTAACACAAATTGTAACAGAATGTAACATAAATTGTAACACAAAATACAACACGCATTGTAACATAAAATGTAACACAAATTGTAACAAAACGTAACTGATTTGTAACGCAGTATATAATACGAATTGTAACACAAAATGTAACATGAATTGTAACAAATTTTAACAAAATGTAACACGAATTGTAACAAAATGTAACAAATTGTAACAAAATGTAACAAATTATAACAAAATGTAACACAAATTGTAACAGAATGTAACATAAATTGTAACACAAAATACAACACGCATTGTAACACAAAATGTAACACAAATTGTAACAAAACGTAACTGATTTGTAACGCAGTATATAATACGAATTGTAACACAAAATGTAACATGAATTGTAACAAATTTTAACAAAATGTAACACGAATTGTAACAAATTTTAACAAAATGTAACACGAATTGTAGCAAAATGTAACACAAATTGTAACAAAATGTAACACAAATTGTAACAAAATGTAACACAAAATGTAACACGAATTGTAACACAATGTAACATAAATTGTAACACAAAATACAACACGCAATGTAACACAAAACGTAAGGAAGTGAAACAACATGCAGGACAAATTGTAACACAAAATGTAACACGATTTGTCAGGAAATGTAACATTAATTGTAACACTAAGTGGAAGTGTGTGTACTACAGTAGTAACATGAAATGGGGGGAAGTAACCCTTCAGCCAACTCTCCTCCCCTCTCACTCCTCCTCCTCTTCCTCCTCCTCCTCTTCCTCGCCGTGCGGGGCCACACTCCTCCTGACTGCGTTGCCGTCATGGCCGACTCTCCTCTCAACAACTCCTGGCCGTCCTTCTCCAGGCTGTGGATGAAGAGGTGGTCCTTCAAGAGAGGTACGACGTCTTTTCCTCACCTCCCACCTGAAAACTTCTGCCCCGCGCGCTAGTATTCGTGCTGTAACGCCACGCCGTCTTCTCGTGTCACTCAGAGGCAAACAGGATGTAGGACTCTGTGGCGCTCGCAAACATCAAAGCTACACACACACACACACACACACACACACACACACACACACACACACACACACACACACACACACACAAACACACTACAATATCCGTTAAATGGCTTGCAGTAGAAATATTGTATGAAACTTTGTAAACTTGTTTCCTGACTTTATCAACATAAACTATGAATCAAAACTATTAAATGTTGATGTAAAATATTTTTTTAAGAATAATAGAAAATGTACAAAAAATCAATAAAGAAAATATCTAATTGAATATCTACTGACAATAAGTCAACACATCAATTATTGAAGCAAAATGTGAAACAAACACAAATGAAAATCTCCTTGGTGGAAGTGATAATAATAATAGTAATAATAATAATAATCATGATGATGATGTCATGCTGGAATCATATGATAAACATCAAGTTCCTCTTGTGATTGACATGTGATTGTTATTGTTTCCCTTTTACTCTTCTTAGTCCACTCTTCTTGAATTAAAAAAGAATACCAAATAATAATAACAATAATTAACTGTAATTTATTATGTGTTCCGTATTATTATTATTATTATTATTATTATTATTATTATTATCATTATTCTTCTTCTTATTATTATTATTATTATTATTGTCATTAACTGTAGTAGTAGTGTTTAAATAATAGAATTATTATTGGTAGTAGTATTTTTTCTAATGATAAAAAGAAAACTATTACTATATTACGGTTATGAATCATAATTATTACTACTAACAAAATATTATTATTGTTATCATCATTGCTATAAGTACAAAACCCAAAAGCAGTGAAGTTGTCACGTTGTGTAAATGGTAAATAAAAAGAGAATACAACAAATCCTTTTCAACTTCTATTCAATTGAATAGACTGCAAAGACAAGATATTTCATGTCCACACTGAGAAACTTATTTATTTTTTGTGCAAATAATCATTAACTTGCAAAAAAGTTGTCAGAGGGGCATTTTTACCACTGTGTTACATGGCCTTTCCTTTTAACAACACTCAGTAAAGGTTTGGGAACTGAGGAGACACATTTTTGAAGTGGAATTATTTCCCGTTCTTGCTTGATGTACAGCTTAAGTTGTTCAACAGTCTCCCTTCTCATATTTTAGCCTTCATATTTTCAATGTCTGGACTACAGGCAGGCCAGTCTAGTACCCGCACTCTTTCACTATGAAGCCACGCTGTTGTAGCACGTGGCTTGGCATTGTCTTGCTGAAATAAGCAGGGGCGTCCATATGGATGGCAACATATGTTGCTCCAAAACCTGTATGTACCTTTCAACATTAATGGTGCCTTCACAGATGTGTAAGTTACCCATGTCTTGGGCACTAATACACCCCCATACCATCACACATGCTGCCTTTTGAACTTTGCGCCTAGAACAATCTGGATGGTTCTTTTCCTCTTTGGTCCGGAGGACGTGACGTCCACAGTTTCCAAAAACAAATTTGAAATGTGGACTCGTCAGACCACAGAACACTTTTCCACTTTGCATCAGTCCATCTTAGATGAGCTCGGGCCCAGCGAAGCCGGCAGCGTTTCTGGGTGTTGTTGATAAATGGCTTTGGCTTTGCATAGTAGAGTTTTAACTTGCACTTGCAGATGTAGCGACCAACTGTAGTTACTGACAGTAGTTTTCAAGAAGTGTTCCTGAGCCCATGTGGTGATATCCTTTACACACTGATGTCGCTTTTTGATGCAGTACTGCCTGAGGGATCGAAGGTCACTTACATGCAGTGATTTCTCCAGATTCTCTGAACGTTTTGATGATATTACGGAGCGTAGATGGTGAAATCGCTAAATTCCTTGCAATAGCTGGTTGAGAAATGTTGTTCTTAAACAATTTGCTCAGGCATTTGTTGACAAAGTGGTGACCCTCGCCCCGTCCTTGTTTGTGAATGACTGAGCATTTCATGGAAGCTGCTTTTATACCCAATCATGGCACCCACCTGTTCCCAATCAGCCTGTTCACCTGTGGGATGTTCCAAATAAGTGTCTGATGAGCATTCCTCAACTTCCTCAGTCTTTTTTGACACTTGTGCCAGCTTTTTTGAAACATGTTGCAGGCATCAAATTCCAAATGAGCTAATATTTGCAAAAAATAACAAAGTTTCTCAGTGTGAACATGAAATATCTTGTCTTTGCAGTCTATTCAATTGAATATAAGTTGAAAAGGATTTGTAAATCATTGTATTCTCTTTTTATTCACCATTTACACAACGTGACAACTTCACTGCTTTATACTGGACTATAACACACACACCCACACACACACACACACACACACACACACACACACACACACACACACACACACACACACACACACACACACACACACACACACACACACACACACACACACACGCTTCTTCCTGGCGTGATGTATTATCTGTAAGGTGAGGCCGACCATATAAGGGCGTACGTGTGAGCATCCAGCAGCTGCAAGCGTCCATGTTTGTAGATTGTAACTAACACATGATGATATTATTCATGTTGTCATGTTCACACCACGATAATGATATGATTACAGTACAATAATATTCATGTTGTCATGTTTACACCACATGATTATATTAATACAGTACAATAATATTCATGTTGTCATGTTTACACCACATGATTATATTATTATAGTACAATAATATTCATGTTGTCATGTTTACACCACATGATTATATTATTATAGTACAGTAATATTCATGTTGTCATGTTTACACCACATGATTATATTATTATAGTACAATAATATTCATGTTGTCATGTTTACACCACATGATTATATTATTATAGTACAATAATATTCATGTTGTCATGTTTACACCACATAATTATATTATTATAGTACAGTAATATTCATGTTGTCATGTTTACACCACATGATTATATTAATACAGTACAATAATATTCATGTTGTCATGTTTACACCACATGATTATATTATTAAAGTACAATAATATTCATGTTGTCATGTTTACACCACATGATTATATTAATACAGTACAATAATATTCATGTTGTCATGTTCACACCACATGATTATATTAATACAGTACAATAATATTCATGTTGTCATGTTCACACCACGATTATGATATGATTACAGTACAATAATTTTCATGTTGTCATGTTTACACCACATGATTATATTATTATAGTACAATAATATTCATGTTGTCATGTTTACACCACATGATTATATTAATACAGTACAATAATATTCATGTTGTCATGTTCACACCACATGATTATATTAATACAGTACAATAATATTCATGTTGTCATGTTTACACCACATGATTATATTAATACGGTACAATAATAGTCATGTTGTCATGTTTACACCACATGATTATATTAATACAGTACAATAATATTCATGTTGTCATGTTCACACCACATGATTATATTATCTTAGTACAATAATATTCATGTTGTCATGTTTACACCACATGATTATATTAATACAGTACAATAATATTCATGTTGTCATGTTTACACCACATGATTATATTATTAAAGTACAATAATATTCATGTTGTCATGTTTACACCACATGATTATATTAATACAGTACAATAATATTCATGTTGTCTTGTTTACACCACATGATTATATTAATACAGTACAATAATATTCATGTTGTCATGTTTACACCACATGATTATATTATTAAAGTACAATAATATTCATGTTGTCATGTTTACACCACATGATTATATTAATACAGTACAATAATATTCATGTTGTCTTGTTTACACCACATGATTATATTAATACAGTACAATAACATTCATGTTGTCATGTTTACACCACATGATTATATTAATACAGTACAATAATATTCATGTTGTCATGTTTACACCACATGATTATATTAATACAGTACAATAATATTCATGTTGTCATGTTTACACCACATGATTATGATATTACAGTACAATAATATTAATGTTGTCATGTTTACACCACATGATTATATTAATACAGTACAATAATATTCATGTTGTCATGTTTACACCACATGATTATATTAATACAGTACAATAATATTCATGTTGTCATGTTCACACCACATGATTATATTAATACAGTACAATAATATTAATGTTGTCATGTTTACACCACATGATTATATTAATACAGTACAATAATATTCATGTTGTCATGTTTACACCACATGATTATATTAATACAGTACAATAATATTCATGTTGTCATGTTTACACCACATGATTATATTAATACAGTACAATAACATTCATGTTGTCATGTTTACACCACATGATTATATTAATACAGTACAATAATATTCATGTTGTCATGTTCACACCACATGATTATATTAATACAGTACAATAATATTCATGTTGTCATGTTCACACCACATGATTATATTAATACAGTACAATAATATTCATGTTGTCATGTTCACACCACATGATTATATTAATACAGTACAATAACATTCATGTTGTCATGTTTACACCACATGATTATATTAATACAGTACAATAATATTCATGTTGTCATGTTTACACCACATGATTATGATATTACAGTACAATAATATTCATGTTGTCATGTTTACACCACATGATTATGATATTACAGTACAATAATATTCATGTTGTCATGTTTACACCACATGATTATATTAATACAGTACAATAATATTCATGTTGTCATGTTCACACCACACGATGACACATCGATGACTCCTTTCCTTCGTACAAAACAGGGACTTGCATTCAATGACCGGTAGCCATTTTGTACTGAGCAGCCAGGACCGCGTGAGGCTACATGTCTCGTTTGAGCGCGTGTTCCTGCGCACCTTGAGCACCTTTTGAGGAGGAAATAAAGGCCAGTCGAGACGCTTGGAGCCGTGCAGGCTTAGTCTCGGCACAAATGCGCTTATGAAAGAAATCTTACGTAATAATCTGTCATAACGGCAGCCTTCCCCTTCTCTGATGTTTAGCCCAAGTCGCCATGGTAACCATGACACACTAAGTCGCCTTTAAATCCTGAAAGGTTTCACTTTTTGGCAGGAAACAAAATCTACTGAGCTCCAAAAGCTCTGCCTTGCAGTTATAATGCTGATTACCAACAATAACATCATATGTTTACTTAACAGTATGTTATATGAGAGACAAATAAGCGCTGAGCTTGGTTAAGCGTAAATCTTTTTTTTTGCAACGCCCCTTAAATAATGGCTTGTGGCAACTGGCGTCATACCGTGACTAAAACTTTAAATGACTTTAAATGACTTCATCTATCGATACTTACTGGAGTAGACGTGCGCGATACTACACAGTTTGGTATCGATTTGATACCAAGCACATACACTCCTCGATATCGATGGTTGAACTATTTTGGGGGGGGGGATTTTCGCCTTTATTTTGTTTTTAGGCAAACTTGTCAATCAACAAACATTCTCGTAAACAATATTGAACACAACAATATGAGACAATGTCACGACGTCGACATCAAAACTTAAGTCAAAATGCAAAACTACGATTGGCTCTAGAGATGTCCGATAATGGCTTTTTTGCCGGTATCTGATATTCCGATATTGTCCGACTCTTAATTACCGATACCGATATCAACCGATACCGATATATACAGACGTGGAATTAACACATTATTATGCCTAATTTTAGCGGGGGGTGCAGTGTTTCCCATAAACTGCCAAGATACCTGTGGCGGTGGGGGCGTGGCTATGACCATGACATCATCGAGTAATTTGCATAATTTACAACAATGATTTGATTTTCTCTAAAAAGGCTCAAAAAATGTATACTTACTAATTAATAATAACAGTTTTGTTTTAAACGTCCATCCATCCATCCATCCATCCATTTTACAACATAATTACAACACTTTATGTACATATTTATATACAGATTTGAACAATAAGTTATTCACTGAAATATATTTATTAATTGTGGTTCTTACAAAAAATATATCTTATAAAATATAAAAGCTAAAATGTCTCAAAGCTCTGCCCCTTTAATTAGTGCATACTAAATAATTTAACTTTAGCCTACTACTACAACCATATTATTTACCAGCAACATAAAGTGAAACAGAGGCAGAGGTGTCCTGCCACAGTCAGTAACAAATAAACAGAAAACAGTAGTGGTGGTAGATAGACACAGAGCTTCATCAAACATCTGATCCACTGAACAAAGAGCTCCAAAAATCTTGAACTTTAGACTGCCATCAGTTTTACTCCCTACACTTAACCATGTGTTTCCTACTGCCTGCAGACTTTGCACCCTTTGTTATATACACATGTTGTGTTTCTAATAGAAATACATTTAATAAAGTCAAATACAAATAAGGCAACAAGAGAAGTATCCTACACTTCTCTTTTGTAAAGTAAATCTGAACAGCCGATATGGGCATCTACATCAACTATATGATTTGCCTGAGAAGCTTATTTACATTTTTTTAATTTTTTTTAATTTGTGGCGGACGTAATTCTTTCGTGGCGGGCCGCCACAAATAAATGAATGTGTGGGAAACCCTGGGGTGTATATTGTAGCCTCCCGGAAGAGTTAGTGCTGCAAGGGGTTCTGGGTATTTGTTCTGTTGTGTTTATGTCGTGTTACGGTGCGGATGTTCTCCCGAAATGTGTTTGTCATTCTTGTTTGGTGTGGGTTCACAGTGTGGCGCATATTTGTAACAGTGTTAAAGTTGTTTAGACGGTCACCCTCAGTGTGACCTGTATGACTGTTGACCAAATATGCCTTGAATTCACTTGTGTGTGTGAAAAGCCGTAGATATTATGTGCCTGGGCCGGCACGCAAAGGCAGTGCCTTTAAAGGCCTACTGAAAGCCACTACTAGCGACCACGCAGTCTGATAGTTTATGTATCAATGATGAAATCTTAACATTGCAACACATGCCAATACGGCCGGGTTAACTTATAAAGTGACATTTTAAATTTCCCGCCAAACTTCCGGTTGAAAAAGCCTTTGGAGGATGACGTATGCGCGTGACGTAGCCAGGGGAACAGAGGTATGCCTTCCCCATTGAATCCAATACAAAAAAGCTCTGTTTTCATTTCATAATTCCACAGTATTCTGGACATCTGTGTTGGTGAATCTTTGCAATTTATTTAATGAACAATGGAGGCTGCAAAGAAGAACGTTGTAGGTGGGATCGGTGTATTAGCGGCTGGCTGTAGCAACACAACAAGGACTACTTACTTGGATAGCAGACGCCTAGCCGATGCTAGCCCCACCGCACGGATGATCGGGTGAAGTCCTTCGTCGCGCCGTCGATCGCTGGAACGCAGGTGAGCACGGGTGTTGATGAGCAGATGAGGGCTGGCTGGCGTAGGTGGAGCGCTAATGTTTTTATCATAGCTCTGTGAGGTCCAGTTGCTAAGTTAGCCTTAGCGTCGTTAGCAACAGCATTGTTAAGCTTTGCCAGGCTGAGATCTATTAACCGTGTAGTTACATGTCCATGGTTTAATAGTATTGTTGATCTTCTGTCTATCCTTCCAGTCAGGGATTTATTTATTTTGTTTCTATCTGCATTTGAGACAGATGCTATCACGTTAGCTCATGCTAAAGAGCTTCGTCGATGTATTGTCCTGGAGATAAAAGTCACTGTGAATGTCCATTTCGCGTTCTCGACTCTCATTTTCAAGAGGATATAGTATCCGAGGTGGTTTAAAATACAAATCCGTGATCCACAATAGAAAAAGGAGAGAGTGTGGATTCCAATGAGCCAGCTTGTACCTAAGTTACGGTCAGAGTGAAAAAAAATATGTATTTCACTGCATTCTAGTCCGTCACTCTAACGTTCCTCATCCACAAATCTTTCATCCTCGCTCAAATTAATGGGGTAATCGTCGCTTTCTCGGTCCGAATAGCTCTAGCTGCGTTGAAAACAATAGGAAAATATGAGGGAGTGAACAACTGACAACGTCACGCAACTTCCGGTAGGGGCAAGGTTTTTTTTTATCAGAGACCAAAAGTTGCGAACTTTATCGACGTTGTTCTATACTAAATCCTTTCAGCAAAAATATGGCAGTATCGCAAAATGATCAAGTATGACACATAGAATGGATCTGCTATCCCCGTTTGAATAAAAAAAATTCATTTCAGTAGGCCTTTAAGGTTTATTGGCGCTCTGTACTTCTCCCTACGTCCGTGTACACAGCGGCATTTTAAAAAGTCATGAATTTAACTTTTTGAAACCGATACCGATAATTTGGAAACCTATACCGATAATTTCCAATATTACATTTTAAAGCATTTATCGGCCGATAATATCGGCAGTCTGATATTATCGGACATCCCTAATTGGCTTTGAATAAAAAGTGAATCTTATAGCCTGGGGTTATAAACAATATAGCAGTATACTCTGTAAACATTAAGGCTGCTGGGGAAAAAACAATTGACATCCGAATTGCATTTTTTTCAAATTTAAATTCTAAATTGATTCCTAATTTTCAGGAAAACATTTTTTTCTCAATTTTTTTTCGAATCAATAAAAAAAAAGAAAAAAAAAAGCATTTAGGCTCTCATTAGTTGGCTCATAAATAAATGCATACCAATATATTTGAGATATTTGTGAAAAATATCATTACGCTAATGCCTGGTTCACACCAACGGCGCTTGCCGCGCTTTAAAGCGGCGAGCAAAGCGCCGTCATTTTTGTCAATTTTTCCACGAATATCCCGATCTCTGAAGTAATGTTATGCTTTGATACGCTCTGATACGCTCTGATACGCTCTGATACGAATTAGTTGCCGCTTTGTTACCGTTCCTCACGCTTGGATCCCGCTTTGATACGCTTTAAATCACGCTTTGATACGTTTTATTACGCTTTATTGAACTTTATTACGCTTTGATGCAATCCTGACGCTTTAAATCAGGATCTGACACGATTATCAAGCTCTGTTGTGCATTGTTACAACAAAAATAAGAAAAAAATGTGAAAAACTCAGTATACTGCTTTCCACACGTTTTTTGTATTCATTTATTTTTTCAATTTCTCTTTTTTTTCGTCATATTATGTTTTATATCTTCATTTCTTTTATTTTTGTCATCTTGATAAATATCTATCTTTCATTTCTTATGTTAGTTGAAAATAATAAAAGGCAATTATCCACACATTTTTTATATTCATTTATTTTTTCAATTTCTCTTTTTTTTCGTTATATTATGTTTTATATCTTCATTTATTTTATTTTTGTCATCTTAATAAATATCTATCTTTCATTTCTTATGCTAGTTGAAAATAATAAAAGGAAATTATCCACACATTTTTTATATTCATTTATTTTTTCAATTTCTCTTTTTTTTCCCGTTATATTATGTTTTATATCTTCATTTCTTTTATTTTTTGTCATCTTAATAAATATCTATCTTTCATTTCTCATGCTAGTTGAAAATAATGGCAATTATCCACACATTTTTTATATTCATTTATTTTTTCAATTTCTCTTTTTTTCCCGTTATATTATGTTTTATATCTTCATTTCTTTTATTTGTGTCATCTTAATAAA
>NC_084749.1:6705807-6730807 GCF_033978785.1 Entelurus aequoreus
GGCTGGGCTTGTTGTTGCTAGGCAGACTTGGTGGAGGAGAAAGTTAGCAACACCCAGAGCAGACAGCTTTGACTCCAGTCCATGTTGGTGAAGAACTACACCACAACAACAAATACCTCAAATATATCAAAGTTCAAATGATGAAACCATAAACACATGACACATTATTATTCCTTTATTTAGGAATAACCTTTGATGAAAATAATTGTCACTACTTACTGCTGACTGTGATTACAAAGGTAAACGTTTTGTTAAATGACAATATCAACTGTTATCTTGAAAATAATGTGTGTATATTTGTTCCTGTGTCAGAATATGTGTTCCTGTGTCAGACTAATGTGTGTAATGTGTTCCTGTGTCAGACTGTGTGTATATGTGTTCCTGTGTCAGAATATGTGTTCCTGTGTCAGACTAATGTGTGTATATGTGTTC
This sequence comes from Entelurus aequoreus, assembly GCF_033978785.1. Lineage (NCBI taxonomy): Eukaryota > Metazoa > Chordata > Actinopteri > Syngnathiformes > Syngnathidae > Entelurus > Entelurus aequoreus. The sequence continues at coordinate 6,706,240 of NC_084749.1, forward strand.
CTGTGTCAGACTAATGTGTGTTCCTGTGTCAGAATAATGTGTGTATATGTGTTCCTGTGTCAGACTAATGTGTGTAAATGTGTTCCTGTGTCGGACTAATGTGTGTTCCTGTGTCAGAATAATGTGTGTTCCTGTGTCAGAATAATGTGTGTATATGTGTTCCTGTGTCAGACTAATGTGTGTAAATGTGTTCCTGTGTCGGACTAATGTGTGTTCCTGTGTCAGAATAATGTGTGTTCCTGTGTCAGAATAATGTGTGTATATGTGTTCCTGTGTCAGACTAATGTGTGTAAATGTGTTCCTGTGTCGGACTAATGTGTGTTCCTGTGTCAGAATAATGTGTGTTCCTGTGTCAGACTAATGTGTGTATATGTGTTCCTGTGTCGGACTAATGTGTGTTCCTGTGTCAGAATAATGTGTGTTCCTGTGTCAGACTAATGTGTGTATATGTGTTCCTGTGTCGGACTAATGTGTGTTCCTGTGTCAGAATAATGTGTGTATATGTGTTCCTGTGTCAGAATAATGTGTGTATATGTGTTCCTGTGTCAGAATAATGTGTGTACATGTGTTCCTGTGTCAGAATAATGTGTGTACATGTGTTCCTGTGTCAGAATAATGTGTGTTCCTGTGTCAGACTAATGTGTGTTCCTGTGCCAGACTAATGTGTGTGTATGTGTTCCTGTGTCAGACTAATGTGTGTATATGTGTTCCTGTGTCAGACTAATGTGTGTGTATGTGTTCCTGTGTCAGACTAATGTGTTTTCCTGTGTCAGACTAATGTGTGTATATGTGTTCCTGTGTCAGACTAATGTGTGTGTATGTGTTCCTGTGTCAGACTAATGTGTTTTCCTGTGTCAGACTAATGTGTTTTCCTGTGTCGGACTAATGTGTGTATATGTGTTCCTGTGTCAGACTAATGTGTGTTCCTGTGTCAGACTAATGTGTGTTCTTGTGTCAGACTAATGTGTGTTCCTGTGTCAGAATAATATGTGTTCCTGTGTCAGACTAATGTGTGTATATGTGTTCCTGTGTCAGACTAATGTGTGTTCCTGTGTCAGAATAATGTGTGTATATGTGTTCCTGTGTCAGACTAATGTGTGTATATGTGTTCCTGTGTCAGACTAATGTGTGTTCCTGTGTCAGACTAATGTGTGTTCTTGTGTCAGACTAATGTGTGTTCCTGTGTCAGAATAATATGTGTTCCTGTGTCAGACTAATGTGTGTATATGTGTTCCTGTGTCAGACTAATGTGTGTTCCTGTGTCAGAATAATGTGTGTATATGTGTTCCTGTGTCAGACTAATGTGTGTAAATGTGTTCCTGTGTCGGACTAATGTGTGTTCCTGTGTCAGAATAATGTGTGTTCCTGTGTCAGACTAATGTGTGTATATGTGTTCCTGTGTCGGACTAATGTGTGTTCCTGTGTCAGAATAATGTGTGTATATGTGTTCCTGTGTCAGAATAATGTGTGTATATGTGTTCCTGTGTCAGAATAATGTGTGTATATGTGTTCCTGTGTCAGACTAATGTGTGTAAATGTGTTCCTGTGTCGGACTAATGTGTGTTCCTGTGTCAGAATAATGTGTGTTCCTGTGTCAGACTAATGTGTGTATATGTGTTCCTGTGTCGGACTAATGTGTGTTCCTGTGTCAGAATAATGTGTGTATATGTGTTCCTGTGTCAGAATAATGTGTGTATATGTGTTCCTGTGTCAGAATAATGTGTGTACATGTGTTCCTGTGTCAGATTAATGTGTGTTCCTGTGTCAGACTAATCTGTGTTCCTGTGCCAGACTAATGTGTGTATATGTGTTCCTGTGTCGGACTAATGTGTGTTCCTGTGTCAGAATAATGTGTGTATATGTGTTCCTGTGTCAGAATAATGTGTGTATATGTGTTCCTGTGTCAGAATAATGTGTGTACATGTGTTCCTGTGTCAGATTAATGTGTGTTCCTGTGTCAGACTAATCTGTGTTCCTGTGCCAGACTAATGTGTGTATATGTGTTCCTGTGTCGGACTAATGTGTGTTCCTGTGTCAGAATAATGTGTGTATATGTGTTCCTGTGTCAGAATAATGTGTGTATATGTGTTCCTGTGTCAGAATAATGTGTGTACATGTGTTCCTGTGTCAGATTAATGTGTGTTCCTGTGTCAGACTAATCTGTGTTCCTGTGCCAGACTAATGTGTGTATATGTGTTCCTGTGTCGGACTAATGTGTGTTCCTGTGTCAGAATAATGTGTGTATATGTGTTCCTGTGTCAGAATAATGTGTGTATATGTGTTCCTGTGTCAGACTAATGTGTGTTCTTGTGTCAGAATAATGTGTGTATATGTGTTCCTGTGTCAGACTAATGTGTGTTCCTGTGCCAGACTAAGTCTAGACAACATGGCCATGGGCAGTGCAGAAGAGTTGCAGTGCCGTCATCAGAGGCAGAGGACAGACACTTTGTGTGGCCAGGAGGAGACAAGTCTGTGCAGTCCTGCTAAGGTACTTTGTAGACCACCTAACAGTCCTGCTAAGGTACTTTGTAGACCACCTAACAGTCCTGCTAAGGTACTTTGTAGACCACCTAACAGTCCTGCTAAGGTACTTTGTAGACCACCTAACAGTCCTGCTAAGGTACTTTGTAGACCACCTAACAGTCCTGCTAAGGTACTTTGTAGACCACCTAACAGTCCTGCTAAGGTACTTTGTAGACCACCTAACAGTCCTGCTAAGGTACTTTGTAGACCACCTAACAGTCCTGCTAAGGTACTTTGTAGACCACCTAACAGTCCTGCTAAGGTACTTTGTAGACCACCTAACAGTCCTGCTAAGGTACTTTGTAGACCACCTAACAGTCCTGCTAAGGTACTTTGTAGACCACCTAACAGTCCTGCTAAGGTACTTTGTAGACCACCTAACAGTCCTGCTAAGGTACTTTGTAGACCACCTAACAGTCCTGCTAAGGTACTTTGTAGACCACCTAACAGTCCTGCTAAGGTACTTTGTAGACCACCTAACAGTCCTGCTAAGGTACTTTGTAGACCACCTAACAGTCCTGCTAAGGTACTTTGTAGACCACCTAACAGTCCTGCTGATGTACTTTGTAGACCACCTAACAGTCCTGCTAAGGTACTTTGTAGACCACCTAACAGTCCTGCTAAGGTACTTTGTAGACCACCTAACAGTCCTGCTAAGGTACTTTGTAGACCACCTAACAGTCCTGCTAAGGTACTTTGTAGACCACCTAACAGTCCTGCTAAGGTACTTTGTAGACCACCTAACAGCAGGAACAATAACATTATTCCACATCTGTGACAGGTGGCATCATTTATGCTCCCGCCTGTTTATGTTTGCATCATCTATGCTCCTGCCCGTTTATGTTTGCATCCTGTCAGGCTGCAGGCAAGCAAGTTTACTCTCGCTCAGACATCCTGGCCAGCGAGGCGTGTTGTCGTGCTGCTCACATCTCTCACGTCCTGCACTCCTCCACACAGGCGGCCAGGGCTGCAGGAGGTGGGCTTGTCTTTTCTCATACATCATAGTACATTTACAGCACATACAAGTACACAGTACTATATTTACAATACATAGTAGTATATTTACAGTACATATTAGCACATAGTACTATATTTACAGTACATACTAGTACATAGTAGTACATTTACAGTGCATAGTACTGTATGTACAGTACATAGTAGTACATGGAAATACATTCACAGTACATAGTAGTACATATTAGTACATTGTAGTACATAGTAGTACATATTGGTCTGTGTGTTGGAGGTTTTTATTACTGTCCAACGTTGTGTGTTGTGGAGCAGAAGAGTTCGACCCTGAGGAACACCTTCACTCCACTGAGGGCCAAAGTCACATGTGAGTCAACACCATGGAGGACATGACCTGTACATGAACATATACACTACATATTAGTACATATATATTACTACATATATATTAGTACATATTTATTAGTACATATTTATTACTACATATTTATTAGTACATATAAAGTCCCATGAAAACACATGTTTTCTTAAACCAAATGCAATGATGCAAAACAATGAGGGAGTATAAAATGGATTAAAATAATTATTGTGACAATCACAAACAATTATTTAAAAGTTACTCATGCAAAATAACAAAACAAAACTTTTCAACATGAAATGTCAACAAAACAACATAAATAACTTCCATTGAAGGCAGGTATTCGGGACAAATCGAGAGAGAGAGAGAGAGAGAGATGAATAAATGATGAAAAGCGAGTAATTTGCTCGACGTACAGACGAGAAACCACGACAAAAGTATGGATCTGATCACGCTAGTATCTATCCGATACCAATATTTGTATTGATACTATTAACATTCCGATCGGTAGGCCCATCCCCAGTAATTACCTCTCGAGCTCAGCATGGTTACTTGTTGCTGGGCAGAATTTGTGGAAGACAAAATGGCTGGCTGTAATAAACTAATAATAATAATAACAACAATAATAATACCTAGGAAATGTTGACGTGCCCTGGACCTGTACTGTACTATACTATACTGTACTATACTATACTGTGCCTGAACATATGCCCTCCCACATAAAACATAACAGAGGGTCTTTCCCCATCAATCCCTGCTGACATTTCTGCTCCATGTCTGCAACTTTCCTCCTCCCATCGTCCTCTCTCACACCTCCTTAGATGGTGTGTGTGTGTGTGTGTGTGTGTGTGTGTGTGTGTGTGTGTTCTTGTATTCCTACCCTTCTTGAGACATGAAGAAGGAAAAGTATCTTCCATATGAGGAGGTGTGAACAAGTGATGACATAAATCATAGTCCCAATAACATTGCATCTAATAGAGAGCAAAATACTAGAGTCCGTGAACATTGCTCCAAAGTCAGGATTTTTTTGTTGATTGATTGATTTATTGATTGATTGATTGATTGATTGACAGGTGCAAAGGCAGCAATATATGATAAAACAAGACTTTGCCTATTCATCCCCCGAAAAAACCCGCCGGTTGAACGGCTGATTTTACCACTTCCGGTGCAGACGTAAGACAACCCGCGTCCTATATGTGACCGTATGGTGAACAAGTGTGTGCCGGTTTTAAAAGTGCTCCCCTTCTGGTCAACATATGTAATAACAAGTGTGTGTAAGAAATTGAAATGCGCCCCGTTTGGCCAAAATCAATAAAAAATTAAATAAATATGTATATAGAGATATACTGTAATAACTTGAAGTAAATAAAGAAAAAAACAAATACAAACTAAAAAAAAACAAAAAAATTAACTAGTATATGCATAGTATATATGTATTATTAATGTTGTAAATACACATCTTTATATATCTAGAAAGGGCGGTCCTAAAGAGGTAGGCATTTTTCAGAGGTCTCAAGAAAGCAAGAAATACAAGAATGTGTGTGTGTGTGTGTGTGTGTGTGTGTGTCTGTTCTTGTATTTCTACCCTTCTTGAGACATCAACAAGGAAAAGTATCTTCCAAAAGAGGAGGTGTGAACAAGGGATGACATAAATCATGGTCCCAATAACATTGCATCTAATAGAGAGCCAAATACTAGAGTCCGTGAACATTGCTCCAAAGTCAGGATTTTTTTGTTGATTGATTGATTTATTGATTGATTGATTGACAGGTGAAAAGGCAGCAATATATGATAAAACAAGACTTTGCCTATTCATCCCTCGAAAAAAAACCCCGGTTGAACGGCTGATTTTACCACTTCCGGTGCAGACGTAAGACAACCCGCGTCCTATATGTGACCGTATGGTGAACAAGTGTGTGCCGGTTTTAAAAATGCTCCCCCTCTGCTCAACATATGTAATAACAAGTGTGTGTAAGAAATTGAAATGCGCCCCCCTTTGGCCAAAATCAATAAAAAAATAAATGAATATGTATATAGAGATATACTGTAATAACTTGAAGTAAATAAAGAAAAAAAACAAATACAAACCAAAAAAAAACAAAAAAATTAACTAGTATATGCATAGTATATATGTATTATTAATGTTGTAAATACACATCTTTATATATCTAGAAAGGGCGGTCCTAAAGAGGGAGGCATTTTTCAGAGGTCTCAAGAAGGCAAGAAATACAAGAATGTGTGTGTGTCTGTTCTTGTATTTCTACCCTTCTTGAGACATCAACAAGGAAAAGTATCTTCCAAAAGAGGAGGTGTGAACAAGGGATGACATAAATCATGGTCCCAATAACATTGCATCTAATAGAGAGCCAAATACTAGAGTCTGTGAACATTGCTCCAAAGTCAGGATTTTTTGTTGATTTAATGTGCGTACAAAAGTAAACATCGAGGCAGCAATTGACTTTGCCTATTCATCCCCGAGAAAAACCCGCCAGTTGAAATAACAAGTGTGTGTAAAAAATTTAAAGTGCTCCCCCTATGGCCAACATACGTAATAACAAGTGTGTGTAAGAAATTTCAATGCGCCCCCTTTGCCAAAATCAATTTAAAAAATGAATACGTATATAGAGACATACTGTAATAACTTGAAGTAAATAAAGAAAAAAACAATAACAAACAAAAACAAAACAAAAATGTAACTAGTATATGCATAGTATGTATGTAATATTAATGTTGTAAATACATATCTTTATATATCTAGAAAGGGTGGTCCTAAAGAGGTAGGCATTTTTCACAGGTCTCAAGAAGGTAAGAAATACAAGAACGTGTGTGTGTGTGTGTGTGTGTTCTTGTATTTCTACCCTTCTTGAGACATCAACAAGGAAAAGTATCTTCCAAAAGAGGAGGTGTGAACAAGTGATGACATAAATCATGGTCCCAATAACATTGCATCTAATAGAGAGCCAAATACTAGAGTCTGTGAACATTGCTCCAAAGTCAGGATTTTTGGTTGATTTAATGTGCGTACAAAAGTAAACATCGACCGGTGCAAAGGCAGCAATTGACTTTGCCTATTCATCCCCGAGAAAAACCCGCCAGTTGAAATAACAGGTGTGTATAAAAATGTAAGTGCTCCCTCTATGGCCAACATACGTAATAACAAGTGTGTGTAAGAAATTCCAATGCGCCCCCTTTGCCAAAATCAATTTAAAAAATAAATACGTATATAGAGACATACTGTAATAACTTGAAGTAAATAAAGAAAAAACAAAAACAAAACAAAAATTTAACTAGTATATGCATAGTATATATGTAATATTAATGTTGTAAATACATATCTTTATATATCTAGAAAGGCTGGTCCTAAAGAGGTAGGCATTTTTCACATGTCTCAAGAAGGTAAGAAATACAAGAATGTGTGTGTGTGTGTGTGTGTGTGTGTGTGTGTGTGTGTGTGTGTGTGTGTTCTTGTATTTCTACCCTTCTTGAGACATCAACAAGGAAAAGTATCTTCCAAAAGAGGAGGTGTGAACAAGTGAGGACATAAATCATGGTCCCAATAACATTGCAGCTAATAGAGAGCCAAATACTAGAGTCTGTGAACATTGCTCCAAAGTCAGGATTTTTGGTTGATTTAATGTGCGTACAAAAGTAAACATCGACCGGTGCAAAGGCAGCAATTGACTTTGCCTATTCATCCCCGAGAAAAACCCGCCAGTTGAAATAACAGGTGTGTATAAAAATGTAAGTGCTCCCCCTATGGCCAACATACGTAATAACAAGTGTGTGTAAGAAATTCCAATGCGCCCCCTTTGCCAAAATCAATTTAAAAAATAAATACGTATATAGAGACATACTGTAATAACGAAGTAAATAAAGAAAAAACAAAAACAAAACAAAAATTTAACTAGTATATGCATAGTATGTATGTAATATTAATGTTGTAAATACATATCTTTATATATCTAGAAAGGCTGGTCCTAAAGAGGTAGGCATTTTTCACATGTCTCAAGAAGGTAAGAAATACAAGAATGTGTGTGTGTGTGTGTGTGTGTTCTTGTATTTCTACCCTTCTTGAGACATCAACAAGGAAAAGTATCTTCCAAAAGAGGAGGTGTGAACAAGTGAGGACATAAATCATGGTCCCAATAACATTGCAGCTAATAGAGAGCCAAATACTAGAGTCCGTGAACATTGCTCCAAAGTCAGGATTTTTGGTTGATTTAATGTGCGTACAAAAGTGAACATTGACAGGTGCAAAGGCAACAATATCTGAAAAAACAAGACGGTTGAACAGCTGATTTTACGACTTCCGGTGCTGACGTAAGACAACCTGCGTCCCGTATGTGACCGTAAGATGAACAAGTGTGTGCCGGTTTTAAAAGTGCTCCCCCGTCTGGTCAACATATGAAATAACAAGTGTGTGTAAAAAATTGAAATGCGCCCCCTTTGGCCAAAATCAATAAAAAAGATTAAAAAAATAAATATGTAAATAGAGACATACTGTAATAACTTGAAGTAAATAAAGAAAAAAACAATTACAAACAAACAAAACAAAAAAATTAACTAGTATATGCATAGTATATATGTATTATTAATGTTGTAAATACAAATCTGTATATATCAAAAAGGGTGGTCCTAAAGAGTTAGGCATTTTGCTCAGGTCTCAAGAAGGTAACAAATACAAGAATGTGTGTGTGTGTGTGTGTGTGTGTTCTTGTATTTCTACCCTTCTTGAGACATCAACAAGGAAAAGTAGCTTCCATCGTTTATCAAGTAACAAACTATTTGCCGCTGAGGTGTATACCTGCCAAATTATCAAATAAAAAGCTGGCACGCTAATATTAGCATGCTAACGATTGTGCCGCGGGGGCCATTAAAAAATGAGCCAAGAGCCGTAAATGGCCCCCCCGGTCCCAGTTTGGACCCCACTGGTGAAAACGCTCCGAAGTTCCTTGACTTTGTCCTCCCCTGCTCAGCTTCAGTGTCTTGTTTGTCTCAGGCTGATGGTACAGAAAGTTCTGCAGGAGCTGAAGTTGTACCACGGGTAAGTAAACAAAGTGCTGTGTGTGTGTGTGTGTGTGTGCGCGTGTGTGTGTGTGTGTGTGTGCGCACGTCTCGGCAGATTGTGTGTGCCTCCTTCTGACACCACTTTGCATTGCTTGCAAGAGAACCCTGCACAAGTGACTCATATACCAAATGTACAAGGTGACCCCCCACCCCCCCCCACCCCAAAACCCCCAGAACCCATAAGAAATTTATTAAATTAAAGATTTACATTTTTGAAGAAAATTAAATTTCAGTCAGAGTACAAGAGTTCCAAACGTTTTCTCATATCTTGCTCGCTATGCATCGAAGTCCTGTTCTCCGTAGGTGGTGTTTACCATTTTTCTGAAGGGAGTCAGATCTCGAAGGACTGGCTCTTTTTTTTTTGTTTTTTTTTGTTTCACAAGTTAATCCTTTTTATCCAGGAAATAATCACCAGTAGCAGATGTAAGATACAGTTTGGTTCTGAATAGGGATGTCCGATAATGGCTTTTTGCCGATATCCGATATTCCGATATTGTCCAACTCTTTAATTACCGATACCGATATCAACCGATACCGATATCAACCGATATATGCAGTCGTGGAATTAACACATTATTATGCCTAATTTGGACAACCAGGTATGGTGAAGATAAGGTACTTATTAAAAAAATTAGTAAAATAAGATAAATTAATTAAAAACATTTTCTTGAATAAAAAAGAAAGTACAACAATATAAAAACAGTTACATAGAAACTAGTAATGAATGAAAATGAGTAAAATGAAGTGTTAAAGGTTAGTACTATTAGTGGAGCAGCAGCACGCACAATCATGTGTGCTTACGGACTGTATCCCTTGCAGACTGTATTGATATATATTGATATATAATGTAGGAAGCAGAATATTAATAACAGAAAGAAACAACCCTTTTGTGTGAATGAGTGTAAATGGGGGAGGGAGGTTTTTTGGGTTGGTGCACTAATTGTAAGTGTATCTTGTGTTTTTTATGTTGATTTAATTTAAAAAAAAAAAAAACGATACCGATAATTTCCGATATTACATTTTAACGCATATATCGGCCGATAATATCGGCAGGCCGATATTATCGGACATCTCTAGTTCTGAATCATTCAAATGTATGCCAATTTAAATGCAATTTGTGGGAAATATATTATAATTTATTCATATTTTCATGCTTTGACAGTGACTAGGGATGGGTACCGTTCACATTTGAACCAATACAGTACCAATTCACTCGATACCAGTACTCAACGGTACCAATTTTTGTTACTTTTGTGTGTGTTAATTAATAAAAATCTAATTTTTATTCTAAATTCTAAAATGAGATAATAACTGCCGTCCATCTTGTTTTATTATCACATTCCTGAGTCCCATTTGCAAGTATTACAATAAGACGCTAGATGGCAGTAGTGTATAGTTTATGGTGTGCCGGCTAGTCAGTTCACTCTTTGCGGAATCGAGTTTTGTTGCGCCTTAAAAAGGGTTGATACTGTAAGTAACGCACTTATTACGCACCGGCTGTTTGATTGTAACGTGCATCTTTGAGTTGTAGTTTTCATGAACAAATTTTGGAGGCGTCGAAATCGCCGTGTAAAATCGCTAATGCTAATCAGTAGCATGCCAATAGCAAAGGCAATGTATGTTAGCATCAAGCTAGCACATTTTTGGAACATTTTGAGTTTTACTTTACTTATGATTGTTAGGTGCTGCTGGAGTTGGCGAACCGGGCGTGACGTAACTTGGCACTGTTGGATTTTACGTGACTCGGGATTCAGTCTGTGCCAAAAAAAAAAAAAGTACCGGATCCAGTACCCGTCCCTAGATGACAAACGTGACCGTAGCATTAGCAACGATGCTGACAAATAGGTTTTCTCGTCCTTCACTCAAAAGAACCGTTCAAAAAAACTCGGCTCGTTCGTGAAAGTCACATCGCTAATGTTCTTTCTGAACTTTTGAACCCAGTCTAAAATTCTGCTTTTGCACCTGCTAAATTAGAATTTTTTTAAAATAGCATGCTAATGTTAGCATGCTGAAATGCTAACTGTAACATGCATCAAGTACCAACATGTAATACTCTGAGGTGTGTAACTGGAAAAAAAAAGTGTTTAAAATGCTCCCATGTCAACATTAGCGTGCGTCAAAGACCAAAATAATTGCTTAAAAAAGCTAGCATAATAATGTTAGCATGCTAACAGGTATCATCAGGTAATAACAAATTTGACGCAGAGGTGTGTACCTGCAAAATTAACAAAAAAGTTGGCATAACATGACTATGCTAACTTTCTAACAGTAACATGCTAACAGTTAGCATTTGTGAAATACCAAAATATATGATCAAATTAGATGAAAAATGTTAGCATACCCTAATGATAACTGTAACATGCATCAAGTACCAAAACTGTTCTGAGGTGTGTACCTGAAAAGTTATTTAAAAATGCTGGCAGGCTGACATTAGCATGCATCAAGTACCAAAATATGACTGTGTACACCTACAAAATTAGCAAAACACTAGCATGCTAACAGTATTATGCTAACAATAGTGTGTTTACAGTTAGCATTGGTGATACAAAATTATATGACCTTACACCTGTTAAATTAGATTAAAAAAAAAACTAGCATGCTAAAATGCTAACTCTATTTTTTGTTGTGTGTGTGTGCTAACTCTACCAAATTATATGACCTTACACCTGCTAAATTAGATTAAAAAAAAACTAGCCTGCTAATTTTAGCATGCTAAAATGCTAACTTTTTTTTTTGTGCTAACTCTACCAAATTATGACCTTACACCTGCTAAATTCGATTTTAAAAAACCCAGCATGCTAATTTTAGCATGCTAAAATGCTAACTCTTTTTTTTTTTTTTTTTTTGCTAAATCTACCAAATGATATGACCTTACACCTGCTAAACTAGATTTAAAAAAAATAGCATGCTAATTCTAGCATGCTAAAATGCTAACTTTTTTTTTTTATTTTTTTTATTTTGCTAACTCTACCAAATTATATGATCTTACACCTGCTGAATTAGATTAAAAAAAAACTAGCATGCTAATTCTAGCATGCTAAAATGCTAAAAAAAAAAAATTTTTACATTTTATTTTGCTAACTCTACCAAATTATATGATCTTACACCTGCTGAATTAGATTAAAAAAAACTAGCATGCTAATTGTAGCATGCTAAAGTGCTAACTTTGTGTGTTAGGGCGGACACTCTAACCACTAGGCCACTGAGTCGGCATACTAGTAGTAACCATGGTGACATCCAACTTCTAGTAGACATTCTTTTTTTCCCTTGCATGCTCACTCATTTGTTGCACCGTTACAAGGTGAGGAATTTGCACACACGTGACTATCGATCTTTTTTGTTTGTTTTTTAATTCTAATATTTTTATGATGGTGAGAAGCCGAAATGGACACAGTCACAATTTTCTGCATGCTTTTCTGGTTTGTGTGCATTTTCAAAAGGCGGGTTGGTCACAGTCAAAGTTTGAATTTTATTTTCCACAGAGCCAAGCAGAGAAGCAACAAAACCCACAACAAAGAGAATGTCACATGGTACGAGTTCCTGTCCAACGAGTAAGTTCACTTCTTCTCGCTCTCCGTTTTGCCTTCAATGGGGAACTGAAACCATAGACGTGATCTCTTCTCTACTGGTCATTCTGGAGTTTGCCTTAATATGTTTGTTCTCGCAAATATATTAATGCTTTTATGTCCCGTTCTACAGCTGGAGCCTATCCCAGCTGACTTGGACCATGCACTGATCACCAATTATATCACACTACATACACTTACGGCCTGAGCTACTAAGATCTAACCACGTGCTAAACAGCATGTGCAATCTATGAAATAGCTTGTACTATGACAGTGTCTCCATGGAGACACTGTCATATACAAACCCCAAAACCAGTGACGTTGTGTAAATGGTAAATAAAAAGAGAATACAATGATTTGCAAATCCTTTTCAACTTATATTCAATTGAATAGACTGCAAAGACAAGATATTTAACGTTTGAACTGGTAAACTTTGTTATTTTTCGCAAATATTAGCTCATTTGAAATGTTGACGCCTGCAACATGTTTCAAAAAAGCTGGCACAAGTGGCAAAAAAAGAGTGATAAAGTTGAGGAATGCTCATCAAAGACTTATTTGGAACATCCCACAGGTGTGCAGGCTAATTGGGAACAGGTGGGTGCCATGATTGGGTATAAAAGTAGATTCCATGAAATGCTCAGTCATTCACAAACAAGGACGGGGCGAGGGTCACCACTTTGTCAACAAATGCCTGAGCAAATTGTTTACGAACAACATTTCCCAACCAGCTATTGCAAGGAATTTAGGGATTTCACCATCTACGCTGCGTAATATCATCAAAAGGTTCAGACAATCTGGAGAAATCATTGCATGTAAGCCATGATATTACAGATCTTCGATCCCTCAGGCGGTACTGCATCAAAACATCATCAGTGTGTAAAGGATATCACCACCTGGCCTCAGGAACATTTTAAAAAGCCACTGTCAGTAACTACAGTTGGTCGCTACATCTGTAAGTGCAAGTTAAAACTCTACTATGCAAAGCCAAAGCCATTTATCAACAACACCCAGAAACGCTTCGCTGGGCCCAATGCAAAGTGTAAAAGTGTTCTGTGGTCTGACGAGTCCACATTTCAAATTTTTTTGGAAACTGTGGACGTCGCGTCCTCCGGACCAAAGAGGAAAAGAACCATCCGGATTGTTCTAGGCGCAAAGTGTAAAAGGCAGCATGTGTGATGGTATGGGGGTGTATTAGTGCCCAACTTACACATCTGTGAAGGCGCCATTAATGCTGAAAGGTACATACAGCTTTTGGAGCAACATATGTTGCCATCTATATGGACGCCCCTGCTTATTTCAGCAAGTCAATGCCAAGCCACGTGCTACAACAGCGTGGCTTCATAGTAAAAGAGTGCGGGTACTAGACTGGCCTGCCTGTAGTCCAGACATTGAAAATGTAGGTGCAATATGGAGGCTAAAATATGAGAAGGGAGACTGTTGAACAACTTAAGCTGTACATCAAGCAAGAATAGGAAAGAATTCCACTTCAAAAATGTGTCTCCTCACTTCCCAAACCTTTACTGAGTGTTGTTAAAAGGAAAGGCCATGTAACACAGTGGTAAAAATGCCCCCCGTGGCAACTTTTTTTGCAATGTGTTGCCGCCATTAAATTCTAAGTTCATGATTATTTGCAAAAATAAATGTAGTTTCTCAGTGTGAACATGAAATATCTTGTCTTTGCAGTCTATTCAATTGAATATAAGTTGAAAAGGATTTGTTGTATTCTCTTTTTATTTACCTTTTACACAACGTAACAGCTTCACTACTTTTGGGGTTTTGTACTGCACTTTCATGTTATCATGCTCCTACATGCAACATTTTGCTATGTTCTCCAACATGCAGGAGACATATACCACTTTTTATGGGCATTTTAGAAGGAGTCCAAAGTGCATAGACAATGCCACCCGCTTTTTTTACCCCCATTTCTTGTAAGCGCTGAAGGTGCGGGGGAGAGGCGGCACTTACTACACTCAAAATTAGGGATGTCCGATAATGGCTTTTTGCCGATATCCGATATTCCGATATTGTCCAACTCTTTAATTACCGATACCAACCGATACCGATATCAACCGATATATGCAGTCGTGGAATTAACACATTATTATGCCTAATTTGGACAACCAGGTATGGTGAAGATAAGGTACTTTTTTAAAAAATTTGTAAAATAAGATAAATAAATTAAAAACATTTTCTTGAATAAAAAAGAAAGTACAACAATATAAAAACAGTTACATAGAAAGTAGTAATGAATGAAAATTAGTAAAATTAACTGTTAAAGGTTAGTACTATTAGTGGAGCAGCAGCACGCACAATCATGTGTGCTTACGGACTGTATCCCTTGCAGACTGTATTGATATATATTGATATATAATGTAGGAAGCAGAATATTAATAACAGAAAGAAACAACCCTTTTGTGTGAATGAGTGTAAATGGGGGAGGGAGGTTTTTTGGCTTGGTGCACTAATTGTAAGTGTATCTTGTGTTTTTTATGTGGATTTAATAAAAAAATAAATAAAAAAAATAAATAAAAAAAATTAAAAAAACGATACCGATAATAAAAAAACCGATACCGATAATTTCCGATATTACATTTTAACGCATATATCGGCCGATAATATCGGCAGGCCGATATTATCGAAAATCTCTACTCAAAATGCAATAAAATGCATACTTCAAGAATTTCTTTCCATATAGGAGATATGTTGATAATATATATTCTATGTGAAAAAACAAACACCATAAAAAAAAATCATTAAAGGACACCAAAAAACTTAAATCGAATTGTTTCAATCACCCAGCACGCAGCTAAAAAAATTATAAAAGGATGTTGCTGAATCGCCGATATGTCTAATTTTCTTATTTCTGGCAAAAAAAGAGGATTTTCTGTCCTGCGAGCACCGTAAAAGTTGCACGTACTTCTCGGACGTGCTAAAAACAAACGCAAACTAGCCCGCCCGAAATGGTGATGAGTGTTGATAAATCACATTGCGCGTGCTAAATAATCGTACTTGCATCTTCTCCTATTGTGGGCGTTTTGACGATCAACATATATTTTGCATATTAATGAAGGAAAATAGACGCCTTATTCTGCTCACTTAACAGACGCCACCCACTTTGCACATGTTTAGTACGTCAGCTTTGCGCGTGCTATCAAGTTTGCACATGTTTTAGTACACGCAAACCTTTAGTAAATCAAGCCCTTACTTTCCAGTGAATTCAATACAGCTATTACAATGTTATTCTATTATAAGCTTATAGTTACACAATTTATTTTTACATTATTAATTTTATATGTATTTGGATTATTTACTATATGTATTATTTATAGCATATCTTTTGGGCCGCGAGCCGCCAAAAAATATCTTGTTTTTCAGCCTCATTTGGAATGGGCGGTACTCGGTTGTAATACACTTTCCCACCACTTGTGGCAGTAATGACAATATCAAACAAACAGAAGAAGTCTGGTGCTAAAGACGTAGAGATGTTTTTTAGCACAAAAATTATGACTAAAGTTGTGAAGCTGTATTTTCATCTGGACCTTATTTTATTGACAGTTACGAAACATATTATTAATTTAGTTTGTTAATTTTAGCACAACGTAATTGTATGTAAATGTATTTGAAGTCCTTTCTTCTGCAGTATGTTTGGTTAATATTTAGTTTTCTAATCAGCCTGACCTAAGCCTAATGTTTGTTTTAAATAAATAATAATATTTGTGATTAATTTGACATGGTTGTAAACTATGATTGTTTTTTATTAATTGATTAAAATCAAGAGTAAGATGACTAATTCTGTGTTATTATTTGAGTGGGCCCCTCGGTAGTGGAAAAGTTGTTAAGAACCCCTGATTTAAATGACTGTATATTACATTCCAATTGCTCGTGTCCGCACATCACTGAGTGCCATTTTGGTAAAAACAAATTGTTGATACGGTCCCCCCCCCCCCCCCCCCCCCCCACCCCCCACCCCCACTGGACTGGAATTTGTCCAGCAGGAACGAGGAAGAGGACGATCGAGCTGAGAAGGTGGAAAAAGGTACCAAGGTGAAGCGGACGCTGAGCTCGTTGAGGAACAGGATGACAGGGTCCTTCAGCAAAGAAAAGGTACACACGTTCAGAAACACTTTATTAAACCTCCGGGGGAGGGGAATTCATGAAAGGTGGGAAAAAGGTAAACGCATGGCGGGTAGATGAGTACAACAAAGTAAATCTCAGATTGGATTTTTGGAGAGGTGAGTCCAGACTGAGGGTAAGATAAAAAACTCGTAAGAAACATGTTACACAGAAACCACAAAACTTGCAACAAAAAAGGGGGGGTCGGTAGGGGGGCTAAATAAAAACCATAGGGAGCATGAACGGTTGTCAATTTCAGTATGGTCACTTTAGACAAACTCTGGTTCTGCTGGGAAGGTTTGTTTGGTCAAGTGTGAACAAAGACCACGGAACCCAGGACCGGACCCAATAACTAGAACTCGCTTCAATCTGGAGGCGATGGTTGGCAAAAATAAGAGTCAAACATCAGCCGTAAAACGGTGTAGCAGGCCACTCTAAAAAGTTGTGGGTGGGCACATAAATTACATGGTGTACCTCATTAGAATTATGGGGTGTGCCACGATAAAATTATGACACGGGCCAATTCAAAAAAGATTTGGCGGGCCACTATAAAAAAGCCACTTTAAAAAGAAGTGGCTGGGTACATAAATGACATGGCGTACCTCATTAGAATCATAGGGCGTGCCACAATACAATTATGACACAGGCCATTAAAAAAATGAGGTGGCGGGCCACAATAAAAAACCCACTTTAAAAAGAATTGCCAGGGCACATAAATGATATGGCATATCTCATTAGAATTATGTCGCCTGCCACGGTAAAATTATGACACGGGCCACTATAAAAAAGCCAAATTAAAAAGAAGTGGCTGGGCACATAAATGACATGGCGTACCTCATTATAATTATAGGGCGTGCCACAATACAATTATGACACAGGCAACATTAAAAAATGAGGTGGCTGGCCACGATAAAAAAGCCACATTAAAAAATATGTGGCTGGGCACATAAATGACATGGTGTACCTCATTAGAATTATGGGGTGTGCCACGATACAATTATGACACAGGCCAAATTAAAAATTATGTGGCAGGCAAGTATAAAAAAGCCACATAAAAAGGAATTGCCTGGGCACATAAATGACATGGCGTACCACATTAGAATTATGTTGCGCGCCACAATAAAATTATGACACGGGCCAATATAAAAAAGTCACTCCAAAATGAATTGACTGGGCACATAAATGACATGGCTTATCATTAGAATTATGTGGCCTGCCACAATAAAATTATGACACGGGCCACCTCAAAAAAAGAAGTGGCGGGCCACTATTAAAAAGCCACAATAAAAAGAATTGCCTGGGCACATAAATGATATGGCGTATCTCATTAGAATTATGGGGCGTGCCACAGTAAAATTATGACACGGGCCACTATAAAAAAGTCACTCCAAAACGAATTGCCTGGGCGCCTAAATGACATGGCGTACCTCATTAGAATTATGGGGCGTCCCACGATACAATTATGAGACGGGTCACTTCAAAAAAAGAAGTGGCGGGCCACTATAAAAAAGCCACATTAAAACAATTGACTGGGCACATAAATGACATGGCGTACCTCATTAGAATTATGTGGCGCGCCACAAAAAAATTATGACACGCGCCACATCAAAAAAAGAAGTGGTGGGGCCACTATAAAAAAGCCACATTAAAAAGAATTGCCTGGGCACATAAATGACATGGCGTATCTCATTACAATTATGTGGCCTGCCACGATAAAGTAATGACACGGGCCACTATAAAAAAGCCATTCTAAAAAGAAATGACTGGGCACATAAATGACATGGCGTACCTCATTAGAATTATGTGGCACGCCACAAAAAAATGATGACACGGGCCACATCAAAAAAAGAAGTGGCGGGCCACTATAAAAAAGGCACATTAAAAAGAATTGCCTGGGCACTTAAATGACATGGCATATCTCATTAGAATTATGTGGCGGGCCACAATAAATTATGACACGGGACACTTTAAAAAATGAGGTGGCGGGCCACTATAAAAATAATTGCCTGGGCACATAAATGACATGGCGTATCTCATTAGAATTATGTGGGCTGCCACAATAAATTATGACACGGGACACTTTAAAAAATGATGTGGCGGGCCACTATAAAAAGAATTGCCTGGGCACATAAATGACATGGCGTATCTCATTAGAATTATGTGGCCTGCCACAATAAAATTATGACACGGGACACTATAAAAAAGCCACATTAAAAAGAAATGACTGAGCACATAAATGACATGGCATACCTCATTAGAATTATGGGGCGGCCCCCTTCAAAAAAATGAGGTGGCAGGCGACTATAAAGTGTCACGGGGGACCACATTAAATGATATGGCGTGCCACATTAAATGATGTGGCGTGCCACATTAAATGATGTGGTGGGCTAGAACATAACAGATACATTAGGGCAACTGTATGTGTTTGTGTTAATAAACAACAACTTAGCACAACAACAACAACAACATGTAATGTCAGCAACATTTTTGTCATGCATGACAAAATAAGTTGTGCTTAGTTTTTAAGTGCAGCCTTTTTGCTGCCCCTTGCACAGTGGTGTTGCGCAGTGGTGTTGCACAGTGGTGTTGAACGGTGGTGTTGAACAGTGGTGTTGAACAGTGGTGTTGAACAGTGGTGTTGCACAGTGGTGTTGCACAGTGGTGTTGCACAGTGGTGTTGAACAGTGGTGTTGAACGGTGGTGTTGAACAGTGGTGTTGAACAGTGGTGTTGAACAGTGGTGTTGCACAGTGGTGTTGAACAGTGGTGTTGCACAGTGGTGTTGCACAGTGGTGTTGCGCAGTGGTGTTGCACAGTGGTGTTGAACAGTGGTGTTGAACAGTGGTGTTGAACAGTGGTGTTGCACAGTGGTGTTGCACAGTGGTGTTGCACAGTGGTGTTGAACAGTGGTGTTGAACAGTGGTGTTGAACAGTGGTGTTGCACAGTGGTGTTGAACAGTGGTGTTGCACAGTGGTGTTGCACAGTGGTGTTGAACAGTGGTGTTGCACAGTGGTGTTGAACAGTGGTGTTGCACAGTGGTGTTGAACAGTGGTGTTGCACAGTGGTGTTGCACAGTGGTGTTGAAGTGCCAGCAGCCCACTGGTGGCACCTGTAATCTCCTTCCTGTCACACACGTCTAACCCCTGCTCTTCATGTGCCCCTGCAGGGTAAGAACCGAGACAAAGAGCCCCAGCAAAGGGCCAGGGAGAAGGAGGCCCAGGAGACCGAGGGCAGCCACGGCAACGGCCACGTTTTGGCGCTGGGCACTTTCTCCAGCTGTGCCACCTGCTCGCTGTGCGGCAAGACTCTGCAGAAAAAGCACAGCCTGCAATGCATGAGTGAGTAACACCGCCAGGCGCTCACACGCACACCTTTTTGCTTTGTCTGCTCACACCACTGCTTGTTGCACACTCATCATATTCTCTTTGTGTCATATTAGGATCCTGTGTTGCTGTTTTTAAGTTGGAGCTTTTATCCAATCAGAATTCAGCTAGCTTGTTGCCAGCGCTGTATGAATACTGCCGGAGTTGCGATAGTTGTTGACAGTAGCCTACCTAGGTAGCCTCACATTGAACGTGACTGTGATTGGATACTCCCTTGTCACTCCCAAGTATCCGATCACAAGTTGTGATTTAAGAACGCAAAATGTGGCACTGCAGCCACACCCGGCCAGCGGAGAAATCAGCGGTCCTCGCTTTTTTAACCAACAGTTTCACTGCAATAAGGCGCTTCTGGTAGCCATCCACAAGCTTCTGCTTGACTTTTTGACCACTCCTCTTGACAAAATTGGTGCAGTTCAGCTAAATGAGTTGGTTTTCTGACATGGACTTGTTTCTTCAGCATTGTCCACACGTTTAAGTCAGGACTTTGGGAAGGCCATTCTAAAACCTTAATTCTAGCCTGATTTAGCCATTCCTTTACCACTTTTGAGGTGTGTTTGGGGCATACTTGCCAACCTTGAGACCTCCAATATCGGGAGGTGGGGGGTAGGGGGTGGGGGTGTGTGGTTGGGGGCGGGGGGCGTGGTTGGGGGCGTGGTTATTTACAGCTAAAATTCACCAACTCGAGTATTTCATATATATTTCATATATATATATATATATATATATATATATATATATATATATATATATATATATATATATATATATATATATATATATATATATATATATATATATATATATATATATTTTTTTTTTTATTTACATAGAAAAAAAAAAAATACTTGAATTTCAGTGTTCCGGTGGCTATCCATTAGATGGCAGTATTGTCCTGTTTAACTTCTCCGTTCATGATGAGTATATCATTTCGGCCACCGTGTTCAATGGAGAAGTCTGTTCTACAAAATGTACAGGCAACATACACCTTCCCCTTCGAACTGTCCTGGATGAACTGAAATTCTTGTTTCTATTCGTTTTGGAACTTGCAAGCGTATTTCTTCACCTTGCTCGTCGACGGCGTCGCCATGTCTGTAATTTCCTCGTTCTTCTGCTTCGTCTCCTTGTTGTGTGCGCAGTTGTGCACTCTACTCTCTAAAAGCCCTAGATGTTATGACGTCATTGGGCAGGCAAGCTGTTTATATTGTGGGAAAGCGGACGTGAGAACAGGCTGTCCCCACTCGGTCTCAGGTCCGCATTGAGCTGGAGGAGGTGTGGCCTCCAGCTCCGGCTGAATACCGGGAGGTTGTCGGGAGAGGCGCCGCTAAAAACAGGAGGGTTGGCAAGTATGGTTTGGGGTCAGTGTCCTTTTGGAACACCCAACTGCGCCCAAGACCCAACCTCCGGGCTGATGATTTTAGCTTGTCCTGAAGAATTTGGAGCTAATCCTCCTTTTTCATTGTCCCATTTAAAGCAGCCGTTCCATTGGCAGCAAAAACAGGCCCAGAGCATAATACTACCACCACCATGCTTGACGGTAGGAATGGTGTTCATGGGATTAAAGGCCTCACCTTTTCTCCTCCAAACATATCGCTGGGTGTTGTGGCCAAACAGCTCCATTTTTGTTTCATCTGACATCACATGGACAAAGATAAGACCTTCTGGAGGAAAGTTCTGTGGTCAACAATTCCAGCAGAAGCTTGTGGATGGCTACCAAAAGCGCCTTATTGCAGGTAAACTTGCCAAGGGTCATGTAAGCAAATATTAACATTGCTGTATGTATACTTTTGACCCTCACATTTTCAGTAGACCCATAATAAATTCATAAAAGAAGCAAACTTCATGAATGTTTTTTGTGACCAACAAGTATGTGCTCCAATCACTACATCACAAAAAAATAAGACTTGTAGAAATGATTGTAAACTCAAGACAGCCATGACATGATGTTCTTTACACGTGTATGTACACTTTTGACCACGACTGAAATGTTAGATTATATATTTTGGACCCTGCATGAAGGAAAGTGTTTATATCATTCATTGCTTGTCATAATCACAATGGCTTTTCTTCTGGTTTCTGCTTAGTGTCCTTCCTGGTATTGTTTGCAACACTGCATCTGCATCTTGTTTCCCGCTCTGGGTCCATGTACAGTATTGCTCCACTCTTCATCCATCAGCACCGTCCTCCTGACAGATGTTTATACGCAAAACCCCACAGCATGCCGGGCTTAGCTTTGTGCTGGCGGCTCCCTTTTAATCCTCTCATTTCTACGGCTGTGTCGGCTGAGCTGAAGCAGGCCTGCGTGGAGAGTCGCACGCAGATCTGTGCGGGACCTTTCCACGCTGCGGGCGTATTCTTTCCGCTGATAAGCTGAGAGAAAAGTGCAACTAATGTGGGGTGGGTGGACGTGATGGATGGCGGCAGCTGTGGAGCTGTGGTACAAGTTTGTTTTGCTCGTCTGGCCGCTTGTTGCTAGGCAGAGTTCATAGGCGCTCCACCACTGGCCAATGAAAAATGACGATTATGCTAGCCATGCCCACTTTGGCGGTTTTAAGCATAGACATCTTATAAGTAGACGCTGCATTGGCTGCTGTGACGCCAGAAATTGGGCCGCCATCTTGAAGTGGCGATGAGGAGCCGGCGAGCAGCCTAAACTGACAGTCGACAGGTAGAAAACAAAGATGCTAAACTGACAGTCGACAGGTAGAAAACAAAGATGCTAAACTGACAGTCGACAGGTAGAAAACAAAGATGCTAAACTGACAGTTGACGGGTAGAAAACAAAGATGCTAAACTGACAGTTGACATGTAGAAAACAAAGATGCTAAACTGACAGTTGACAGGTAGAAAACAAAGATGCTAAACTGACAGTTGACAGGTAGAAAACAAAGATGCTAAACTGACAGTCGACAAATGGAAAACAAAGATGCTGAACTGACAGTTGACGGGTAGAAAACAAAGATGCTAAACTGACAGTTGACGGGTAGAAAACAAAGATGCTAAACTGACAGTTGACAGGTAGAAAACAAAGATGCTGAACTGACAGTTGACAGGTAGAAAACAAAGATGCTAAACTGACAGTCGACAGGTAGAAAACAAAGAGGATGTCGTTGTGGCTTGTACAGCCCTTTGAGACACTTGTGATTTAGGGCTATATAAATAAACATTGATTGATTGATTGATTGAAAGATGCTAAACTGACAGTTGACAGGTAGAAAACAAAGATGCTAAACTGACAGTCGACGGGTAGAAAACAAAGATGCTAAACTGACAGTTGACAGGTAGAAAACAAAGATGCTAAACTGACAGTTGACCGGTAGAAAACAAAGATGCTAAACTGACAGTTGACAGGTAAAAAACAAAGATGCTAAACTGACAGTTGACAGGTAGAAAACAAAGATGCTAAACTGACAGTTGACAGGTAGAAAACAAAGATGCTAAACTGACAGTTGACAGGTAGAAAACAAAGATGCTGAACTGACAGTTGACAGGTAGAAAACAAAGATGCTAAACTGACAGTTGACAGGTAGAAAACAAAGATGCTAAACTGACAGTTGACAAGTAGAAAACAAAGATGCTAAACTGACAGTTGACAGGTAGAAAACAAAGATGCTAAACTGACAGTCGACAGGTAGAAAACAAAGATGCTAAACTGACAGTTGACAGGTAGAAAACAAAGATGCTAAACTGACAGTTGACATGTAGAAAACAAAGATGCTAAACTGACAGTTGACAGGTAGAAAACAAAGATGCTAAACTGACAGTCGACAGGTAGAAAACAAAGATGCTGAACTGACAATCGACAGGTAGAAAACAAAGATGCTAAACTGACAGTTGACAGGTAGAAAACAAAGGTGCTAAACTGACAGTTGACAGGTAGAAAACAACGATGCTAAACTGACAGTTGACAGGTAGAAAACAAAGATGCTAAACTGACAGTTGACGGGTAGAAAACAAAGATGCTAAACTGACAGTTGACGGGTAGAAAACAAATATGCTAAACTGACAGTTGACGGGTAGAAAACAGAGATGCTAAACTGACAGTTGACAGGTAGAAAACAAAGATGCTAAACTGACAGTTGACGGGTAGAAAACAAAGATGCTAAACTGACAGTTGACAGGTAGAAAACAAAGATGCTAAACTGACAGTTGACAAGTAGAAAACAAAGATGCTAAACTGACAGTTGACAGGTAGAAAACAAAGATGCTAAACTGACAGTCGACAGGTAGAAAACAAAGATGCTAAACTGACAGTTGACATGTAGAAAACAAAGATGCTAAACTGACAGTTGACAGGTAGAAAACAAAGATGCTAAACTGACAGTCGACAGGTAGAAAACAAAGATGCTGAACTGACAATCGACAGGTAGAAAACAAAGATGCTAAACTGACAGTTGACAGGTAGAAAACAAAGGTGCTAAACTGACAGTTGACAGGTAGAAAACAACGATGCTAAACTGACAGTTGACAGGTAGAAAACAAAGATGCTAAACTGACAGTTGACGGGTAGAAAACAAAGATGCTAAACTGACAGTTGACGGGTAGAAAACAAATATGCTAAACTGACAGTTGACGGGTAGAAAACAAAGATG
>NC_084749.1:6735807-6765807 GCF_033978785.1 Entelurus aequoreus
TTTTGAACTCGTGAGAGACTGCTCAAAATTTGGTTTCCTTTCCCTCAGTTCAGACTCAGAGATAATTTGAAATCATTCAACAAGAAGTTTAACGCGCGCACACACACACACACACACACTTGAGTTGAGCATTACTTGGAAATTCTTATATTTTCCATTTTGCTGTTATTATCAGCATCTTCCCATTTTGTCCTTTTCTTTCGAGAAAGTTTACAGTCTGACATTTGTCACTGCTGTCAGTTAATAACTTTTTGGTCTTTGACCCATTTTGTCATTTTCTCGATTCGATCGTCACTGACCACTCTCTCCTGTCTGGCAGACATCGTTGCTGCCATCATAGCTAGCAAGCTGCCTGCAGCGGGTCATCCCTATGTTCCCCGTCCCTATGTTACCCGGGTCCTATGTTCCCCTCTACCGGGGAACTAAGGACCCTTTTTAAAAAAAAGGGTTCTATGTTCCCCGCTGCGGGGAACGTACAACACTTTTTCCAGAAAAGGGTCCTATGTTCCCCGCTGCTTCCAATGCGCGACTAAGTAAGACGCACGCAGACACGCATGACAGAGACGCGTTTAAGTTGTCGAAGGAAGGAAGTTCGCGTTTGAGTTGCTCTATCTGCTGCCGCACGCCCTGTGACAGGTTAGGTTTAGGGATGGTTTTGGTCAGGGCACAATTTCGCCAAAAAAGTGCTCCACAACGCCCTGTGACAGGTTAGGTTTAGGGATGGTTTTGGTCAGGGCACAATTTCGCCAAAAAAGTGCTCCACAACGCCCTGTGACAGGTTAGGTTTAGGGATAGTTTTGGTCAGGGCACAACTTCGCCAAAAAAAAGTGCTCCACAACGCCCTGTGACAGGTTAGGTTTAGGGATGGTTTTGGTCAGGGCACAATTTCGCAATTTCGCCAGATACAATGCAGGGAACATAGGACCCTTTTTTAGAAAAAGGGTCCTAAGTTCCCCGGTCGCATACAAAGACCCAGGAACAACCGGGGAACATAGGACCCGGGGAACATAGGACCCGGGGAACATAGGCACGCTCCCGCCTGCAGATAGCAACATTTTGGTGTCCTTTGGGAAAATATTTAGAAAGAAGACAAAAGTACACACAGTTGTACAACTATTATCTTTATGATCTTTTTTTTGTTAGTTTCTCTGTTACTGTGTGTGGCCAATTAAGCGACTTTTGGCCATACCTGGCTGGTGACATTTAGCGACTTTCTGGTTGATGTTAAGATTAATAATAGCAACAGTTCTCTTCATCTTAATGCAATTTATTGTGTCTGTCTCTCCACATTTTGCCATTAGGTACTTTGAGCTCTTGTTGGTCAGTCACTCTAAGGTACATTGTTGCTGCCATCATAGCTAGCAAGCTGCCTGCAGATAGCGACATTTTGGTGTCCTTTGAGAAATATTAAGAAAGAAGACAAAAGTACAAGACATTGTACGATTACTATCTTTTTAAAATTATTTGTTTCACTGTGTGATTGACCGACTTTGCCGCTAGATTTCGCGTCTTTTGGCCATACCTGGCTAGCGACTAAAAACATCATTTAGCGACTTTTTGGTTGTGAAGATAAGTGGTAAAAGCAGATCTTCCTGTTGGTCTTCCCACATTTTGCCATTTGGTACTTTGCACTCTTCTTGGTCACTCCAAGGCATTTGTCCCTGCCTTCAGCTAGTCACTTGGCTCTTTTGGAATATATTTCACTGTAATTGGCTCTCTCTCTCTCTTTCTCCTCAGTACAAATCAGCCTGTTCCCTTGCCATTCATCACTGACCACTCTGCTCTCCTGTCTGTCAGACATTATTGCTGCTTGCAGATAGCTTGGGGTCCTTAGAGAAAATATCAGAAGAGAAAAGTACACAATTATCTTAATTATCTTTTTTATTCAGTCAGTCCTTCAGTGAGTCCCAGTGTGTTGGCGATTAAGCAACGTTGGCATTCAATTAGCGACTTTTGGCCATACATGGCTGGCGACTCAAAAAACTAGAAAAAAAGTACAAAAAGTTGTACAATTAATATCTTTATTATCCTTAATTCCCCTGAATCCTAGAGTGTGTTGCAATTAAGCAACTTTGCTGCTAGGTTTAGCGACTCTTGTTTTGGGCATACCTGGCTAGCGACTACAAACATTATTCAGCAACTTTTTGGCTGTTAAGATTAACGTTAATAAATTAAATCCTAATACAATTTATTGTGTTGGTCTCGCCATCTTGCTATTAGGTACTTTGAATTCTTGTTGGTCTCTGCTAAGGTATCTGGCTGTTGTCTTTGCCTTCAGTTAGTCACTTGGCTCTGGAATATATTTAACTGTACTTGGCTCTCTCTTTCTCCTCAGTACAAATCAGTCTGTTCCCTTGCCATTTAGACATTTTCTTGATTGGATCATCACTGACCACTCTGCTCTCCTGCTGTCTATCAGACATTGTTGCTCCCATCATAGCTAGCAAGCTGCCTTGGTGTCCTTTGTGAAAATATTTAGATAGAAGACTAAAGTGCACAAAGGTGTACAATTATTATCTTTTCAAAATATTTGTTTCACTGTCAGTGTGATTGACCGACTTTGCCGCTAGATTTCGCGTCTTTTGGCCATACCTGGCTAGCGACTGAAAACATCATTTAGCAACTTTTTGGTTGTGAAGATAAGAGGTAAAAGCAGATCTGCCTGTTGGTCTTTCCACATTTTGCCATTTGGTACTTTGCACTCTTGTTGGTCACTCCAAGGCATTTGTCCCTGCCTTCAGCTAGTCACTTGGCTCTTTTGGAATATATTTCACTGTAATTGGCTCTCTCTCTCTTTCTCCTCAGTACAAATCAGTCTGTTCCCTTGCCATTTAGACATTTTCTTGATTCGATCATCACTGACCACTCTGCTCTCCTGCTGTCTATCAGACGAATCAGTTGATTCTCTGCTCTCAATTGTCTATGCTAGTAAGCTGTTATTCTCTGCTTTGGAGTGTTGATGCTGGGTTGCTAGTTTTCTAAATCACCTCACACACTTGAAGGAAGCAGCACCGATCATAAACACACAAACAAACTCACACACACACACACACACACACACACACACACACACACACACACACATAGTTGGTTTATCTGTTGTGATAGGCAAAGAGCCAATGTGCAAAGAAAGAAGGGAAATATGGATCATAAACGTTTAAGTGGAGGAGCTAGAAAAAAAATTCAGCAAGAAAAGAAAAAAAAGGAATCAGTTTTACTTGAGAGTGTTCCAAATATCTCCAGCTTCTTCAGTACAAAGACATCTGCTGAAAGCAATTCTATAAATGCTACTGCAAATTCAGCTAAGGTTAGCAATGCACCTGAGCTAGCATGTAGCTCCCAAGATCCTGAGACCACTACAAGTGTAGACACTGAACCAAATGCTTCTGATGCTTATGATTCAACCAATTCAGCAGTAGCCAGTTGCTCGGATGAATGTGAGGTCACTGCACCTCTGGACAGCATAGAAAATGAGCTGAATCTTTCTTCAACACCATCTACAGTGACAACTCTACCTAGTGATCCCGCTAAATGGGCTGAGACCCTCACTGAGTCAATGAAGGAAGTTCTTATTCAAAGAGGTGCAAAATCATTTCACAACCGTCACAGCCATTATCCAGCTTCTGTGAGGAACAGTGGGCTAGGAGGCAAAACCCGATGCCTAAACAATGAACATTTTACTTCACACTTGCCCAATGGACAACGAGTACAAAGAGAGTGGCTGATGTACTCTCCCTCTACTGGTAATGTTTACTGCTTTGCATGCAAACTGTTTTCCCCAAAAACGCATTCTTTTGTGACAGGCTATTGTGATTGGAAACACTCAGAAAGATTTGGTGAACATGAGCGAAGTGCTGAGCACATAACCTGCATGCAAGCAGTCTTGAACCGCGCCAAAGGTGCCACAGTTGATGCAGACCTGTTCAAACAGTTTCAGGCAGAGAGCAGCTATTGGAGGCAGGTGTTACAAAGAGTTGTTGCAGTCATTAAATTCCTTGCAGAAAGGGGCCTTGCATTTAGGGGTAAAAATGAATCGTTAGGGTCTCCTCTCAATGGGAACTACCTTGGTATTCTGGAGGTCCTGGCTGAATTTGATCCCTTTCTAAAGGATCACATCAGAAAGTTTGGGCAGATGGGTCGAGGTAATACCTCATATCTGTCCTCCACCATTTGTGAGGAATTCATTGAATTGATGGGTGCAAAAACCAAACAGGCTATAGCAGATGAACTGCAAGCAAGCAAATACTACTCTATCATTGTGGATTCAACCCCAGATTTATCTCATGTGGACCAATTGACATTCATATTCCGTTTTGTTAGCAAAGAGGGCAGTGTTGTTGAACGCTTTGTGGGTTTTGAGCCCATTACTAGCCATACAGGTGAAAGTTTGGCTAACTGTGTCATGTCTGTGTTGGAAAATCTAGGGTTAGAGCTGTCAAATTGCAGGGGGCAGGCTTATGATAATGCCAGCAACATGTCAGGGAGGTATAATGGGTTGCAGGCTCACTTAAAGAAAAGCAACCCATTAATACACTATATTCCATGTGCAGCTCACTCTTTGAATTTGGTGGGAGTCAACAGCATTGACAGATGTGGAAATGAAGTCTCTAAGTATTTTGACTTGATTCAGTCTATTTACAACTTCACAACTGCATCCACACACCGATGGGACAGGGTATTTGGCAATTCCAACATAGATCTCACACTTAAAGCTTTATCCAACACGCGTTGGAGTTGCCGTGCAGAATCTACCAAAGCACTGTGGCAGAACTACAGTAAAATAAAAGCAGCACTACAGGTTATTTCCACTGATGACACAGAGAAACGAGACACACGAACTGAAGCTGACAGTCTAGTGCGGAAGCTGGATTCACTTGAGATGGCCTTCATGGCAGGCTTTTGGGACACTGTTCTGTCCAGATTTCAGGCCACAAGTCTGCAACTTCAAAAAGCAGACATGGACCTTGGTACAGCAGTTAGATTGCTGGAATCTCTGCGCACCTTTGTTCTCTCCCAAAGAGATCTATTTGATCATTTT
The DNA here is from genome assembly GCF_033978785.1 of Entelurus aequoreus. Taxonomy (NCBI): domain Eukaryota; kingdom Metazoa; phylum Chordata; class Actinopteri; order Syngnathiformes; family Syngnathidae; genus Entelurus; species Entelurus aequoreus. The sequence goes on from NC_084749.1 coordinate 6,740,846, forward strand.
GAGCAGAAAGCCTTAAACATGTTGGGTGGCACCCCATCTTACAGGGCTGAACGGACGAGGAAACGTAAAAAGTTTGCTGATGAATCAGCATCCCCAGATGTTGTGCTTGAGGGAAGGCAACTGTTTCAAATAGAGACATTTATTGCCTCTATTGATCAACTGAGTTCAAGCCTTAATCACCGTCTGGAGGCCTACAAACATCTGAACAATTTGTTCAGTGTCCTTTTCTCTTTGGATACAGAGTCCAATGCTTCAGTCCTTCACAAGGCCAAGATTCTCACTGAATCATACCCATCCGACCTCAATGAAAGTCTTGGACAGGAGCTTATACAGTTCAAATCTTTTATACAGCTCAACAACACTGATGAGGAGAGGACCCCTTCAGGACTGCTCAAAACAATAATACATTTTGGACTACAGCCTACGTTTCCTAATACATACATTGCGCTACAGATTTTTCTCACTCTACCGGTCAGTAACTGTGAGGGAGAACGCTCATTCTCTCTTTTGTCAAGAGTAAAAAATGAGCTGCGCACAAGAATGACTCAGAAAAGATTAAATGCGTTATCTCTAATGGCAATTGAGAGTGAGCTGACAAGAGAGTTGGACTTCAATGATGTGGTGGATGATTTTGCAAAATTGAAAGCACGAAAGAAACCCCTTGCTTAAAGGTGCACTGTGTAAGATTTTTAGGTTATTTCCAGAATTCACCCATTCACTAATGTTAGGCTACCTGTTTTCATGAATACTTACCACCACCATAAAATTCTAAGTATCCATTATGACTTGGAGAATTGCACTTTTGCCATTTCTGGGAAGTGTCACCTGGATTGTGAAGATAGGATTGACTTTAGGCAGAAGCTTGGTGCTTTCTCTGGCAAACTGAACCTCAAGCTTCATTCTCTGCAGCTTTGCATTCTTGTGCAGACTTTCATCCACAAGGAACTTTTCAACTTCCCCACTATCGTGAAGGGGCCATCAAAAGATTTCAGTGTGTCCAGCATGTCTAGTCTCTTACTCTCCTTTCTTTGAGCCATCTCTTGTTTCTCATCTGCCCTACTCTCGAATTTTGCCTTCATGAATTTACTCCAGTTGAGTTCAACCTCCCTTTTTGCTTGTGCTGCTGCCTTGAAACCTCTGAAGCTCCTGGCTCTTCTGTAAAATTATTGACCTATTGACTGCGTTCAGTGTGCCCAACTTCTTCAGTTTGTAGTCCACCTTGCCACATTGTCTCTCCATCCCAATGTTGTGCACAGGGGTGCCATCAATGTTACTAGCCTGTTCACTGACAGGGTCCATTGGGAAGGTCTCCTCATCCATCCTCTGCCTGGCCAGGACAGTCTTCAGATGGGGCAGCATGAGATCTGTCAGCTGCTTCACTTCATCCAAGTATTCGGCAGCCACGTCTGACACTGAGTTCAGGACATGTCCAGTGCCTGTCCAGCCACTATAGCATTCTTGGAAATGGGCTATCTTGACCTGCATGCAGCCCTTGTACCATGAACTGGCCTACACCTTTCTTTGTGGTGCTCTCCGATGCATGTTATCATTTTACCTTTCTCCTTCTCCTCAAGCTTAACCACAAATAGATACAGACTTTGAGCCTCAATTTGCTGCACAGCTGCCGTTATGCCAATGTGTTTTCCTAAGATATTATTTTATTTTTAATGATAGAAGGGAGGAAAAGGGGGCAAAAATCATGTCCGATTTAGTTTTTTGGGTGGGTTGGGGGGTTTATTTCATGATAGCTACCAACTTCCAATACATAATATCTCTCAAATGACCCAATGCACCATCACTGAAGTGGGCGTAATCATTTTCAAAAATGTTTATTTTTAGGCCATTTATCCCCTCCCCCTGTGTCTGTGTGAAACCTGTGCTTGTCAGTGTCTGTGTGGTATACCTAATAGTGTGTGTGCAGTATGTGCACTCTTCTGTACAGTACAGTGTGCATGTCTGTTCACAGTATACAGTATTTCTTGCATAGTGCGTGCGTGTGTGTGCGCCCACACGCGCGGGGGGTTGAGGGGCCAAGACCATGTCAGGCCCAGGGGGCCAAAATTTCTTAATCCGCCCCTGTGTACAGCCCATATTGGCATCTACCATCTACAACAGTGTTTTTCAACCATTTTTGAGCCAAGGCACATTTTTTGCTTTGAAAAAATGCGGTGGCACACCACCAGCAGAAATCATTAAAAAACAAAACTCAGTTGACAGTAAAAAGCCGTCGTCGCAATTGTTGGGTATGACTTTAAAGCATAACCAAGCATGCATCAATATAGCTCTTGTCTCAAAGTAGGTGTACTGTCACCACCTGTCACATCACACCCTGACTTATTTGGACTTTTTTGCTGTTTTCCTGTGTGTAGTGTTTTACTTCTTGTCTTGCGCTCCTATTTTAGTGGCTTTTTCTCTTTTTTTGGTATTTTCCTGTAGCAGTTTCATGTCTTCCTTTGAGCGATGTTTCCCGCATCTACTTTGTTTTAGCAATCAAACATGTTTCAGTTGTTTTTATCCTTCTTTGTGGGGACATTGTTGATTGTCATGTCATGTTCGGATGTACATTGTGGATGCCGTCTTGGCTCCACAGTAAGTCTTTGCTGTCGTCCAGCATTCTGTTTTTGTTTACTTTGTAGCCAGTTCAGTTTTAGTTTCGTTCTGCATAGCCTTCTCTAAGCTTCAATGCCTTTTCTTAGGGGCACTCACCTTTTGTTTATTTTTGGTTTAAGCATTAGACACCTTTTTACCTGCACACTGCCTCCCGCTGTCTCCAACACAGTGGTTCTTAACCTTGTTGGAGGTACCGAACCCCACCAGTTTCATATGCGCATTCACCGAACCCTTCTTTAGTGAATTTTTTTTATTTTTTCAAATTCAAGACAAAGTTATATGTTTTTGGTAACACTTTAGTATGGGGAACATATTGTATGTAACAAAGACTTAATTTAGAGTTATTTGGACACTAGGGGAACATATTCTAAGTAACAAAGACTTAATTTAGAGTTATTTGGACACTAGGGGAACATATTCTAAGTAACAAAGACTTAATTTAGAGTTATTTGGTTAGGGTTAGGGTCAGGGCCAGGGTTAGGGTTATAATAAGGCCATGCCGAATAAGGCATTAATAAGTACTTAATAATGACTGGTTAAGAGCCAATATGTTACTAATGTGCATGTTATTAAGCAACTAATTAATGGTGAATATGTTCCCCATACTAAAGTGTTACCATGTTTTTTTACTGGTGCACAAAATGAACCGTGCATGAACATCACCTTGTTCAAAGAACAAAACCAACACAGTGCATAAACTCACAACAAATTACACACCTGCAAATCAGTCTGACTTCTGCTGTTGCCGTATCCGTAATACGCCGATAGGGAGAAGTTTTTATTTACACAATGAGTCGGGTGTGTTTTGACCTCCGCCGAACCCCTGAGGCCGACTCACCGAACCCCTAAGTTTCGATCGAACCCAGGTTAAGAACCACTGTTCCAACATCTACAAAGCAATTAGCTACCGGCTGCCACCTACTGATATGGAAGAGTATTACACGGTTACTCTGCCGAGCTCTAGACAGCACCGACACTCAAATCAAATCAACTTTATTTATAAAGCACATTTAAAATTTACCAGAGGGGTAGCCAAAGTGCTGTACAATGGGCAGGTTTAAAGATAATACGAGAACCGAGCAAACACAACACAACACAAACAGAACACGATAAAAAATTAATAAATAAAACATAAAAGCAGGTTCACAGCAGGTGTATTATGGGGCGCCATTGCAGGATGGATATCACTCAGTGTTAAAAGCCATGGAATAAAAGTATGTTTTTAAGAGAGATTTAAAAACAGGAGGCTTGTCTAACACTCAGAGGTAGGTCGTTCCAGAGCTTGGGAGCAGCAGCGGCGAAAGCTCTGTCACCTCTAAGCTTCAGCCTTGTGTCAGGGACCGTCAGTAGCAGCTGATCGGCTGATCTTAGGGATCGGGTGGGGCAGTAAGGCTGAAGGAGGTCGGACAGATATGTTGGCGCGAGGTTGTTTAGACATTTAAAAACAAATAAAAGGAGTTTAAAGTTGATTCGGTAACGCACAGGGAGCCAGTGAAGGGACACTAATATAGGGGTGATGTGCTCACGTCTGCGGGTCTGTGTTAGCAGACGAGCAGCAGAGTTCTGCACGAGCTGGCGAGGGAGGCCTGGCTAATGCCTACATTCAGGGCATTGCAGTAGTCTAAACCAGTGTTTTTCAACCTTTTTTGAGCCAAGGCACATTTTTTTATTGAAAAAATCCTGAGGCACACCACCAGCAGAAATTATTAAAAAATGAAACTCAGCAGCCGATATTGACAATAAAAAGTCGTTCTCGCAATTGTTGGATATGACTTTAAACCATAACCAAGCATGCATCACTATAGCTCTTGTCTCAAAGTAGGTGTACTGTCACCACCTGTCACATTATAACATTACTTTTTTTGTGTTTTTCTGTGGGTAGTGTTTTAGTCCTTCTCTTGCGCTCCTATTTTGGTGTTTTTTTCCCTGTTTTCTTGGTATTTTCCTGTTGCAGTTTCGTGTCTTACTTGAGCGCTATTCCCCACACCTGCTTTGTTTTAGCAATCCAGACTATTTAAGTTGTGCGGACGCTTTCCTTTTTTTGGGGACATTGTTGATTGTCATGTCATGTACGGATGTACTTTGTGGACGCCGTCTTTGCTCCACACGCTGTAAATCTTTGCTGTCGTCCAGCATTTTGTGTTTTGTTTACTTTGCAGCCAGTTCAATTTTAGTTTCGTTTTGCGTAGCCATGCCTGAGCTTCAATGCCTTTTCTTTTTGGTTTAAGCATAAGATACCTTATTACCTGCACGCTGCTTCCCGCTGTTGTCTGCATATTCTGATCACGACGCGACGTGTTCCCGACATCTACAAAGCAATTAGCTACCTGCTGCCACCTACTGATATGGTATAAGTATTACACGGTTACTCTGCCGAGCTCTAGACAGCACCGACACTCAACAACGGCACATTATTTACGGATTATAATTACTTGTGTGCAAAAAATATTTTTAACCCAATTGGGTGAAATTACTTAATCTCCCACGGCACACCAGACTGTATTTCACGGCACACAAGTGTGCTGCGGCACAGTGGTTGGAAAACGCTGGTCTAAACGATTCCAGATAAAGGCGTGGATTAATTTCTCGAGATCATGTCCTGATAGAAGCGGTTTCACTTTCGCTACACATCACACATCATTAGCAGACTATAATTACAGACACTCAACAACAACAACACATAATTTCCAGACTATAAATACTGGTTTGCAAAAAATATTTTTAACCCAAATAGAATAATCTCCCACGGCACGCCAGACTGTATCTCACGCCGGGGCACAGCGGTTGAAAAACACTGGTCTACAATATGATTTGCCTGAGAAGCTGGACAGGACAAAAATAAATAAATAAAAAAAATTAAAAAAAGAGCCGTTCTAAAGAGTCGATTCGTTCGCGAACGTCGCATCTCCAGCAGGGATTGAGCCCGTGGAATGTGTGCCACAGATTGTTCCTTCTAGAGAGCGCGGCCAACTAAAGTGGAGCAAAACAACAACAACAATGCGGAATATTTGTGCCGTCAATGGCCGAGCGGAGGTGTTAATCTAGACCGCACACGGATGTTGTTTTGGCGACGGAAGCGGGGCTCGCTGCCATTAACGGTAAGATGTAGCGGGATCAGGTGGATCCTCATTACGCCTTCTTTCCTCCACTTTATCATCATCATCGCCCGTCTTTCCTCCACTTTACAGCCTCTTCTCGCCCGGTGTGAAGTCTGGTCGACTACTTACATCCGACATTAGGGGGACCGACCCCAATTAAAAAGGGTGTTTTAATAACTTAGCTTCATCAATACCGCGAGCTAACGGCTAGCAGCCCATTGCTAGCGCGCTAGCTAGTCCAAACAAATAGTGTAATGTTACTAACTTAAATGTGTTATTTACCAACAAACTCTATCAAAATGCTGCGTTTGTGCCCTAAACATCCTTTTAGGTCAACTTGTTGCGTGATTGCTAGTTTTGTGCCGGCACTTTCGCGTTAGGCTCAACAGGTGCTAACGTTGTTAGCCGCTAGTGGGATCATCCATCCTGGTCTTCTCTTCTTATTTACTAACTTTTCTCTTTTCTTTACCGATCATTTACTCCATCTTTCCTCCACCCGCCCCTGAATGATAGTCTCCGACAGTAACAAGTGATGTGGTTATGGTTTAGTTCAGTGTTTTTCAACCACTGTGCCGCGGCACACTGAGATACAGTCTGGTGTGCCGTGGGAGATGATCTAATTTCACCTATTTGGGTTACAAATATTTTTTGCAAAGCAGTAATTATAGTCTGCAAATGATATGTTGTTGTTGAGTGTCGGTGCTGTCCAGAGCAGTGTTTTTCAACCACTGTGCCGTGGCACACTAGTGTGCCGTGAGATACAGTCTGGTGTGCCGTGGGAGATTATGTAATTTCACCTATTCGGGTTAAAAATATTTTTTGCAAACCAGTAATTATAGTCTGCAAATGATGTGTTGTTGTTGAGTGTCGGTGCTGTCTAGAGCTCAGCAGAGTAACTGTGTAATACTCTTCCATATCAGTAGGTGGCAGCCGGTAGCTAATTGCTTTGTAAATGTCGGAAACCAAAAATAAAGAAAAGGTAAGTGCCCTTAAGAAAAGGCATTGAAGCTTAGGGAAGGCTATGCAGAACAAAACTAAAACTGAACTGGCTAAAAAGTAAACAAAAACAGAATGCTGGACGACAGCAAAGACTTACTGTGGAGCAAAGACGGCGTCCACAAAGTACATCCGAACATGACATGACAATCAACAATGTCCCTACAAAGAAGGATAAAAACAACTGAAATAGTCTTGATTGCAAAAACAAAGTAGATGTGGGAAATATCGCTCAAAAGGAAGAAATGAAACTGCTACAGGAAAATACCAAAAAAAGAGAAAAAGCCACCAAAATAGGAGCGCAAGACAAGAACTAAAACACTACACACAGGAAAACAGCAAAAAAGTCCAAATAAGTCAGAGTGTGATGTGACAGGTGGTGACAGTACACCTACTTTGAGACAAGAGCTATATTGATGCATGCTTGGTTATGCTTTAAAGTCATATCCAACAATTATGTTGTATGTTTTTTTAAATATGCGATTTCACATTCATTTTATCATCTATTATTACTCGCAAATTTGATTTAATTTATTTTACCTTTTCAGTATCTACTCTGTCTATTTGTATTTGTGTTTAACTTTCTCTTCTACTGTTACTAATGAACATTATTTTAGTTTTACTGAGATTCAAAGATAGTCTGTTTTTGTCAAACCATCTTTTTAGTTTGTTTATTTCTTCTGTTGTTATTTGTATTATTATTATTATAGAGGTTTATTTGAAATAGGGACAGATACAAAAACATAGACATCATAGTGATTGTAGCCAAAGCTAATTTACAACACTTGTCCCCAACAACAACAACACAGATCCAACATCATTAAAATAGGAAAATAAAAAATAGAATAAAGCAAAGATGAGTCGATAATAATGATAATAGAAATAATACAAAGTGCAAACTAGATAAAAGCCAATAATAATAATAACACAGACAAAGTGCAGACTAGATAAAAACCAATTAGTAAAAATTAGTAAAAACTAAACATGGGAACACGATTGTTGCTCAAGTAGCCATAATTTTGTTTGTTTTTTGAAAGTGACAAGTGCAGGTATACTTTGCAAAGTGTCAGGTAGAGAGTTCCATAATTGTGCTCCTTTTATTGAAAAGGCAGTCTGGGCTAAAGATGTTCTACGGAATGGAACGCAACAGTTGCCTTTTTACCACCTATTGCATTGGTCATTTAGATTGAATAATTTACTTGGGTTTACAGGTTGTCATAATCCATGACATGTTGAACTGTTTTCTGGCAAAAATTCTTCCCATTCCTCAGTCCGAGCAGGTGATGCCCTTTTTTTACTCCTCCGCTGCCCCAGTGGAATGTTTGGGTGACCATTCTTGGCTGTCTTTCTGGGTTCTGAGCGGTCCTTCTGGGTCACATGTTTGTGATTGTTCTTGGCAGGTCTATCAGAGCAGAACAGAACCCTCCTTTTGGTTCTGGGTCTCAGCCATCACACCTTGTTTTTAGCACGGACCAGGGGTGTCCACATACATACAAATTGAAGGTTGCGGGGGCCACTTTGATACATTAACGTTACTATAATCAATATATGCTAAACTATCTGAACACAACAATTCAATTTTAGCTTTGTGTTATTGGTAACAAAGCATATTCTACGACTTTGTCATCGTTTCCTTAACCATCGTTGGGCGCCACTAGAGGGCCGCCAAAAAAATATCTGTTTTTCAGCGGTGGGCCACAGCGGTACTCAGTTGTAATACAGATTTCCACCACTTGTGGCAGTAATAACATTGTCAAGCAAACAGAAGAAGTCCGGAGCTAAAATCAGAGAGGTTTCTTAAATAAAATGGGAAAGACGTATTTTCATTAGAACTTTAACAGTTCATTTAAGAAACATATATTATTAGTAATAATATTTTAGTTAGAATTTTATTCATTTTAGCACTGTTTAATCATATGCAAATTTTTTGTCATCAGTTTGAGTCTTTTCTTTTGCAGTATATTTGATTAGTATTTATTTTTAGGTTTTTAATTGTTAGGTTTATCCCATTAAACTGCAAGTTGGTTATATATAATTATTAAATATAATTAAAATCAAGAGTAAGATTACTCATTCAGTGTCAATACTTACGTAGGCCCCGGCCCCCTCTGTAGTGGAAAATTTGGGGCAAAAACGATAAGCATATTTTCAAGTATACAAATGGCTAAATTAAATAAAAATATCAATACTACAGTAGTGTTGGCCCTGCGATGAGGTGGCGACTTGTCCAGGGTGTACCCCGCCTTCCGCCCGATTGCAGCTGAGATAGGCTCCAGCACCCCCCGCGACCCCCAAAAGGGATAGGCGGTAGAAAATGGATGGATGGATGTTGGCCACTCGACGATACCAAAACATTCAGACTGTGCTGTTCAGTTTCGTTTCCCCTGATTGGCTCAAGATTGAATGGTTGTGGATGTGGTTTTTGGGCATTATGGCCCTATATCCACAATATGTTTTATGTTGGAACAGCATCAAAATGTACCAAATGTTGATTATTTCAAGTCCATTTGAGCATAGGCAACTATTTTCCTGGCTAAAGAATACCTTTTGGAGATGCCATAAGTCAAAACTGTTCGTAATTCCCGGAAGGAAACAACGTGCACAGGTTGAGTGCAATCAAAGCATGAATCAAATCAGCAAAGTAGGTTTTCGAAGATGAGACAAAATAGGTCAGCGGCCTGAAGACAAGAAAACAGCTGGTTGAATGTGCAAATGTTTCCTAGGAAGAGACCATCCCTTCTTATCTGCTACGCTGCTCAGCCCACTGTTGCCAATAAAGATAACGCAAGGCAACACATTCTCTCTTCTCTCTCGGCACAACAAAGTCCTGTTGTAGCGGGGGATTTCATTAGTTCTGTTTGATGCGTTTAAGAGCTTCAAATACGTTTACTGCCTGCAGCAGTCTGAGTTGTGAAATATCAGTTTAATGAGAATGTTGTGCTCTAACGTTTTCTTTATCGCAAACTTGTCCATTTGGGTTAATTTAGCGAGAAGTGTACTGCACACTACAGTAGTCTTATAGCCTTCTGATGTTATAAGGTTAGCCCACGTTCTTGGTTTTACTGTGGCTTAGTGACATTTTGATTGTGAAATGGAACAGATTGCTTAACAAACACACAATAAACCTGTTGGGGGGGAAAAAGTCAACTGGTCTGCACGGCTGTCAGCAAACATGTCCTCATTGGACTCAACAATAGGTACACCTGCACAGTAAACTGTCTCAAAGAGTGTCCGTCCAGATCAGACCTGGGAAAATTAAGGCCTTCTTTCTTATTATTGATTATATAGCTATTTTATATGGTATCGGGATTATCGGTAGGACGTCGTAATTCCTCATATCGGCCTGATAATTATGGTGCATGCCTAATTTTTTGCTATGCTAGATGTAATTTTTCAAATTAAAGACCGTATTCAAAGAAACGCCATAATGATATCAGAATAATGTCACTAGGGGTGTGAATACTTGAGCACCTAACAATTTGATCTGATTCCTGACATTTTGATTAAAACTATTTTTGCAATGTATTATTTGGTATACTAATTACAATTTAATTACTTTTTCAAAATAGGATAGTGGTTCAAAAAGCTCCTTCTGGTTGCACGCAGATGGCATAAAAACATTATTATTATTTTTTTATTCTTGTAAAAAAAAAAAAATTACAGTACAAACCAAAAGTGTGGACACACCATCTCATTCTGTGATTTTTCTTTATTTTCATGACTATTTACATTGTAGATTGTCACATCAAAACTATGAATGAACATATGTGGAGTTATGTACTTAACAAAAAAAGGTGAAATAACTGAAAACATGTTTTATATTCTAGTTTTTTCAAAATAGCCACCCTTTGCTCTGATGACTGCTTTGCACACTCTTGGCATTCTCTCCATGAGCTTCAAGCACACCTGTGAAGTGAAAACCACTTCAGGTGACTACCTCTTGAAGCTCCTATATATTTATATATATTTTTTCACAAAGTTTTGGCCTGTACTGTGTGTGTGTATATATATATATATATATATATATATATATATATATATATATATATATATATATATATATATATATATATATATATATATATATATATATAATATATATATAATATATATATATATATATATATATATATATATATATATATATATATATATATATATATACACACATTTATTTACGTTATGTCAGGGAAAAACACAGAGGCTATATCATCCCTACAAGCCTGTTTCGCAAGTTTCCCTGCTCGTCAGGGGATTTTATATATACAATTTGATATATAACATTTTATATGGGGTGACATAGCCTCTGTTTTTTTTCCTGACCTATTGTATTTTCCGCTCTACCCCGGTATTGAGCACAGTATAACGGATAAACCACAGAAACCTCGACTATAATATTATATACCGTATTTTTCGGATTATGAGTCGCTCCGGAGGATAAGTCGCACCGGCCGAAAATGCATAATAAAGAAGGAAAAAAACACATACAAGTCGCACTATAGTATAAGTCGCATTTTTTGGAGACATTTTTTGCCAGTCCCTTACAAGTTTCTCGCTTACTCCAAACTTTCTTTCTGCTGCTCGATTGCCGTTTTCTGCTGCATATTTCACTACTTCCAGCTTGTAACCTGCAGTATATGATTTCCTTTTCGGTGCCATTTTTGTTCAGCTCTTCTCAGTTTTTATAAGTTACCGGCAATGTTGAAATGATCACTTTTCATAGGTACGGAAGTAGTAGCAGGTAGCATCTTTTTTTTCACAATGCACTTCCGCCATGACCCGCCCCCGCCAAATTTTTATTGGTTGACGTGTGTGTGTGTGACGATTACTGATATACGCCTAGTCTCTTACGTGAATGAGATAAATAATATTATTTGATATTTGACGGTAATGTGTTAATAATTTCACACATAAGTCGCTCCAGAGTATAAGTCGAACTGTGAAAAAAACTGCTACTTATAATCCGAAAAATACGGTATATATGTATATATATTAGGGGTGTAACGGTACGTGTATTTGTATTGAACCGTTTCGGTACGGGGGTTTCGGTTCGGTTCGAAGGTGTACCGAACGAGTACACATGCTAGCAGCGACCGGGCTAGGACAACATGTAAAAGCCAGAGCTGGAAGACCCTCCTGCCTCGTTAAGATCTCCCGTTTGGGAACACTTTGGCTGGGCGATACAACAATGGAGGACGGAGGTTTCACCCTTCACTCTACCCGGCAGTGGGTCTCCACAGCTCCGGACTCCAGGGTAAATGACGAGTCCGGCGATTAGTTGCAAATCGTGGCTTTATTGAGGTCTTGCACACAGCCAATCCAACAAAACACTAGCCACTCCCCGCACTCACCTACTGCTCACTCACCTCGCTCGCCCACACACTCACCTCACATGCTGTCACATATTAAAGGGCCACACAAACACACACATACGCTACTCTCATAAAACATGCTAACCCATTTGAAGCGTCACCACCGCATTCAAGCAGCCTCTCAGGGATGAAGCAATAACAAATGTTTTTATAGCAGCAGATATAAGTCCATATTGCATTAAAAACTACATTTTGACCCACTTCTATGGTGGAAGAACAATAAGCCCAAGTTAGCCAGGCTGGGGGGGTGGGGGGTTAATCTGAGGCTGAGTTGACTTGAAACTGTTTAATGTTGCACTTTTTATATGTAGAAGAAAAGTTGTGTCATTTTATTTAATCTGAGCAACAACTTGAGGCAGTTTAATGTTGATTAACGTGCACCCCGACTTAAACAAGTTGAACAACTTATTGGGGTGTTACCATTTAGTGGTCAATTGTACGGAATATGTACTGTACTGTGCAATCTACTAATAAAAGTCTCAATCAATCAATCAATCAGAAAAAGCACTTTATATGTAGAAAGGTTTTGTTAAGAAACCATTCTGAGCCTTATCTTATTTTTTTTTTTTTTTAATATATGTTGACCACATTAACCCTGGCAATGGACCCTGTGTGTATATGTATGTTATGCCATTGTTTACAAATTTGGTAAATAAATAACCAAAAAATGTATATTTTGTTGTTTTCTTACTATACCGAAAATGAAGCAAACCGTGACATACCGAACCAAAATTTTTGTGTACCGTTACACCCCTAATATATATATATATAGCTATGTAGCTTACCACCACCAGGTGTGAATGAATTATGGGTTTTTAACATGTAAAGCGACTTTGAGTACTTAGAAAAGCGCTATATAAATCCCAGGGATTATTATATACACTACCGTTCAAAAGTTTGGGGTCACATTGAAATGTCCTTATTTTTGAAGGAAAAACACTGTACTTTTCAATGAAGATACCTTTAAACTAGTCTTAACTTTGCTAATGTGGTAAATGACTATTCTAGCTGCAAATGTCTGGTTTTTGGTGCAATATCTACATAGGTGTATAGAGGCCCATTTCCAGCAACTATCACTCCAGTGTTCTAATGGTACAATGTGTTTGCTCATTGGCTCAGAAGGCTAATTGATGATTAGAAAACCCTTGTGCAATCATGTTCACACATCTGAAAACAGTTTAGCTCGTTACAGAAGCTACAAAACTGACCTGCCTTTGAGCAGATTGAGTTTCTGGAGCATCACATTTGTGGGGTCAATTAAACGCTCAAAATGTCCAGAAAAAGAGAACTTTCATCTGAAACTCGACAGTCTATTCTTGTTCTTAGAAATGAAGGCTATTCCACTAAATTGTTTGGGTGACCCCAAACTTTTGAACGGTAGTGTATATATATATATATATTCGCCATTTGGATGTGAACCGATTTTTTTGTGCACCCCTACGAGGTTATAGTTACGACCTTGTTTGTGACTGTTTCTCCTCATATTGCGACTTTCTTGCCGACTTAGCTCTTACAGCGTTGTGACTTTTCTTTTTAGCGAAACCTTTGTACTTTTTTCCTGTAAACTCCATATATTTATAAAATAAAACCCCTAGTAATTTGACTGCTACTCTGCTTGTAGAAACTGTGCATTTACAGTACTCCAGTCACACCATGTCTGTTTTGTTTATATTCCAATCCGACATACTTTTTTTTGTTGTTTTTTTTTTTGCCGTGGGCCTGCTATACGTCCGACATGGGCATCTCTCTGCATGCTACTGCCAGACTGTGAGGTGGTCCGAGTGCTGATAAGAGCCGTGATATCAGCAAACAGAAAAACACGGTGTCCTTGCTTATCTTTGGCTAATCTTTTACCTCCACCAAGCAGAATTCTGGTCATACAGTTGGAGTACCATCACCTCTGTTTCCTAAAAGGATTTAGCTTGCGTTTGGACTATTTGGGCCATGACGATGAAATTATCTTTTTTGTTTGTGTGCATATCTGCTTAACTGTCAAGGTCTTATCTTTTTTTTTCTGGCCTGAGCAATGATTGCCTCGGGCTGACCTCATCAGAGTGTTTCAGGTTTATTGAAGGTAAGACCGCTGCCCTGCTGGACGACGTGGTTTCGACCGAGATCGTTTTTTTTGGAGTATTATGCAGAACGACCGCAGCTGTGTTTCTGATACATTTGTTGGGAGACGGTTCAAATCCTTTGATGCCGGTAAAGATCTTGACGTCTGAGTGTGGTCTGGCGCTGTACAGGCGGTTGTTTCTGCTAAGCTATATTTATGATTTACATGACATAATGTGCCGGGTGAGTAATACTGGACCGATGTTAAAAAAAACGGGTCATGACTCTGCCGCTGATGTTTATATTCAGAAGCCAGTTACTGTTGACTTTTCCTTCAACCTTGCCAGAAACGCTTCATAAGTTACCAGACAAGTGGGAGGGTTTTCAGTGATATATGTGGTAAAAACTCATGGGATTAGTTGTTTTTTTCTCCAGCTAAAAGTGTAAATGAAAATATTCCAATACAGTGTTTGTGCGCTGGAGGTCGTGTTTTGTCCTCATTGTCGCTTACAGAATAGAAGAAGCCTTTCTGATCAGCTGTTGGTGGAAGTTGCTGGTGTGGCTTACATTGTGTTGTGAATGCTGACTTTGGCACCAAGCTAATGTGGCAATAACAATAATCTTTTTGCATCCCGCTACTCTACTGTATGAACCGCGTTCAGTGGAGGACTGTGTTTATTTCAGTTAGCATTTTTCCTAGTCTAGATTAACATTTAGTGTGATTAATGCCATATTTATTCTAAGGATGGGCGATATGGCCTAAAATCTGTATACAGAGATTTAGTGCAGCCTCTTCACAATATATTATTTGGCAAATAAATGATAACGGATCCAAGGGTTTCCCCGTGATTGCCAAGATATCCGTGGGGGTGGGGGCGTGGTTTACCATAAAATCATCGTATGCTGTAATTTGCATAATTTGCTATGATGTTAAAAAGGTTAATTTTGTTTTTTACATACATTCAAAAACAAATCTGTTGTTAATAATTAGTATTAACATACAGTACAGGCCAAAAGTTTGGACACACCTTCTGATTCAATACGTTTTCTTTATTGTCATGACTATTTACATTGTAGATTGTCACATCAAAACTATGAATGAACACATGTGGAGTCTTTAGCTTTAGCGTCAATGTAGTTGTTCTTTGTGTTTCAGATTGTGCTGTGAATGTTCACAAGAGCTGCAAGTCTCTGCTGGGTGAGTGCACCAGCACCAAGAACAAGGTAAACACTTCATTGGAGCATAGAAAAACAACATATCCAGTCTAATGAACCAAAACACATTTTTTTCCCATATAATATTGCCTATTTAAATTGCTTATTATGCATTTTTGAGTAGCCATGACATTGTGAACTGTTTATATCATGTTAGTGTTTTTGAAGGCTTGGACTTTGACCATCAGTGCAGTTACACAGCCTCAGTTGTAGTATGTTACTACTTTTATCTTGACTTTGTCATGGTTGTAATCGCCCCTTACTCACTCAAAAGCTTGACATGGACGAATAATATCAAACGTAATAAAAAGTGACATTAAAGTCACTGTCATTGGAACATTTTTGATGGTTTTAGCCCTTTTTTCAAGCGATATTCTCACCCTGTAAATATTGTTGTTTTCCCCACACAGAGAGATTCTTTATCAAGGACAGGCCTGTCTGGATCCCCTAATATTGGTGGGTATAAATCAGTTCATTCATATAGTTCCAATTCTTGACCAAAGTCCACAAAGTAAGAACTTTCAGTAAGCGCTTTAGAGAGGCGAGGATAGCCGGTAACAGAAGACCCAGTGAGATTTGGTTATACAAACCCCAAAAACCAGTGAAGTTGTCACGTTGTGTAAATGGTAAATTAAAAGAGAATACAATGATTTGCAAACCCTTTTCAACCTATATTCAATAGAATAGACTGCAAAGACAAGATATTTAACGTTCGAACAAGTAAACTTTGTTATTTTTTGCAAATATTAGCTCATTTGGAATTTGATGCCTGCAACATGTTTTAAAAAAGCTGGCACAAGTGGCATAAGAGACTGAGAAAGTATGAGGAATGCTCATCAAACACTTTATGGAACATCCCACAGGTGAACAGGCTAATTGGGAGCAGGTGGGTGCCATGATTGGGTATAAAAGCAGCTGTCATGAAATGCTCAGTCATTCACAAACAAGGACGAGGCGAGGGTCACCACTTTGTCAACAAATGCATGAACGAATTGTCGAACAGTTTAAGAACAACATTTCTCAACGAGTAATTGCAAGTATTTAGAGATTTCACCATCTACGGTCTGTAATATCATCAAAAGGTTCAGAGAATATAGAGAAACCACTGCACATAAGCGGCAAGACGGAAAACCAACACTGAATGTCCGTTACCTGCGATCCCTCAGGCGGTACTGCATCAAAAAGCGACATCAGTGTGTAAAGGATATAACCACATGGGCTCAGGGACACTTCAGAAAACCACTGTCAGTAACTACAGTTCGTCATTACCTCTGTAAGTGTAAGTTAAAACTCTACGAAGCAAAGCGAAAGCCATTTATCAACAACACCCAGAAATGCTGCCTCCGCTGGGCCCCAGCTCATCTAAGATGGACTGATGCAAAGTGGAAAAGTGTTCTGTGGTCTGACGAGTCCACATTTTCAAATTGTTTTTGGAATCTGTGGACGTTGTGTCCTCTAGAACAAAGAGGAAAAGAACCATCCAGATTGTTATAGGCACAAAGTTCAAAAGCCAGCATCTGTGGTGGTATGGGGGTGTATTAGTGCCCAACTTACACATCTTTGAAGGCACCATTAATGCTAGAAGGTACACACAGGTTTTGGAGCAACATATGTTGCCATCCAAGCAACGTTATCATGGACGCCCCTGCTTATTTCAGACTGGCCTGCCTGTTGTCCAGACCTGTCTCCCATTGAAAATGTGTGGCGCATTATGAAGCCTAAAATACCACAACAGAGACCCCGAACTGTTGAACAATTTAAGCTGTACATCAAGCAAGAATGGGAAATAATTCCACTTCAAAAATGTCTCCTCAGTTCCCAAACCTTTACTGAGTGTTGTTAAAAGGAAAGGCCATGTAACATAGTGGTAAAAATGCCCCTTTGACAACTTTTTTGCCATGTGTTGCTGCCATTAAATTCTAAGTTCATGATTATTTGCAACAAACTTCTGTGTCATTCCCCCCCCCCCCAGCACTGAAAGAGCGGGCCAGAGAGCACGAGCAGTCGGGCACACCCTCGTCACAAACCCAACTGAATGGGAACCCAACTTTCCCCGGCGCCCCCGGCATGACCATCATTCCTCGGGGACCAAGTAACCAGCCCAGTGCGTCCTGTCCTGCAGCGCCCAACTCAAACCTCAGCATCCCAGCGTCAGTGGCGTCACTTCTTCCTTACTCGAAAATGCCTTTCAAATGAAGGGTTTTATCTTCAGAATTCTCCAAATAAATAAGATAGGAGCACACAACTGAGACAAATAAGCAGTAGTTTTTTTCCCACTTAGGACCTGTGTGTTGTCTCTCAGAACTCTCCACGGGGAGATGGATGAAACCGACGCCCTTCGCTCCAAGCGCTGCAACGAAGACACCATTTCCCTCGTCCCCTCCACCACGGAGTCCATCATAGTGGAAGGTACGTTGTCTACCCTTTTAGCAGCCTGCAGAGGTTGTTTTTAGGTCTCCTATGTAACCGTGACCGCACGCTGGCTCATCAATTTGGACTGTGGGAGTGCGAGATAGGCTAAAATTGGGTTCACTAAGCCGTCCTCTACCTTGCTCTCCATGCAGCGCTTCAGTACCGTGTCACTCTTGTGTAACGTGAAAGTCTCTCAAAAAGTCCAAAACAGAGTTTGTCTGTCTATTGACAATTCCCCCCACAATTCAGCATTAATAATAATATATTTTATTTGTAAAAAGCACTTTACATTGAGTAAACAACCTCAAAGTGCTACAGTGTATTAAAAAAAAAAAGATAATAAAAAAAAACAATAACAAAAAACTAGAACAGCCAAATATCTAGAACTAGTATGCATATATCTAAAAAAAAAAAGAGGCTTTTTTAAAAGAAGGGTTTTTAAGCCTTTTTTAAAAGCATCCACAGTCTGGGGTGCCCTCAGGTGGTCAGGGAGAGCGTTCCACAGACTGGGATTAAACAGCACTGCATTAAATGCTAAATGAATCGCTGTAAAAACTTAGATCAGAGATTGATTGAAGTAAAGGCAGTATAGCTTTGAGGGCGGTGTAGCTCGGTTGGTAGAGTGGCCGTGCCAGCAACTTGAGGGTTCCAAGTTCGATCCCCGCTTCCGACCATCCTAGTCACTGCCGTTGTGTCCTTGGGCAAGACACTTTACCCACCTGCTCCCAGTGCCACCCACACTGCTTGAAATGTAACTTAGATATTGGGTTTCACTATGTAAAAAAGCGCTATATAAATATAATTAACTTCCGTAATTCACAGTAATGTCTGAATGTCATTAAAACAGTTTGCTCCAACTTTTGACACTTCTTCCACTCCCGTCCTTGCACGCTACACCGCTACAACAAAGACGACGGGGAGAAGACGCTGGCCACGTAAATAAGACAGCCCACAAAACGGCGCATCCTGAAGCGACTGTCAGAAAGCGACTTGAAGATGATGTGTAAAACATCATCTGTGCAACATTTTGAGCAAAGAACCACCATTGCATGTTATGTAGACCACAAGGAAGTCTTTTACATTTAGAAAAAAAAATAAAAAATAATAGGACTCCTTTAATGCGCCCTATAAACCGGTGCCCCTTATATATGAAAATAGATCTAAAATAGACCATCGGCGGTGCAATTTATAATCCGGTGCGCCCTATGGTCCGGTAAATACAATATATTTACAAAGTCATTGGACTTTAAGCACTTCCTGTTGAGCATTCTCATGTTGGCAGTTCACCCTTGTGTGGTGTTCGGGTCTGTGGGACCCCTTTTCATTTTTTATTAAAAGAAAAATGATACAATTAATTAATTTTTCAAACTGAGACTCACTGACTTTGGCTCATTTTCTGTGAAGAACATATATCAGAATACATATTTAATGACCACACACAATACACCCCCCCTACACATTTCTATTACATATAAGATGTCCGGGTCCATTGGAGAAGTGTGGAAATTGAGGTTCTGTCTACCACACACACACACATACACACACACACAGCAGGCCTAGACAGGAGGAGGACAGAGTGTGGGTACACAGAACATCAGAGGGTCAAATGTGTGAGAAAAAGAGGGCAGACAGTGTTGACAAACAATGTTGCAACCTTGTGTGGGAACCGCAGGTGCAGAAACACAAAAGAAGAATCCCTGTGGGATGCAGAAACTGGCAGAGAAATTTTCCGTGCAACGTTCATATTGTTGTTACTTAGCCAGCGTTTGTGGGTCTGATGGACCCGTTTCATTTTGTGGCTTTTAATGCCTCACAATCCAACACTTTTGTGTGAAAATACTGAACAGATGTTTATTGGGATAAGGTAAACATCTGTTCAGTATTTTAACATAAAAGTGTTTGATTATGAGACATTAAAAGCCACAAAATGCAACGGGTCCATCAGACCCACAAACGCTGGCTGAGTCACAACAATATGAACATTACATAAGGGTTAAAGACATGTTTGGAAAAGCAACCAACTACTGCCACAACACTTTGATTTATTGTCATTCAAATATTACAGTTTAATATATTCTAACAATTGTCACAATAACACCATAATAACCGAATTAAGGGTAACATTGCTACAAACTTAATCAATGTGAACATGGTAGATTTAGGCATAAAATAAAATGAAAGAAACACCAGATGTAGAAACACACATTTTTACAATGGAGTCCAGGGTGCACATTGTGCCGTCAACAAATTGCGAGCGCTGCACAGAACTCTAACTACAAAGATGGTGGTCATGTTGACTTATGTCTTTGTATCTTACTGTTTTGTTATTTTATCTGTTGAAGTGGATCATTTACAATGAAAGAGGGTATTGCATGTTGCTACAGCATTAGTCTGCTGCCAGCCACAGCAGGAGTAGCTGATTGGTTGCACCTGCGCTGATTGGAGGAGGTGCAGCCAATCCAGAGGGCGCTTAAAGTCGGCTGACAGTTCATCTTTAAAACAGTGTGACGTGGGTTGCACTGGAATGGCTATTGCGACATCCAGTGGACACATTAGAACAGCAGTTTCTTTCATTAGAAAATTGCAGCTCATTTTTATACTCGGAAAACTAATTTTGCAGGACGCAGGCTGGATTAAACCGGTTTGACACCCCTGCCTTAAACACTTTTGATTGGGAAGGCAAAAAAACGTGAGGCTCGACAATTCTGATTGGCCAACATGTCTGTCACTCAAATGCCGATGACGGCGGAGGAAAAAAAACAAACCTCAGCCCATTGTGGTTATTTATCGCACTAATTAAAATGTCGATTTGATCACTGTCAATCGTGCAGCCTAAGCTCAGACAGTAGACAAGCCGTGTGTCCTCTCCTCATTGTCATTTTGTTCCCTCCTGCTCGCAGATGCTCACTACGCTGCAGTACGGGCTGATCTGGAGTCTGATGCGCAGGACCTGGAAGCAGAGTCCTGGAGTTTGGCTGTTGACCAGCAGTATGTTAAGAAACACTCCAAAGAGGCCACGAAGAGACAGGATGTCATATATGGTTAGTGCATTTTTGACCAAGGGTGTCCCCATACAATATTGAAATCGAAAAATATGTCCAACATCAGCAAAAAAACATGGAATTATATTCGGTTGCATATAAAATCTCTGAAATACAGCGTTCAGATACAGTTTTCCAGCGTATTTACTTGTGCAAAACATCTGAATGTCCTCTAATAAGCACACATTTTTTTCTAATTTAGTCAAGTCATTTACAAAAGGTAAACACGGCAGGCTATAGACTACTAGGAGCTACACAAAAGCTACAGTAAGCACACAATAGCACACAAGCTAGACATACCTAAAATGATTGAACAATATTGCAGTTTAAAACTTGACCTTTGTCAATATAAACAAGTATCAAATAAGTATAGTTGCATATTACTTACGCAGAAGCGTATTAGAAAGTATCCAGTAACAAACTGACCGCATCATGCTGAATTATTGTGGCCACGGGATGTTGCAAAAAAAGCAATGGCCTCTCCACTTGAATCTAAAGACGTCATAAGTGCATTCCAGTCAGTTAATAATAAAAAGGTTATGTTTTTCATACCTACCATTGTTTTCTGTTTGTCTCATTTCACTTGATCAAACATTTTCTAACATTCCTCTCTGCAATATAATAAAAGTATGTATGATTTATGCTGATGTCGTATTGGTTCAGTGTCGTTATCGGCCGGTATTCAAGGCTCAAATACCAGTATCAAATCAGAAGTAGAAAAGTTGTATTGTGACGTCCCTTTTTATTACTTTTACAGTGTTGGCGCTAGGAATTTTCAAAATGGTGTACCAGGAACCCCATCAAGTCATAAAAATGGGGTCTCACAGCAAATTTGACAACAACTGATAAATGTATGCGTTATCCTGTTGTATCTCACATTCTATATTGTGTTTTGGCAAAAGGTTGTCATAAACGGCAAAGGGTATTCTGGTAAAATATGCAGAGATGAGATGTAGCCGTATCAAAATATTACTTGAAATCAATTTTTGGCAGCAGCAAAGTGGTCGTTTGGGTAGATTTGAGCTCTGTAAAGGGTTTTTCAACAAGTAAACGGTACAGTAGGTACTTGATTTTGATATATGTAATGCCCAGAAGGGTATTCTAGTCAAATATGCAAAGATGATATTTGTCATATTGTCAGTAAAAGTTGAATCACTTTTTGTCAGGCAATATTACATTTAATGAACATTTTACATAAATGAATACATCCAAACACTTTATAAAGATTTATTAAGTGCACGAAGAAATAACGGTTACAATTTTATGTATCTTCCAAACAAGAAAGAGGTTTTATCACATCAACATCGGACTAACAACAGTCCTTTAAATCTCATTAATACCACATAAAAGGTATTTCCGGACATGATAGAGGCTTAAATATAACTATATCTGAGGAAGAATGGACAATAATCTGGAGATATCAATGGACTTGTACCAGCTCACCCAAGTGGAGGGAGTTTGGCTGGAAAAGTTTGATCAGATTTTTTATTACACCTTCTCAGAAGTCTCACTATGATAACTCTCCTGCCTGTTGGACAAATTGTGGGAATTCAAATGCAAACCACTACCATGTTTTCTGGGACTGCGCCGCCATAAAGGACTATTGGAAAGAGATAAACCAAGCTCTATTTTCAAACGTGAAATACCCCTTGAAAGTAAGACTCGGTTTTTCGGTCATGCACCTCAGGACTGGCTGAAGAAAGATAAACACTTAATGAATATCCCACTGGTGGCCTGTAAAAAAGACCATTACGAGGAAATGGATATCCCAGGAGAGCCCAACTTTAAAGCAATGGATGGAAATCACAATGGACATATATAAAATGGAGAAGACAACTGCCTTTATTAATTATAAATTGGAGAAATGTACTTCATACTGGGAAAACTGGGTCAATTATGTCACGGCCCCATAAGCCTGACTTTAATTTCTCAAATTAGTGATTTTACTGCTTATATATATATATATATATATATATATATATATATATATATATATATATATATATATATATATATATATATATATATATATATATATATATATATATATATATATATATATATATATATATATATATATCTGTTTATATTATTTTATTTTATTTCTGATTATTATTATTAATAATGTATTATTATTTCTTTTTTCTTATTATTTCTTTTTTCTTTATTTAATTGATGTATTTGCAAATACTATTTTGTAGGGATGTCCGATAATGGCTTTTTGTCGATATCCGATATGCCGATATTGTCCAACTCTTTAATTACCGATACCGATATCAACCGATACCGATATCAACCGATATATACAGTCGTGGAATTAACACATTATTATGCCTAATTTGGACAACCAGGTATGGTGAAGATAAGGTACTTTTTAAAAAAATGAATCAAATAAAATAAGATAAATAAATTAAAAACATTTTCTTGAATAAAAAAGAAAGTAAAACAATATAAAAACAGTTACATAGAAACTAGTAATTAATGAAAATTTGTAAAATTAACTGTTAAAGGTTAGTACTATTAGTGGAGCAGCAGCACGCACAATCATGTGTGCTTACGGACTGTATCCCTTGCAGACTGTATTGATATATATTGATATATAATGTAGGAAGCAGAATATTAATAACAGAAAGAAACAACCCTTTTGTGTGAATGAGTGTAAATGGGGTGGGTTGGTGCACTAATTGTAAGTGTATCTTGTGTTTTTTATGTGGATTTAATAAAAAAAAAAAAATAAAAAAAAACGATACTGATAATAAAAAAACCGATACCGATAATTTCCGATATTACATTTTAACGCATTTATCGGCAGATAATATCGGCAGACCAATATTATCGGACATCTCTACTATTGTGTTTTTCTGCTGTTTCTTTCTTTTTTTGGGGGTGGTATGGTTGGGATATAAACCAAAAAATACATTTTGACATTTAGGGCAGACAACAGATATATGATGTATGTGAAATTGATGTAATGGATAGGAATGTCTGATGCTGGGTGTCTATAAAACTAAAATGAAAAAAAAGATAAAGGCTTAAGTAATGTCAAACACGTAGCGTTACAATAACCAGGAAGATAAAGATTTAGTCTCACACCTAGTAATCCGCTGTGGACAGATGAAGCCAAGCAATGCAGGTTTAGCCCGCGGTAGGCGCTCCCGCAAAGGAAATACATTTTTGGCGGGCAATCAAATTTTAGTACAACACCGGCAAATATAAACAAAACAAAACACAGGCGGAAAGCGATAATCGATAAAAAAGACATCGGTAAAAAAAAAAAAAATCCAGAAATGCGCGTCCTTTCTGATTTCAATGCGTAAAAAGACGCCAACATTGCTTTTATTCAACCACATACACTCACTTGTTCCTCGATTTAGCTGGTAACCAAATAAATAGATATTATTTTGTATTTTCCCCAATAGGATACAAATGATGTTGTGTGATTATAGGTACTATTTACATGATTTGAACATTGAAACAAATCACTTCATGCTCCCGCAGAGCTGATGCAGACGGAAATGCATCACGTCCGCACGCTGAAGATAATGCTGCGCGTCTACGTCAAAGAGTTGAAGGAGAACCTCCAGCTGGATTCAAGCAGGCTGGACTGTCTCTTCCCACGCTTGGAGAACCTCCTGGACCTCCACACGCATTTCTTGTCTCGTCTCAAAGAACGCCGGCGAGACAACATTGTTTCGCCCGCCGACGCCAACTATACGGTCGACAGAATAGCAGACATACTAATTGCACAGGTAGACCACAGGCAAACAAAAACATGCACTTATTTATTTTTTGTTGACATTTTTTTGTGTGTGCAGTTTTCAGGTGAAATAGGTGAGAAGATGAAGGAATGTTACGGGGATTTCTGTAGTCACCACACGGAGGCAGTGGGCTACTACAAAGAACAGATGCAAGCAAACAAAAGGTTCCACAGCATCATACGGGTAAGACCGTGGTCTCTCTCCTCACCTTGTCTTTGTTGTGCAGCCGCATGACTCTCCCTGCCCTCTCCAGTTCAACCTTTCATTTTCTCCTCACAGAAAATCAACAACCTGTCCATCGTGCGGCGGTTAGGAGTATCCGAGTGCGTTCTGTTGGTGACACAGCGCATCACCAAGTACCCAGTGCTGGTGGAGCGGATTCTGCACAACACTGAAGGTTCTTTACAT
>NC_084749.1:6770807-6778307 GCF_033978785.1 Entelurus aequoreus
TTGATTACAAAACTTTAAAGAGGTCATCACAGAAGTAAACAAGGTAGGAGTTGAACTTTCACATACTTTTAATATTCAATTATAATAGTTATTAATTATATAACCATGATATTATTATATGTACACACACATTTGTGTATATATGTGTGTGTATGTTATATATATATATATATATATATATATATATATATATATATATATATATATATATATATATATATATATATATATATATATTTATGTATATATATATATATATATGTATATATATATATTTATGTATATATATATATTTATGTATATAAGCACATGTATATGTGTGTATATATATATAGATGGATAGTACTTTATTGATTCCTTCAGGAGAGTTCCCTCAGGAAAATTAAAAGACACAAAAATATAAATTATAAATAAATATATATATATATATATGTATATATGTGTATATGTATATATATATATATATATATATATACATATATATATAATATATATATATATATCTATGTGGATATATATATATATGCATATATATATGTATATATATATATATATTAGGGCTGCAACTAACGATTAATTTGATCATCGATTAATCTGTCGATTATTACTTTGATTAATCGATTAATAATCGGATAAAGGAGACAAACTACATTTCTATCCTTTCCAGTATTTTATTGAAAAAAACCAGCATACTGGCACCATACTTATTTTGATTATTTTTTCTCAGCAGTTTGTACATGTTGCATTTTATAAATAAAGGTTTATGAGATGCGATGCGCATGCGCATAGCATAGATCAAACGAATCGATGACTAAATTAATCGGCAACTATTTTTATAATCAATTTTAATCGATTTGATCGATTAGTTGTTGCAGCCCTAATATATATGTATGTGTATATATATATATATATATATATGTATATATATATATATATATATATATATATATATATATATATATATATATATATATATATATATATATATATATATATATATATATATATATATATATATATATATATATATTGTGGTTAGTTTGTCCGCCCTGAGATAGGTAGGTCGTGAGTTCAAACCCCGGCCGAGTCATACCAAAGACTATAAAAATGGGAGCCATTACCTCCTTGCTTGACACTCGGCATCAAGGGTTAGAATTGGGGGTTAAATCACCAAAAATGATTCCCGGGAACGGCCGCCGCTGCTGCTCACTGCTCCCCTCACCTCCCAGGGGATGATCAAGGGTGATGGGTGAAATGCAGAGAATAATTTCGCCACACCTAGTGTGTGTGTGACAATCATTGGTACTTTAATATATATATATATAGATAAATATATACTTTGCATGCTTTCGGCCCGCGGCCAAAATGTTTGGACACCCGTGATTTATATCGATGATGGCACAAAAAACGATATCAAACGTGGCACATCGCTCTAACTTATTTAGCACAAACTGTCATCAAAAGAGGCTTTTCCCGATAAACATAGTTTGGCACTTCATAGTCAAATGACACAGCACTTGTATCGGTCACAGTGTTTATATTCTTAAAGTGACACACTCGTCAAAGGACGCAGTATCACTCCTTGCGTCTCGTAAGGCATCGATGCGTCCGTATCGTTTCAGCCATCACGAGTGTCTGCTTCAGGGTTCTCCTTTCCCTCCTCCAGGACAACAAGCCGTCGGTCATCTCGCTTCAGAAGCTGATTGTGAGAGAGGTGGCCCACGAAGAACGAGCCATGTTTCTGATCTGCGCTTCCTCCAACGAGCCGGAGATGTACGAGATCCACACGGCCTCCAAGGAGGAGAGAAACACGTGGATGACACTCATACGGCAGGCTGTTGATAGGTAGCAGTGCTGCGACACGCTTTATTTAGATGAAGACAGGAACTGATAGCTTATGTTCTGTCCCTTACAGCTGTCCTCATACCGAGGAGAGGCTGTTCAGTGAGGAGGAAGAGGCTCGAGCTTCCAGGTTTAAAGAATTTCAAGGTAATGATGCCAGTATTTTGGAAGTCTGGAAAGTATGCTGGACCTCTACTCAGCCACTAGGGGGTGATAATTCTGCTTCTGCTGGTCAGGCCTACTGCAACTTTTGTATTTTATAGTACTTTTCAGCAGCCCGGAAATGAATTTCTGTGCATTCATGTGCATAATATACAAAATTACGCACTATTAAGACTATTAATGTGCTACTCTACGATGCAATATTGAGGAGTCAGTGCTGAAGGACATGGTTCTCAAATGGGTCAACTCCAGGGAGTACTTGATATTTAAAACATAACTCATGTAATTAATCACAAATAAGGTGTGAAAACATATTGGTCACACAATTAATTTTGTCTGTATATGCATGCTCCTTTACCTTAACCACAAATAGTTACCTGAAAGGTGTGTTGTTGATCAGGTCAATGCATATGTCAGTGCAAAAATGAGTGAGCAGACTGGTGTGCTCGCTGGCTAGTTTCACTTTGAAATACACACAGACGGTACTTCAGGTAATACTGGTACCAAGTTTTGAGCAAATAAATGACATGCATTCAAGTACAACTTTTTTTAATAATTTCTCTTTGTCCAAATATTGGGGTATTTTTCTTTATACATTTTTAAAAATATTTGTGTATATATATATATATATATATATATATATATATATATATATATATATATATATATATAACACAGCACAGGCCAAACGTTTGGACACACCTTCTCATTCAATGGGTTTTCTTTATTGTCATGACTATTTACATTGTAGATTGTCACATCAAAACTATGAATGAACACATGTGGAGTTATGTACTTAACAAAAAAAGGTGAAAAAACTGAAAACATGTTTTGTATTCTAGTTTCTTCAAAATAGCCACCCTTTTCTCTGATTACAGCTTTGCACACTCTTGGCATTCTCTCCATGAGCTTCAAGAGGTAGTCACCTGAAATGGTTTTCTCTTCACAGGTGTGCTTGAAGCTCATGGAGAGAATGCCAAGAGTGTGCACAGGGTGGCTATTTTGAAGAAACTAGAATATAAAACATGTTTTCAGTTATGTCACCTTTTTTTTGTTAAGTACATAACTCCACGTGTGTTCATTCATAGTTTTCATGTGACAATCTACAATGTAAAAGTCATGAAAAATAAGAAAACCCATTGAATGAGAAGGTGTGTCCAAACTTTTGGCCTGTACTGTTTATATATATATATATATATATATATATATATATATATATATATATATATATATATATATATATATATATATATATATATATATATATATATAAAATGTGAAATGAATTGGAGTAATTTAAGTTTTTTTAAAGTTAATATAAATCAATATTTTATTAAACATGTTTCATAATTAAAACTATTTATATGCATGTATAAATATATATATATATATTATATTAAATTAATTGCATCATTGAAATTAACTTAAAAAAAGGTCAATTAATCCAGTCCGTGTATATGTTGTTGATGTACTAGTATTGCAGTGCGCAAAAACATGTTTTGCTAATGAATGCTATTTTAAACTTGTTGTGCTTCAATGATAAGAAAATGTATCGCTGCAATATATGAAAACGACCCTGGTTTTATCTAAAATCCAGTGGGCGTGTATTTTGAAACAACCAATAGGATTCTCCCCACCCACGTTTTGCACTGGCGTGTGCATGATCCCTGACCGTATAACACACCAACTGTCTGCAGTTAAGGTAAAGGAGCATGTGAGGCAGATGCAATTATAGTCTTTATACATGATTCATGTAATCACAAGCATTAACAAGTTACATTTGACAGCTCTACATTTTTGCATGTATTTTTAGTTTGTAAATAATATTATTGAAATTATTGAATCATCTTTCTTTTTCAGCCAGAATGCCTTTCTTTGGTTAGGGATGTACTTGTCATAAAATAGTACACGTCAATGACAACACGTTTACAACCATTGCCTAAGGCTTAGGTATGGCGTCACATTAGTACCAAAAATCCAAGCGCGTAAAAACTGTTATCGCGCGCTGATTAACCACTTCGTGCGCGCGCGACACCATTTTGCGCGCGTGTGGTGCCTTTGTGCGCGTGCGCGGCGCCTTGCGTGTGCGCGGTGCCTTTCTGCGCGCGCGCTGTGCCTTTCTGCGCGCGCGCTGTCTCGGTCTGTGCGCTGTCATGTTTCATTTTGGTACTTTGGGGGCGGGCATGCTTAGACCGCTCCTTCTTTCTGATTGGCTTTGAAAAAAAAAAAAGAAAAATACAACTTCAAGTAGGTTGTAAAAAAAGGCAGATGAAGTGAAACTATAGCAATGCTTTTCTTTCCACTCTCTCATGCACACCACACAGATACTCATGTTATGAGAAGTATATTGTTTCAAAAATATTAACATTAATTGTTGATATTTTAAACATCTTTCAGATTACATTGCTCGAATTCAAAAACCACTTTACTACACAAATATTAGGCCCAATGTGCAGGATTATTCTATTAGTATTAGTTATTTTTATGTTTTATCATATCTTAGCTTATTTTTATGTTTTATCATATCTTAGCCTATTTTTATATGGTCTTATTATATTTATATTTCAGTTTTTATTGTATTTTATTTTATTTTATAGTTTTTCATATTGTAGTTTATTTTTATGTTTGATTATATCTTATCTTATTTCATATTATTTTTGGACTTTTACCTGATGTGTATTTTAATTATTTTTTATCCATTTATTTGATCATCTAGTGTTTCCTCAAAGAGCCCTCTGGATCTCCACGTCCACAGGGTTCCTGTGATTGGCTATTGTCATTGTGTTGTTGTTATTATTGTTGTTGCTGTTGTTGTTGTTTGTTTATTTTTATGTACATGTTTGACTGTCTTCATGGGGTGTGGGTGTTATTTCTCATTTTGTTTTTAACTATGTAAAGCACTTTGAGCTGCATTTTAAATGTATGAAAAGTGCTTTATAAATAAAAATGTATTATTATTATTTTTAGTAATAGTACCCTTACAATCACTCCAAAGCAGTTCAACAACTTACCTCTTTTTCAGCCAACATTTTTTTATCCACTTCTTCCTCCGTAAATCTTGATACATATTGACGATGACCCGCCCTGCTATACTTCTGATTGCTCAAAGCCAATCAGAAAGAAGGGGCGGTCTAAGCATGCCCGCCCCCAAAGTACCAAAATGAAACATGACAAAGTGGAGAATCAGCGCGCGATAACAGTTTTTACGCGCTTGGATTTTTGGTACTAATGTGACGCCATACTTAGGACACAATATTAGAGTATCGTGTGTTGAATCAATAACGCTGCAAATATGTGGGCTGTTGTACTACAATTATCAGGTTATGTTAAAAAGTATTGTTTATATGTTGTGATTTAAAATGTTACATTTGTTGTTTCTAGAACGGTTGAGCCAGAAGGATGCCGTCATCGTCCAGGCACTTTCTGAGAAGCTGCAGCTTTTTGCAGACATGGCAGACACTGTCGCGGGTCTGGAGGACGCTGCTTCTCGCTCCAAACTGCTGTTACGGGGCGATGCCTCGGATCTCCAGCAGGGGGAGACATTGCTGAAAGGAGCCATCACCGAGGGTAGGACGGACTAAAAGACTCCAGACATGGCATTGTGCACTGCAAAAAGTTCAAAAACAGGAATAAAAAATACAAAAATGAGGGGTATTTTATTTGAACTAAGCAAAATGATCTGCCAATAGAACAAGAAAATTTGGCTTGTCAAGACTTTCCAAAACAAGTAAAATTAGCTAACCTCAATGAACCCAAAAATACCTTAAAATAAGTATATTCTCACTAATAACAACTGTACTACTAGTACGTATTTTATATTGTTTCTTTGACTAAAAACAGCAAAGTCCATTTGGTTGTCATCTGTATTAATATGAGACACAATTGTGTCAAAGTCATGATTTTTGTTTTCATGCTTGAAATAAGAAATGATTACTTTAAAGAAGTAGTTTTATACTTGTGAGTAGAGATGTCCGATAATGGCTTTTTTGCCGATATTCCGATATTGTCCAACTCTTAATTACCGATTCCGATATATACAGTTGTGGAATTAACACATTATTATGCCTAATTTTGAATTTTGTTGTGATGCCCCGCAGGATGCATTAAACAATGTAACAAGGTTTTCCAAAATAAGAGAACAACTTCAACTCAAGTTATGGAAAAAGGTGCCAACATGGCACTGCCATATTTATTATTGAAGTCACAAAGTGCATTATTTTTTTTTAACATGCCTCAAAACAGCAGCTTGGAATTTGGGACATGCTCTCCCTGAGAGAGCATTAGGAGGTTGAGGTGGGCGGGGTTGGGGGGAGCGGGGTTGAGGTGGGTGGGTAGGGGCTGGCGGGGGGTGTATATTGTAGCGTCCCGGAAGAGTTAGTGCTGCAAGGGGTTCTGGGTATTTGTTCTGTTGTGTTACGGTGCGGATGTTCTCCCGAAATGTGTTTTTCATTCTTGTTTGGTGTGGGTTCACCGTGTGGCGCATATTTGTAACAGTGTTAACAACCCTCAGTGTGACCTGTATGGCTGTTGATTCACTTGTGTGTGTGTAAAAGCCGCATATATAATGTGACTGGGCCGGCACGCTGTTTGTATGGGGGAAAAGCGGACGTGACGACAGGTTGTAGAGGACGCTAAAGGCAGTGCCTTTAAGGCACGCCCCCAATATTGTTGTCCGGGTGGAAATCGGGAGAAATTTGGGAGAATGGTTGCCCCGGGAGATTTTCGGGAGGCGCACTGACATTCGAGAGTCTCCCGGGAAAATCGGGATAATTATTATATTTTATTATTATAATTATTAATTTCCGATATTACATTTTAAAGCATTTATCGGCCTCGCTAGAAATGATTACTTTAAAAAAGTAGTTTTATACTTGTGAGTGTTGATGACACAGCTTTGCAACAGTTGATATTCTAGTTTCAAGCATGTTTTACTCAATATAGCTCATCAAATCTCAGCAACAAGCTGTTAAATCACCAAAATGATTCCCGGGCGCGGCACCGCTGCTGCCCACTGCTCCCCTCACCTCCCAGGGGGTGAACAAGGGGATGGGTCAAATGCAGAGGACAAATTTCACCACACCTAGTGTGTGTGACAATCATTGGTACTTTAACTTTAACTTTAACTTAATATCTTACTGAGATCATTTAGGACCAAAACACTTAAAACAAGTAAAACACTCTAACATAAAATCTGCTTAGAGAGAAGAATTATCTTATCAGACAGAAAATAAGCAAATATCACCCTTATTTGAGATATTTCATCTTACTTAGATTTCAGTTTTTGCAGTGTGTGAATGATATTCACAATAAGTTGCTCTCTCTTGTTAATTTAGTGGAAAACCTGCAGAATTTGCTCCAATCTGGAATAAGGGAGGAGATGCAGGATGAAGAGAGCGGCTCTGGACTGCTTCCTAGAAGAGCAGACACCTTTGGGGGCTACGACAGCATCCTCACCACGAGTGAGTCCAGTACACTGCATGTCCTGAAGAAACCTCC
>NC_084749.1:6783307-6855807 GCF_033978785.1 Entelurus aequoreus
TGGGTTTTGTAGTTAAGTGTATATTCACTTACCGGACACACACATCAGGTACACGTCTGAAACAAAAAAAGATCTAGTACAAGCAAAAAGAAACATTTTTTACACAACTATTTTTATAATGCATTGCAATTGAAAACCACTGCAAAGACAGTCTGTTGTGCCGTGGGAGATTATCTAGTTTCACCTATTTGGGTTAAAAATATTTTTTGCAAAGCAGTAATTATAGTCTGCAAATGATGAGTTGTTGTTGAGTGTCGGTGCTGTCTAGAGCTCGGCAGAGTAACCGTGTAATACTCTTCCATATCAGTAGGTGGCAGCCGGTAGCTAATAGCTTCGTAGATGTCGGAAACAGCGGGAGACAGTGTGCAGGTAAAAAGGTCTCTAATGCTTAAACCAAAAATAAACAAAAGGTGAGTGCCCCTAAGAAAGGGCATTGAAGCTTAGAGCAGTGGTTCTCAAATGGGGGTACGCATACCCCTGGGGGTACTTGAAGGTATGCCAAGGGGTACGTGAGATTTTTTTTAAATATTCTAAAAATAGCAACAATTCAAAAATCTTCATAAATATATTTATTGAATAATACTTCAACAAAATATGAATGTAAGTTCATAAACTGAACATCAAATCAAGTAGTTCATTACCATAAACCCAGAGTTTCCCCCATGCCATGATGGTTTGACCCTCACTAAAATGTCTGTCAAAAAGAACTGTGAAAAGAAATGCAACAATGCAATATTCAGTGTTGACAGCTAGATTTTTTTTGGACATGTTCCATAAATATTGATGTTAAAGATTCATTTTTTTGTGAAGAAATGTTTAGAATTAAGTTCATGAATCCAGATGGATCTCTATTACAATCCCCAAAGAGGGCAATTTAAGTTGATGATTACTTCTCAACAAGTTTTTAGTTATTTTTATATATTTTTTTCCAAATAGTTCAAAAAAGACCACAACAAATGAGCAATATTTTGCACTGTTATACAATTTAATAAATCAGAAACTGATGACATAGTGCTGTATTTTATTTCTTTATCTCTTTTTTTCAACCAAAAATGCTTTGCTCTGATTAGGGGGTACTTGAATTTAAAAAATGTTCACAGGGGGTACATCACTGAAAAAAGGTTGAGAACCACTGGCTTAGAGAACTGGCTGCAAAGTAAACAAAAACCGAATGCTGGACGACAGCAAAGACTTACTGTAGAGCAAAGACGGCGTCCACAATGTAAATCCGAACATGACAATCAACAATGTCCCCACAAAGAAGGATTAAAAACAACTGAAATATTCTTGATTGCTAAAACAAAGTAGATGCGGGAAATATCGCTCAAAGGAAGACATGAAACTGCTACAGGAAAATACCAAAAAAAGAGAAAAAGCCACCAAAATAGGAGTGCAAGACAAGAAGTAAAACACTACACACAGGAAAACAGCAAAAAAAGTCCAAATAAGTCAGGGCGTGATGTGACAGGTGGTGACAGTACACCTACTTTGAGACAAGAGCTATAGTGATGCATGCTTGGTTATGCTTTAAAGTCATATCCAACAATTGTGACGACAACTTTTTACTGTCAACTGAGTTTGTTTTTTTAATGATTTCTGCTGGTGGTGTGCCTTCGGATTTGTTCAAAGCAAAAAAATGTCAAAAAAGGTTAAAAGACACTGGCGTACATAATAGTGAATATGTGCCGTTATCGTGTCGGTGAAGGCATACGCGGATGTCATTGGACTGTGCAGGTGTACCTAATGTGTGTCCAGCGAGTGCATGTTTACTTTGGTTTGAGTGTTGACAAAGCAGTTTTTTTGTCTGCTGTCTGACATTTTCCTCGGCTGCGGTCAGGCCATCATATCGCAGCAGGACAGCCACATGGAGCTGCAGCGTGTCTCGCTGACGGAGCGAGCCTCCCTGCCCGGCCGCCACCGCGGCAACGTGCTCCTGGAGCAGGAGAAGCAGCGGACGCTGGCCCTGCAGAGAGAGGAGCTCGCCAGCTTCCACAAACTGCAGTCCCAGCATCGGCAAGAGCAGCAGCGCTGGGAGAAGGAGCGTGCCAGGCACCGCCAACAAGTGGAGGCCACGGAGGCCAGGCTGTGGCAGAGGGAGGAGGAGTGCAGGCGCTTGGAGGTACAGTGGTCAGACCTACCTGGCAGTTGGTGTATTTCTGTGACTGGCACTTCAGTTATTAAAAAAATAAAAATGGATGCAGGAGCGTCTGGCAGAAGAGAGGGTGGAGCTGGAGAGGCAAAGGGAGACCTACCAACAGGACCTGGAGAGGCTGAGAGAATCCACCCGGTCTGTTGAGAAGGAGAAGGAACGCCTGGAACACCAGAAGAAGATCAAGAGGAAAACCATCGAGGTGGGAGCAGGCATATAGTAGTGCAGTAACCCCTCCTTTATTCGGACTATAGAGCGCACCAGTATATAAGCCACACCCACTAAATTTTAGAAGAACAATATAGAAGAAAAATATTTCCATATATTAGCCGCACCAGACTGTAAGCCGCAGGTATATACCTTGTGAAATTAATTATTTACACAAATATTTTGTACCGTATTTTTCGGATTAAAATCGCAGTTTTTTTCACAGTTTAGCCGGGGGTGCGATTTATACTCTCACTCAAATATCAAATAATATTATTTATTAGAGATGTCCGATAATATCGGTCTGCCGATATTATCGGCCGATAAATGCGTTAAAATGTAATATCGGAAATTATCGGTATCGTTTTTTTTATTATCAGTATCGTTTTTTTTTTTCTTTTTAAAAAAAATTAAATCCACATAAAAAACACAAGATACACTTACAATTAGTGCACCAACCCACCCCATTTACACTCATTCACACTCCTTCACACAAAAGGTTTGTTTCTTTCTGTTATTAATATTCTGGTTCCTACATTATATATCAATATATATCAATACAGTCTGCAAGGGATACAGTCCGTAAGCACACATGATTGTGCGTGCTGCTGGTCCACTAATAGTACTAACCTTTAACAGTTAATTTTACAAATTTTCATTAATTACTAGTTTCTATGTAACTGTTTTTATATTGTTTTACTTTCTTTTTTTTTCAACAAAATGTTTTTAATTTATTTATCTTATTTTATTTTATTCATTTTTTTAAAAAGTACCTTATCTTCACCATACCTTGTTGTCCAAATTAGGCATAATAATGTGTTAATTCCACGACTGTATATATCGGTTGATATCGGTATCGGTTGATATCGGTATCGGTAATTAAAGAGTTGGACAATATCGGCATATCGGATATCGGCAAAAAGCCATTATCGGACATCCCTATTATTTATCTCATTCACGTAAGAGACTAGGCGTATATCAGCAATCGTCACACACACACACACGTCAACCAATACAAATTTGGCGGGGGCGGGTCATGGCAGAAGTGCATTGTGAAAAAAAAGATGCTACCTGCTGCTACTTCCGTACCTATGAAAAGTGATCATTTCAACATTGGCGGTGACATATAAAAACTGACAAGGGCTGAACAAAAATGAAACCGAAAAGGAAGTCATATACTGCAGGTTACAAGCTGGAAGTAGTGAAATATGCAGCAGAAAACGGCAGTCGAGCAGCAGAAAGAAAGTTTGGAGTAAGCGATGTCATTAGATGGATCGACAAAGAAAGCATGGGCTTCAGTGACAACCGAAACCATCCTGTCCGGATTCAGAAAGGCTGGAATAATTGGAACTGCAACTGACGATGACTCTGGCGTAAGTGACGTACCGATAGAAGAGGAAGTGGCGCATTGTCTACCTTTGGAGTTGGCAGAGTTGTTTAGAAGCGACACAGAGGAAGAAGATTTCATGGGATTTAGCGATTAGGAGTGACAGATTGTTTGGTAAACGTATAGCATGTTCTATATGTTATAGTTATTTGAATGACTCTTACCACAATATGTTACGTTAACATACCAGGCACGTTCTCAGTTGGTTATTTATGCCTCATATAACGTACACTTATTCAGTATCTATGGGAGATACTATACTTTGACTTTCACAAAGTGCATATATATATACTGTATACCGTATTTCCTTGAATTGGCGCCGGGAATATAGTATTCGCATGCCTCGAATTACAGCCGGGTCAAACTCGTTTTGCAAAATAATTAGCGCATGCTTGGCACTTCCGCCGGGTCAAATATGAGTCATTAAATGACTCCCGCCTCCTGTTGGTAGAGGGCGCTAGTGATCCTTCTTGCGACTGCTGGTACTGC
Source organism: Entelurus aequoreus (assembly GCF_033978785.1). NCBI lineage: Eukaryota > Metazoa > Chordata > Actinopteri > Syngnathiformes > Syngnathidae > Entelurus > Entelurus aequoreus. The sequence continues at coordinate 6,787,540 of NC_084749.1, forward strand.
AGAAGAGTGCTGCAGAAGAAGACAACCAGCAGCAAGAGTGCGCAGCCATTGTTTGCTTGGACTTTTACCATGGAAGATTACATATCTAAAATAAAACGGTCTTCTAAACTGGACTTTCAATCGAAGCAGGAGGTAATACTTAAAAGGAAGATCTCCATCGAGACAGAGAGACTTTTAAAACTGAAGAAAGATAAGTAAGACTTCTATATCGATGCTTTTCTTCAAAAGGAGCTGGCATGGACTCATTAATACATAAAGGTAAGACAATAATAACGTTTTTTTTAATTAAATGTGCTTTTCATGATAAGGTAAGCGCCGGAGTGAGAAGAGGTTTTAAAATAATTAGCGCATGCTTGGCCATCCCGCAGGCTTCTGGTAAGCGCCGGAGTGACAGGAGGTTTTAAATTAATTAGCGCCCCTGCGGCTATTCAAGGAAATACGGTATCTTTTTTTAAACATGCCTCAAAACAACAGCTACAAAAACAATGAAGGCACACAGCTTCAGTCCCGAGTATACTAGAGCATACTTGCCAACCTTGAGACCTCCGAATTCGGAATTCCCAATAATGTTGTTCGGGAGAAATTCGGTAGAATGGTTGCCCCGGGAGATTTTCGGGAGGGGCACTGAAATTCGGGAGTCTCCCGGGAAAATCGGGAGGTTGAAACCGATACAGATAATTTCCGATATTACATTTTAAAGCATTTATCGGCCGATAATATCGGCCTACTCTAATTAAAAGGTTAAAATAAAACACATTTTTGGGTGTAATAATAGATGACAAAATGAAATGGAAACCTCATGTAAAAAAATATACAACATAAAGTAGCAAGAAACACATCAATAATGAATAAAGCAAAAATGCTCTTCAGCCCAGATCATCTGGCAAAGGTGTTCCAGCTGGTGGGTGACAGGGGTGAGTGCAGCTCTCGTCATCTCTGCTGTGACTCCATCAGCACCTGAAGCTCCTCCAGGTAGAAGCTTATTGATGGCGTCTGACAGTTAAATGATTGATGGCGGCTCTAGATTGACAGAGTAATCTTTGACGGCAGAATCAGCAAACCTGTTGCAACTTGTCCGATGGAGGGGGAGCCAACTTACAGAGAGCTTGTGTGTAGTGCTCCAGCTGGCGTTAAAGTTTGACCTTGGGATAGGTGCAGATGGTGGCACCGTCCGACGCAAGTGGTGGTGATGTTTTCTAATGACACTTTTCTGCTTGGCACAGCTCTTTGATTGAACATGAAGCTGGCCGGAGGTCAGCAGACACGCCTCTATGTAAAAAGACTATTAAGGGGAATATGTTCTCTCATTTTGGGCGAGTGTGGACGTGTGTGTGTTGTCCTTAAGCGTTTTTAATAACACATCAAAAGTGAAAAATGTGCTCAGTAGAATTTTTGTTTTTGTTTTTTACTCTCAAGGTTGTGTTACTGTCACGGCACGGCACGGCGTGACACAGAGGCTCTTACTATTAAAAGTGTGTCATGTCTGCTTAACCTGCTCCAGTGGCCTTGTGGTTAGAGTGTCCGCCCTGAGATGGGTAGGTCGTGAGTTCAAACCCCGGCCGAGTCATCCCAAAGACTATAAAAATAGGAGCCATTACCTCCCTGCTTGGTACTCAGCATCAAGGGTTGGAATTGGGGGTTAAATCACCAAAATGATTCCCGGGCGCGGCCACTGCTCCCCTCACCTCCCAGGGGGTGGAACAAGGGAATGGGTCAAATGCAGAGGACACATTTCACCACACCTCGTGTGTGTGTGTGACTATCCGTGGTACTTTAACTTTAAAAGGCACTGGGTCCAAACAAAATGGTTTAGTTAGTGTAAACATATTAGGTTATATTGTAACACTTACAAACGTTGCTTGGAGTGATGAATGGAAAATCCATACGAGTACAAAACGCTTTGCACGGCTAGAAGACTGAACGGCACTTCTACTTCTGGTTGGGCTAAATGGGAGGGTTAGAAAACTCGTCCAAAAGCTGGCGCCATTGCACAAACAATAACACGCGTTATCAGTATGTTTGCTTGTCGTTGGTTTTTTAAATTATTGCATGATGGCTAGGGATGATACTCGAAACCGTATTTCCCGGGTGTTCGATAAGAGAAGAACCGAGTCCTCGGACTCTAATCCCTTTTTGAGAACCGGTACCCGTAATCGAGACCATCATAGTAAAGAAAAAGAGTTGGTTCTTTATTCGAATCCCTGGAATCCCGTCCCGACCAGAAATGCTCCGTGGGACATCACAAGAAATGACGTCACGTAGCTCAGTCATTAGGCGCAGATAGCGAAAGCAGGAAAAACAATGGACGGGAAAAAGCGCTCCAAGGTGTAATAAAGTTCACAACAAAAGGTATAATCCAATGAATAACTTTACTGAGAGATTTGAGCAGGGTACAAACACATGACCAACACTTTTACGACCAACCGGAAACATAGCAACCAGGCTAGCAACGCACCTCCTTTACGGCAGCTGTCGCAACGTTCTTAAAGCAACCGCAGCACATACATATATATACAACACATCTCCCTTTTTCAACTTTTGTTTTTCTTTCCTTGTAAACAAAACAAAATCACACTGTATATGTGTTGTCTGTCTAATTATAAATAATGCAGACGAGGCGTTTACTTTCACAGCGTGCTCATAACCTCATTCTTAGCTGCCGGGTGGCGACATGCAACAACACTTTTCGAGGCTACCGCGCATGCTCGTCACTCCCGTTGCATGCTAGGTAGTGTAGTTGTTATATTCCCTAGCTCATAACATCACATCTTTCCCCCTATAAAGAAATAATGTTAACTCAATAAAGTGTATTTCTTTTCTTAGCTTTAACTTTTCATTTTTTAGCATTGTAACCACATTTGCAAACAACTTTTCTCTTCATAGAATGTTCTTTCAATAAAGAAATAAAGTGCAAAAATGTCAAAGCATCATAACAAACAGTTATGTCAAATAGCAGCAGAAGTGCACTTTTTGGAGAGCTGTATTATTTTCAGTTTTGTGCCCAAGGGACTGATTTTATTTAACACTATATTATTATCTATACACCTATAGTGATCACAGAGACAGCTTGTTTTTGTGTTACTGTATATATTTGTTTTTCTGAAAAATCCCACTTAATATACTTTAGGTAACAACAGTCAATATTTATTTGTTTTATTTTATTTTTTTAGGGGGGTAACAGTCAATATTTATTTATTTATTAGATTTATTTTTTTTGTTATATACTAAAAGTGAGCTTTTGTTAAACCAAATATTGTGTGTTTTTTTTCCATATACAACAACCTATCTGGACTCGATAAGAGAATCGATAAGAGGATTCGATAATAGGCTCGAACTCGATAATTTTTTATCAAACATCATCCCTAATGATGGCCATCAGCAAAGAAAATATATAAAAAACATCGGAAAAAAGTAGCAGCTTATAGTCCGAAATGTACGGTATTAGTGTGGCTTTATGTGTGCATTTCAGCCTGTATGATTTAGAATCCCAAAAATCCTAAATAAAATTAAAATATATATAAATATATTTCTAAAAAATACTAAAGATTTACATTCTTTTATCATTCCATCCTGGTAAAATAACTGTTCTGAAAAATAAATAAGGGCTTAAAATTCAAAGTTATTCAAGCCTATGATTAAAATGTGTGAGAGGAAGTGAAACAACTGGAAGGCGATTCATTCTCACCGTGCCTTCTTCCCGCCTTCAGGTGGTTCCTCTGGCAGGCAGCCTAAACGGGGATCTCCTCTTATCCTCTGGCCTCAGCGGCTCCACCGGCCTCTCTGAAGCCCCCCTGCCCCAGAAGCCCCTTGTGCGTGGCAGCCTCTCCGTGGCACCGGCTGACTACTCGGAGCGGCCTGAGGTGACGTTGCGGCGGGACGCCAGCTCCTCCACCCTGCCGTTGAAGACCGAGGTGCCGCTCCACCTCTTCAGCACCACCAACCAGCAGCACAAACTGCTGGGGGTGCAGCAGCAGATCCCCACCAAACTGGCCGCCCTCAGCAGCGGCAAAGGGAAGGGAGTCAAGAGCGGCAAGGCCTCGCAGCGTACTGACAGCACTGGTAAGTCGCCATATTGGCGCACGCAGTATCGTGCTGAGGTGATCCATAGGACATCACGGGTTAGTGCGTGTGCCTCACAATAAGATGGTCCTGAGTTTGATCCCCGGGCTCGGGGTCTTTCTGAGTGGAGTTCGCATGTTCTCCCCGTGGCTTTGAATAAGCCGCAGGGGTTAAAGCTTGGGAAAAAAGTAGTCCGGTAATTATAAGTTGGGATAAATTTGGCTATGACTTCAAATGCAGCCAAACAAGAAGACAATCAGAGACCTTGAGCGGAATTACACTAAAAATATTCATGACAGTGAAGACAAATTGTGACTCAATGTCATTCATCATTCAGTCATTCATTCATTCATCATATTTGTAAGGTCATTTTGAAAGGGGCAGGGAGCATCACTGCAGACATCTCACACCCTGGTCACAAACCGTTCAAACTCCTCCCCTCCAGCAGGCGTGTCGAATAACTGTATGCCAAAACCACCCGTCATGCTGTCAATCTGATGGACGCCGTGAAGTAACTCTGGAACTAATCTGTCACTGTGACTGTTCTACCTCATGTTCACATCATATTCTGTTTTGCTGTTCGCTCTATTCACCACCGCACTATCATCTTATTAGCCTGCCTTGCGCATGCTAGTTATTTAAGTACTTGTTTGTACAAAACTCAAAAGCAGTGAAGTTGTCACGTTGTGTAAATGGTAAATAAAAACAAAATACAATGATTTGCAAATCCTTTTCAACTTATATTCAATTGAATAGACTGCAAAGACAAGATGCTTAACGTTCGAACTGGAAAACGTTGGGTTTTTTTTCGCAATTATTAGCTCATTTGGAATTTGATGCCTGCAACATGTTTCAAAAAAGCTGGCACAAGTGGCAAAAAAGACTGAGAAAGTTGAGGAATTCTCATCAAAGACTTATTTGGAAAATCCCACAGGTGAACAGGATAATTGGGAACAGGTGGGTGCCATGATTGGGTGTAAAAGCAGCTTCCATGAAATGCTCAGTCATTCACAAACAAGGACGGGGCGAGGGTCACCACTTTGTCAACAAATGCGTGAGCAAATTGTTTAAGAACAACATTTCTCAACCAGCTATTGCAAGGAATTTAGGGATTTTACCATCTACGGTTCATATTAACATCAAAAGGTTCAGAGGATTTGGAGAAATCACTGCACGTAAGCGATGATATTACGGACCTTCGATCCCTCAGGCAGTACTGCATCAAAAAGCGACATCAGTGTGTAAAGGATATCACCACATGGGCTCAGGAACACTTCAGAAACTACAGTAACTACAGTTGGTCGCTACATCTGTAAGTGCAAGTTAAAACTCTACTATGCAAAGCGAAAAGCCATTTATCAACAACACCCAGAAACGCCGCCGGCTTCGCTGGGCCCGAGCTCATCTAAGATGAACTGATGCAAAGTGGAAAAGTGTTTTGTGATCTGACGAGTCCACATTTCAAATTGTTTTTGGACACTGGACATTGTTTCCTCCGGACCAAAGAGGAAAATAACCATCTGGATTGTTCTAGGCGCAAAGTTCAAAAGCCAGCATGTGTGATGGTATGGGGGTGTATTAGTGCCCAAGGCATGGGTAAATTACACATCTGTAAAGGCACCATTAATGCTGAAAGGTACATACAGGTTTTGGAGCAACATATGTTGCCATCCAAGCAACGTTACCATGGACGCCCCTGCTTATTTCAGCAAGACAATGCCAAGCCACGTGTTACAACAGCATGGCTTCATAGTAAAAGAGTGCGGGTACTAGACTGGCCTGCCTGTAGTCCAGACCTGTCTACTATTGAAAATGTGAAGGCTAAAATATGAGAAGGGAGACTGTTGAACAACTTAAGCTTTACATCAAGCAAGAATGGGAAATAATTCCACTTCAAAAATGTGTCTCCTCAGTTCCCAAACCTTTAAAGAGTGTTGTTAAAAGGAAAGGCCATGTAACACAGTGGTAAAATGTCCCTGTGACAACTTTTTTGCAATGTGTTGCTGCCATTAAATTCTAAGTTAATGATTATTTGCAACAACAAAAAAAAAAGTTTCTCAGTGTGAACATGAAATATCGTGTCTTTGCAGTCTATTCAATTGAATATAAGTTGAAAAGGATTTGAAAATCATTGTATTCTCTTTTTATTTACGAATTACACAAAGTGCCAACTTCACTGGTTTTGAGTTTTGTACTACGACAAGACTTGAAACAGAAGTATTCCTCAGTCTGTAGGATAATATTACATCATAGATGCAGTGCAACCATGATTCTAAAACATTAGCATTTGAGTGGTTACTTATGATCACGTCAGCACCGACGCTCTGCTTTTTTATCAAATAACAAGAAGCCAAGCTGCTTCACTTGAGCGTAAGAATTATATTTCACAATAAAAGCGTGTTAATCACTCTCCTCCTTCCCCAGCCTCCGTGGACATGAAGCAGATTCTTCCTCTGAAGCTGTCAGCTCGCGACGACAACGCCCTCAAAGCCAAGCGCTCCGTCAGCCCCAACCAGCAACCCCTGTTGTCTGCTGCGCCTCCTATGCCGCCCTCCCTGCATCATCACTTAGGTACACACACACACACACACACACACACACACACACACTGGAATGGGGACCAAGTTTTTGATCATCACTTGTGGGCACCACCCTTTCTACAGGTTGTGGAGGCATAAAAAAAATTAAGTAAAATGGCCACTGCCCAGTTAGCTCATACACGTAGGGGTGTAACGGTACACAAAAATCTTGGTTCGGTACGTACCTCGGTTTAGAAGTTACGGTTCGGTTCATTTTCGGTACAGTAAGAAAACAACAAAATATACATTTTTTGGTTATTTATTTACCAAATTTGTAAACAATGGCTTTATCCTTTTAACATTGGGAACACTATAATAATTCTGCCCACGTTAATCAACATTAAACTGCCTCAAGTTGTTGCTCAGATTAAATAAAATGACACTTTTCTTCTACATAAAAAAAGTGCAACATTAAAGGCCTACTGAAATGAATTTTTTTTATTTAAACGGGGATAGCAGATCCATTCTTTGTGTCATACTTGATCATTTTGCGATATTGCCATATTTTTGCTGAAAGGATTTAGTATAGAACAACGTCGATAAAGTTCGCAACTTTTGGTCTCTGATAAAAAAAAGCATTGCCCCTACCGGAAGTAGCGTGACGTTGTCAGTTGTTCACTCCCTCATATTTTCCTATTGTTTTCAACGCAGCTAGAGGGATTCGGACCATTACCCCATTAATTTGAGCAAGGATGAAAGATTCGTGGACGAGGAACGTTAGAGTGATGGACTAGAATGCAGTGAAATACATATTTTTTTTCGCTCTGACCGTAACTTAGGTACAAGCTGGCTCATTGGATTCCACACTCTCTCCTTTTTCTATTGTGGATCACGGATTTGTATTTTAAACCACCTGGGATACTATATCCTCTTGAAAATGAGAGTCGAGAACGCGAAATGGACATTCAGTGCCTTTTATCTCCACGACAATACATCGGCGAAATGCTTTAGCTACGAGCTAACGTGATAGCATCGTGCTTTAACTGCATATAGAAACAAAAAAATAAACCCCTGACTGGAAGGATAGATAGAAAATCAACAATACTATTAAACCGTGGACATGTAACTACACGGTTAATGCTTTCCAGGCTGGCGAAGGTTAACAATGCTGTGCTAACGACGCCATAGAAGCTAACTTAGCAACTTAGCAACCGGACCGCACAGAGCTATGCTAAAAACATTAGCTCTCCACCTACGCCAGCCAGCCCTCATCTGCTCATCAACACCCGTGCTCACCTGCGTTCCAGCGATCGGCGGAAGGACGAAGGACTTCACCCGATGCGTTTGGCGGCCCGGAGACGTAGGAAGTCAAGGTGAGGTCGGCGGCTAGCGCGTCTGCTCTCCAACAATGTCCTCCTGGTTGTGTTGCTGTAGTCCGCTGCTAATACACCGATCCCACCTACAACTGTCTTCTTTGCAGCCTTCATTGTTCATTAAACAAATTGCAAAAGATGTCCAGAATACTGTGGAATTATGAAATGAAAACAGAGCTTTTTGTATAGGATTCTACGGGGTACCATAACTTCCGTTAAACTGACTTCGTCACGCGCATACGTCATCATACCGCGACGTTTCAGCCGGATATTTCCCGGGAAATTTTAAATGTCACTTTATAAGTTAACCCGGCCGTATTGGCATGTGTTGCAATGTTAAGATTTCATCATTGATATATAAACTATCAGACTGCGTGGTCGGTAGTAGTGGCTTTCAGTAGGCCTTTAAACAGTTTCAAGTCAACTCATCATGCTTAATTTATTACAGCATTGGGGAAGCCTGTAGTTGATTTTTATTATGTAAATGTTATATTTCTATCAACATGTGATAGCAGGGACCCTGCCATTCAAAACTAGGCTGCTGCATTACTAATGATTAATGTAACTATAACTGAAAAAATAGTACAATAGCAATAGGAGAGACTATTCATCCCTGAACACCATGGAGTTCATGTAGGCTTAATGATGCACTTACATTATTATATCAACTATCAGAGACAGAAACTCTTCATTTAACATAATGTCCTTTTTTGCTGCTTTAACACAGCTCAATCAACACAGAAACAGGTAAAGTGAAATAACAGACAGACAGGGCTTTGCTGTCCGTAACACACACACACACACACACAGCAAAATGAGCTAACGTTACGCTAAAAGCGAATTAGCCTTTACCTCAAGCCAGGCATCTTCAGAATGGATCTGACTTTCATTTGAAAAGGTTTTCCTTTAAGGCACCTGTTTTTTTGTCCCCATACAGTCAGAGGTCCCCTAAAGGTGACTGTGTAAACCAGGGGTGTCCAAAGTGCGGCCCGGGGGCCATTTGCGTCCCGCAGCTAATTGTTTACCGGCCCGCCACACATTCTGGAAATGCTAAAGCAAAAATAAAAAAAAACATTTAAAAAAGTGGAATGAGGTGAATTCAAACTAGAAAAAGTTGCAAAGCTGCCATGCGGGCTGTTTTTTTTCTTTTGTCTATCTTTGTTTCTTTTTTTGCCATTGCTCAAAAAAAATTAAAAATCAATGTTATAATGAATTATTGACCTATTCAAGGCTTCAATTATTTCTAATATTTCACTTTAAAATGTTTTATGTGGAAAATATTGCATATTTTGTGTGGTTGGCATACAAGAACATCAATGTTTTCTTTGACAAAAGAGCATAAAACAAACAAAATATTAGTTAGAACCTAAAATCGACAGATATATCTGAAGTTGATCTCGTAACTTAAGTGTTGAAAGTAAAAAAAAAAAAAAGAATAAAAATGTATCACTTAATGAGTGGGGCACCTTTGGATCCCAAAAATATTTAATGGGATTTTATTTATCTTTTCACTGTGATTACTCAAAAATATTAATGAATTAAAATCAATAGTGTCCTGCATTATTGATCTTTTTAAGGCTCTAATTACTTCACATCAAACATTGGTTTCTGAATGTTTTGGGCAGTGGGGGAAATACTGCATAATTCAGATTTATTATAAAAAAAACAAAGTTGTCTTTGACAGAAAAGGCATAAAACCTTTTTTTTTTTTTTTAACTTTATATCAACCTGAAGTTGATATACTGTAGAGATTTTCTATAAGCGTTAAATTAAAAAAAATAATAATAATTTGACTTGTTTTTAACTTTTTAATGACTTAGACCCTTCATGGTCCCCGGCAGCCCTAAAAGTAAAAAAATAAATTAAAAAAATCCATATATTTTGTTATGGTTTGAAATGAAAAATATCAAAATGGCCCCCGCATGCTTTATTTTTTCCGTGTGCGGCCCTCAGTGGAAAAAGTTTGGACATCCCTGGTGTAAACAGAGCGATGTCCCCATTAAGTAAGCATTGCCAGAACACACACACATATACTGGTTATAATTTGGAATGGGGACCAAGTTTTTGATCATCACTTGTGGGGACCACCCTTTCTACAGGTTGTGGAGGCATAAAAAAAAGTAGGTAAAATGTCCACTGCCCAGTTAGCTCATACACGTCTTTAAATCTCTGGATTGATGAAGTAATGTGCTGATCATTCTTACTGGGGACCCTGGGGAAAAAGAGTTAATTTGGTTCATGGGGACCAAATTTAAATAATTTTGCATAATTCACACACATTTGTACCTGACTACTGAGGACAATTAAAAAAAAAAGAAAAGAAAAAAAGTTCAAATTAAATATGACATGATCCTCAGAATACAGCACTACAGCTGTCCTCTTATAGTAAACATGTTTTATGGGCCAAAGCTTAAACATCACTTAGGCATCTTCAGAATGGATCTGACTATCATTTCAAAAGGTTTACCTTTAGGGGACCTGTTTTTTTGTCCCCATACCGTCAGAGGTCCCCTAAAGGTGACTGTGTAAACAGAGCGATGTCCCCATTAAGTAAGCATTGCCAGAACACACACACACACACGCAGTTTAATGAATTCTTTGATTCCATGCCATCAGTCCCTGCCTCTCCCTGTGAAACATCCCTCAGTGTGCCATTCTTCGCTATGATTAATGGCTGCTGCACACCCATAAACTTGACAGAACGCAACAAAAATAACATGGATCACTGTCAAATCAACTCTTAATTTTTATCGTTCTCAAATCAAACCCTCATCAGATCCAAGCCCTCCAGACATTTCCGGACCGGATTCCCAATCTACCGTTCCTAGCACCGGCCACCCTGCGACTCTCCACAAGCCTCCCGTGCCTCTCGCTCAGCCTCACTCCATCCTGCCGGCCCAGGTGCAGCCCCAGGGCCTCTGCCCTGACCCCCACATGCCGCTACCGCCGCCCTACATCAGCACAGAAGACCTCAACAAGGAAGATGTCATCTTCTTCTGAATTCACATCAGCGGACGCCGGTCTTATTTTATTTACTCTCCTCTAAAGCCCAAACATTTGGCTTCTTTTCATGAATCGATCCAAAGATGGCAGCCATTGTCAGTGAAAGAAGTCCAATGATGTGAAGACCAGACTGACGTAGACTTGGCGTGTGCGTCAAGAGGAACACTTGCTTGGTGGTTCATTTGCACAGTGTAAATACTCCATTCCTGACTCTTGAACGAGCCTTTATGGGTCTTTTTAGAATGCTTTGTAGCTGATTGTATGTTCCTAACTACACTTTTAGGGATATTTTTCTAATCCTAGAAATGATCAAGTCAACATCTTTTGTTAAAATCTTCTTCCCTCCATGTGACTGAGTGAAGGCAGGAGGCGGTGTACCCCCTGGATACAATCACGGGTCCCCTTTCATTTTAAGCCTACACTTATGGCCCCTTTTTAAAAAAACAAATTTACAGTTCTATAATGAAGACATCGGATTTTGAATGTTATCAGTGTGTGTTTAGACTCTGATTGATGTTTTTGGCCGGCTAGTGAAGGCAAAATACAGTCGTGGTCAAAAGTGTACATACACTTGTGAAGAACATCATGTCATGGCTGTCTTGAGTTTCCAATCATTTCTACAACTCTTATTTTTTTGTGATAGTGATTGGAGCACATACTTGTTGGTCACAAAAAACATTCATGAAGTTTGCTTCTTTTATGAATTTATTATGGGTCTACTGAAAATGTGCTGGGTCAAAAGTATACATACAGCAATGTTAATATTTGCTTACATGACCCTTGGCAAGTTTACCTGCAATAAGGCGCTTTTGGTAGTCATCCACAAGCTTCTGCTTGAATTTTTGGCCACTCCTCTTGGCAAAATTGGTGCAGTTCAGCTAAATTTGTCGGTTTTCTGACATGGACTTGTTTCTTCAGCATTGTCCACACGTTTAAGTCAGGACTTTGGGAAGGCCATTCTAAAACCTTCATTCTAGCCTGATTTAGGCATTCCTTTACCACTTTTGACGTATGTTTGGGGTCATTGTCCTGTTGGAACACCCATTTTTGTTTCATCTGACCACAGAACTTTCCTCCAGAAGGTCTTATCTTTGTCCATGTGATGTCAGATGAAACAAAAATGGAGCTGTTTGGCCACAATACCCAGCAATATGTTTGGAGGAGAAAAGGTGAGGCCTTTAATCTCAGGAACACCATTCCTACCGCCAAGCATGGTGGTGGTAGTATTATGCTCTGGGCCTGTTTTGCTGCCAATGGAACTGGTGCTTTAAATGGGACAATTAAAAAGGAGGATTAGCTCCAAATTCTTCAGGACAAGCTAAAATCATCAGCCCGGAGGTTGGGTCTTGGGCGCAGTTGGGTGTTCCAACAGGACAATGACCCCAAACACACCTCAAAAGTAGTAAAGGAATGGCTAAATCAGGCTGGAATGAAGGTTTTAGAATGGCCTTCCCAAAATCCTGACTTAAACGTGTGGACAATGCTGAAGAAACAAGTCCATGTCAGAAAAGCAACACATTTAGCTGAACTACACCAATTTTGTGGTCAAAAATTCAAGCAAAAGCTTGTGGATGGCTACCAAAAGCGCCTTATTGCAGGTAAACTTGCCAAGGGACATGTAAGCAAATATTACCATTGCTGTATGTATACTTTTGACCCTCACATTTTCAGTAGACCCATAATAAATTCATAAAAGAAGCAAACTTCATGAATGTTTTTTGTGACCAACAAGTATGTGCTCCAATCACTACATCACAAAAAAATAAGAGTTGTAGAAATGATTGGAAACTCGAAACAGCCATGACATGATGTTCTTTACACGTGTATGTACACTTTTGATCAAGACTGTACTTTCCTTTGGGACGGCGTGGCGAAGTTGGTAGAGTGGCCGTGCCAGCAATCGGAGGGTTGCTGGTTACTGGGGTTCAATCCCCACCTTCTACCATCCTAGTCACGTCCGTTGTGTCCTTGGGCAAGACACTTCACCCTTGCTCCTGATGGGTGCTGGTTAGCGCCTTGCATGGCAGCTCCCTCCATCAGTGTGTGAATGTGTGTGTGAATGGGTGAATGTGGAAATAGTGTCAAAGCGCTTTGAGTACCTTGAAGGTAGAAAAGCGCTATACCCATTTATCATTTATTTATTTATTCCTGTACTTCCATTTTGCCGAGACTCACAGGACAAACCTTTAAGGCAGACCTGGGCAAATTAAGGCACATGCGGCCCGTTAAGCTTCTCAATCTGGCCCGGCGGACAACCGCAAATCATTTTTTTTAGATCTTTAAGCTGTAAAGCAGGGGTCACCAACCTTTTTGAAAGCAAGAGCTACTTCTTGGGTAGTGATTAATGCGAAGGACTACCAGTTTGATACACACTTCAATAAATTGCCAGAAATAGCCAATTTGCTCAATTTACCTTTAACTCTATGTTATTATTAATAATGAATGATATTTACACTTAATTGAACGATTTAAAAGAGGAGAAAACACGAAAAAAATGACTTGAATTTTGAAGCATAGTTATCTTCAATTTCGACTCTGTAAAATTCAAGATTCAACCGAAAAAAAGAAGAGAAAAACTAGCTAATTCGAATCTTTTTGAAAAAATTAAAAAAATAATTTATGGAACATCAATAGTAATTTTTCCTGATTAAGATTAATTTTAGAATTTTGATGACATGTTTTAAATAGGTTAAAATCCAATCTGCACTTTGTTAGAATATATAACAAATTGGACCAAGCTATACTTCTAACAAAGACAAATCATTATTTCTTCTAGATTTTCCAGAACAAATTTTTTAAAAGGAATTAAAAAGACTTTGAAATAAGATTTAAATTTGATTCTACAGATTTTCTAGATTTGCCAGAATATTTTTTTTGAATTTTAATCATAATAAGTTTTAAGAAATATTTCACAAATATTCTTCGTCGAAAAAACAGAAGCTAAAATGAAGAATTAATTCAAAATGTATTTATTATTCTTTACAATAAAAAAATTAATTTACTTGAACATTGATTTAAATTGTCAGGAAAGAAGAGGAAGGAATTTAAAAGGTAAAAAAGGTATATGTGTTTAAAAATCCTAAAATCATCTTTAAGGTTGTATTTTTTCTCTAACATTGTCTTTCTGAAAGTTATAAGAAGCAAAGTAAAAAAATTAATGCATTTATTTAAACAAGTGAAGACCAAGTCTTTAAAATATTTTCTTGGATTTTCAAATTCTATTTGAGTTTTGTCTCTCTTAGAATTAAAAATGTCGAGCAAAGCGAGACCAGCTTGCTAGTAAATAAATAAAATTTAAAAAATAGAGGCAGCTCACTGGTAAGTGCTGCTATTTGAGCTATTTTTAGAACAGGCCAGCGGGCTACTCATCTGGTCCTTACGGGCTACCTGGTGCCCGCGGGCACCGCGTTGGTGACCCCTGCTGTAAAGTGTAGCTGCCATTATGATGCGCAGTGATGTTTTCAAATGACTAAGTCTTCAACTATACTAAGTATTTCAATGGTTGGAATCTGCGCTTTTGCATGATATACTAGTTACTATGGTCATCTAATTAGTTACTATGGTCATCTAATTAGTTACTATGGTCATCTAAGTCACAGCAGCTCAGACGAGGCACCAAGCAGTGTGGGGGGGAGCGTTTCCACAGAGAGTCAGCCTGAAATGTGGGTGTCAGGGACAGACGTGGAAGGAGATCTTTACAAGGAAGTTCTAAAGCTTAGTGATGTATCAGATATATCAGATTGTAGGTGTTTTTTTTAACCTCTGCGTCCTTATTTCGCTGTTTGTTGCATTTCTGTTGCGTTTCGCTTGATTGTAAAATAAGTGGACATTGGAGAGAGGGCGTGACGTTCATATGTAGTCAATATTCAGTGTTTTATCCTTCATGGTTAATATTGTAAATCCCACGTTCTTTATTTTCATGTACATTCTGGGTGTCTCATCCAGTAAAAAAAAAGTAAAATTCCATTCCGTTTTTTTAAGGCGGTCTGTCATAACGTTTTTAGCTTTCAATCAAACATTATTGTGGGGTTTTGTATTAGTGTTCCTAAAAATAGATATACCGGCTACCAAACTAATTTTTGCCCCCCGAGGCAAAATAATTGCCCAGGCCTGCCTTAATTAAAGTCATGCGGTGCACAAGCTTGAGGACGCTTTTAACACATTCCCCACGTCGACCCGCTTCCCCCTCCTCGCCGAGCTGCACTCACGCAGGGAAGTCAGAAAAGCGCTCACGTCTTCACTTTCACCGGCCTGTCATTTTCTTGTCAGAAAGAGACCACTGTATCATATCTTGGAACATGACACTTTTTAATTCCAGGTACCAGCCATAGTGACTGTGTGTGCGTCGATTGCTGATGACATTTCATTAGCAGTGTGACACCTCTGTGGTCATGTGACTGAAGGAACATGGCAATGACATCCATGGAGTGAGTAGTTGATGTATATTTTGTAGATTTGTGTACATAATGTAATGTATGTGATGTGATTCTTACATGAGGTACGGACTTGTAACATATTTTCTGAATAGACCGCCATGACGTTCTCTTGAGAAAAGTGAAAGTGCGTTTGTTGTAACCTCTCGTTTGTTTTCTTGTAGCATGAAAGTCAAGTGCACTGGCAGTCATGGTCCTCCCTCACCCACACTAAAGCGAGGTACACACATGAAGATCTTCTAAATCTGGGATGTGCGCCGATATTTACATCGCACACCCACCGTTGTGTCCCACCACAGATCCACACTGATTGATTGATTGAAACTTTATTAGTAGATTGCACAGTACAGTACATATTCCGTACAATTGACCACTAAATGGTAACACCCCAATAAGTTTTTCAACTTGTTTAAGTCGGGGTCCACGTTAATCAATTCACACTAGTCCAGTAAGGGTGGGCGTATTGATCTCACAATATTGGTATCGAATTGATCCTGGGTTGATACTGAGGTTGCAGTTTCTCGTCTGTACGTCCAGCAAATGGTTGTCGTCATGCGAGCACAGCGTCTGTCAGTCTGCCAGTCTGTCAGTCTGTCAGTCCTCACATTGTCAGCAATATCTGCCTGCAAAGAAAGTGGTTATTTATGTTGTTGTGGCGACAATTTTTTACTACGTTTTTCTTATTTTGCATGAAAATAATTCATTGTCAGTACAATTAACATAAATAGGAAATTATTATTATTAGTATTATTGTTATTGTTTTAAATGTATTAATCGGTCCAACAAAAAAATACACAATAATACCATAACACAATTCCAAACCAACATTCGGAATAGCAATCAACAGAGTAATTGAGAGGACACACAAACATGACACAAAACAATCCAAAAGTAGTCAAAACAAAGATGAATAATATCAACAACAGTATCAATATTAATAAGAATTCCAACATAGCAGTGATTAGAAAGCCTTCATTTAAATTATCATCACAGCCATTTATTAAAAAAAGAACATTGAAAAAAAGAATAATGTGACAGTGACTTACACTTGCATCACATCTCATAAGCCTATTGTGTTCAATATTTTCCACAAAGATATGTCATATTTTAGATTCATTTAATAGTTTAAACAAATGTAAATAATGTATCCCATATTCCAATACAAGACTCATTCATATCTAAACTAAATGCAGTTTTTTTCTACTGATATAATTTCCATAGCTTGTGTATACCAGTCAGTATGAGTTGGACTATCAACATCCATCCATCCATTTTCTACCGCTTGTCCCGTTAGGGGTCGCGGGGGGTGCTGGAGCCTATCTCAGCTGCATTCGGGCGGAAGGCGGGGTACACCCTGGACAAGTCGCCACCTCATCGCAGGGCCAACACAGATAGACAGACAACATTCACACTCACATTCACACACTAGGTTGCCAATCAACCTATCCTCAGGTGCATGTCTTTGTAGCTATCCATTTTTTTATTATTATTACCGTTTTTGTTATGATGCATATTGAAATAAATGCAAGGAAATTATTTTTGATCAATTGTACACTTTTGTATAGTTGCAAATATAAAAACATTTTTATTTAAATAAAATGTTTTCTGCGTTATCACAGTCATAAGCAACTACCCTATTTCCCGGAATATAAGCCGCAGATACAGTATATACATCGTGAAAGAGGTATTTAAACAGCAATATTTTGTATATGTTTAGTTACATACTTTGTTTCCGAACGATGCCTGTAACAGGGTAGTACAACGGCTGATCAAACAAAACAGAAGTAATGGTCATGGACCCAATAGCTGCAGTAGCGAGCTCTCCAACCAGCTAAACAGACTCGGTAACTCCGCGGTGACGTTTTGGTGAATTTACGAAACTGAAACAATACAAAAAGAAAGCCATTGTAAGTTAATAATACTTATTAACAATAATAGGACACATATACATATGTTGCCAAATTAGTTATTTACTTAGAAATATTTTGTAAATATTTATTTACATACCTTTGTTTCCAAACGGTGTCTGTAAAACGGCTGATCAAACAAAACAGAAGTCATCGTCATGGACCCTCTAGCTGCAAAAGCTAGCTCTCTAATCTGCTAAACAGACTCAATAACTGAAACTATACAAAAAGAATACCGCGTGTAAGTTTGTAATACTTAGACACTTGTAAATGTGTTAGCATATTGGCTAATGCTAACAAAGCCAGCTTCATTACATTAAGATAGCACGTACAAATATGCATGATACACTCCTACAGACATACCACATGGGACGGGTTAGTAAATGAGACATTTATTTTGTTATTGTAAAACTTACAAAAGTTGCTTGGCGTAAAGAATGAAAAATTGATATGTGAAGAAATGCTACGGGCGGCTAGAAGACGGGACGGCACCTCTGAAAGCTCGGTCTAAACCAGGGGTCGGCAACCCGCGGCTCCGGAGCCGCATGCGGCTCCTTGACCACTCTGATGCGGCTCAGCTACATGCATGCCGACCCCCTCGATTTTCCCAGGAGACTTATGGATCTCAGTGTCTCTCATAGATTACTCCCAGGGAAAAATAATCCTATTTACACTCTAATTACTATATAAAGGGTGTGCCCTCATTGCACTGCAGTACTTGTCCTTATAGCATTTACATACAGCGTGTCAGTCCAGCCGCATGTTGCATGTTGTTATTACTTGCACACGTGGGAGACAGCAAAGCATACTTACTCATCAGCCACACAGCTTACACTGACGGTAGCCGTATCAAACAACTTTAACATTGTTACGTTACAAATATGCGCCACACTGTGAACCCACACCAAAAAAGAATGAAAAACACATTTCTGGAGAACATCCCACTGTAACACAACATAAACACAACACAACCATTACCCAGAATCCCATGCAGCCCTAACTCTTCCGGTCTACATTATACACCCCCGCTACCACCAAATCCCCCCACACATCAACCCCCCCCCTCTCCGTGCGTTGGTTGAGCGGAAGAGTTAGGGCTGCAGGGGATTCTGGGTATTGGTACCGTCAGTGTAAGATGTGTGGCTGCTGAGGTAGTAGCCTTGCTGTCTCTTACGTGAGCAAGTTAAAGCTGCATTCCACTTATGGTCGAGCAGGTACACTGATTGGGCAGACTGTAGAGGGCGCCAAATGCAGTGTCATCACGCTCTGATGTTCGTGAGTCTCCCGGGAAAAATGAGAGGGTTGGCAAGTGTGACGCTATCAAGTGACATTCATTCAAAACTCGCGGGCTGCACAAACATCAAATTTCCACATTAAAGCGCGTGCCGGTGCGTGTGTCTGAGACCCCTGGTTAACATAGCACAAAGCATGTAAGCTTTGTATGCGGTGTTTTTCATTTTAAATTTAAAATTTTTTTTTGTGGCTCCCATTTCTTTCTTTAATGTGTGAAACTTGCGAAAATGGCTCTTTGAGTGGTAAAGGTTGCCGACCCCTGGTCTAAACAGAAGGAAGCAATGCAGCACCTGCAGTGAGTGCACTCGTCCAAAAGATGGCGCCGTAGCACAAACAATTACATTTTTTTTTCAAACTATTTGCAGTATGGCCGACAGCGAAGAACAAATCCATCAACTAGCTACAATACTCTTACAATAAGCCACAAGGTTCGAATTGTAGGAAAAAGTTTGCGGATTATAGTCCGGAATTTACAGTGACTAAAGGCAAGTTAACAAAATCATTCAGTGATTGATATTGTCGGGATCAGTATCAGACATTTTAGCCCTGTTTACTTGGTATTGGATCGATAGAAAACAATTCCCAGTATCGCCCACCTCAAAGTCGAAATCAAAGAACATGAAACATAGCACTCAGCAGATTCTTAGAACACGTAGAATAGGACATACTGATACTGGTCTTGGGACTATATTTGGCTGAAAAAGGACAAACTAAAAAAAACTATAAAATCTACTGAATGAACTAGAGATGATTAGTTCTCAATAACGTAGCCCCAATGTTTTTTTTTTACTTCTTCATGGGTTACTTTCTGTACTTTGTAACAATTCACGAAGATTTGTGAAGAGTCGGCTTTCGCTCAGACATCAAGAGTTTTGGTGGTAAATATTAACGATTGTCGGCCCAACTCGTTTAATGGCCAATTATTGGGAAATGTACTCTCAGACCTCGGCACAACCTTTATAGAATAGAATAGAATGGACTTTATTGTCATTATATTTGCATACAACGAGATTAAGGACTCCAATTTAAGGTGCGGCAGTGCAAACAAATATGGAATAAAAATAAATCACACAAGTAGTAATAAAGAATAGAAATAAACAGACTACTATATACTACAATAAAGCATCCTGTACAATATACAAAATACTGTACAATATACAGAACAAAACAAAAGTACCAGAGTAATATAATAATAACAATCAGTGTCGGAAGTATTGCCCTCGAAGGGTAATATTGCACAGTAAGGTATTAGGGTAGGATATTGTAGAGGGGTGAATTATTTATTACAAGTTTGAGTTGAAGATGGTGACAGTTGTGAGCCTGTTTGTTCTGGCTCTGATGCACCTGCAGTGCAAGACAGAATATGTTGTTGGAAAGGGGAAAATCATGACAGAAACAACCCGATTGTCTTCATGTGTGTCTCCCGCTAAAGATGGTGTTCAAGCAAAGAAACTAAAGGTTACGATTCTTTCTTTCTTTCCTCCTCCTACCCATGTTCACTTTCTTCTTCCAATGTTGTTCATACTGAGTCCTGGAAAAAAAGCTAAAGAAACCTGACATTGTTATCACCAGGAAAGATGAGGTCACCTACCTAGGTTCCATTCTAGAGGCTAACCTTTCCTGTGATAAAATGGCAACCAAGGTCATCAGAAAGGTTAACCAACGAACGAGATTTCTCTACAGAATCTCCTCTCTGGTCAACAAAAGCACCTTGAGGATTCTGGCGGGAACTCTCGTTCAACCCTTTTTCGATTACGCATGCACCTCCTGGTACCCTAGCACCTCCAAAACCCTCAAATCTAAACTCCAAACATCTCAGAACAAGCTAGTCAGGTTACTGCTAGACCTCCACCCCAGATCCCACCTCACTCCTACCCACTTCTCTAAAGTGGGCTGGCTCAAGGTGGAGGACAGAGTTAAACAACTTGCACTGAGCCTAGTCTATAAAATCCGCTACACCTCCCTGATACCGAAGTACATGTCAAACCATTTCCTTAACGTAAATGACCGCCATAACCACAACACCAGGAGGAGCTCCACTAACCACGTTAAACCCAAATTCCGAACTAACAAAGGTCTTAACTCATTCTCTTTCTATGCCACATCAATGTGGAATGCGCTCCCAACAGGTATAAAAGAAAGGGCATCTCTATCCTCCTTCAAAACCGCAATAAAAGTTCACCTCCAGGCAGCTACAACCCTAAACTAACACCCTCCCCAGATTGCTAACAATCAAATGTAAACAATCAAATGCGGATACTTTTTCTTATGCCTTCTGATCTCTCTCTCTCTCTCTCTCTCTCTCTCTCTCTCTCTCTCTCTCTCTCTCTCTCTCTCTCTCTCTCTCTCTCTCTCTCTCTCTCTCTATGTCCACTACTTGATGTCCATATCCTAACCCCCCCCTCCACACCCCTGATTGTAAATAATGTAAATAATTCATTGTGATTATCTTGTGTGATGACTGTATTATGATGATAGTATATATGATAGTATATATCTGTATCATGAATCAATTTAAGTGGACCCCGACTTAAACAAGTTGAAAAACTTATTGGGGTGTTACCATTTAGTGGTCAATTGTACAGAATATGTACTTCACTGTGCAACCTACTAATAAAAGTCTCAATCAATCAATCAATCAATCAATGCAAAACCAACCAACGCTCTTCTTAATTGGATCATTACACTTTGTGAAACTGCTGAAAAAGCGTTTTTGTTTGCATTTATTCTTCAGCTGGTTGACGCATAATCAGACTAAAAGAACTTGCCAGTGTCTGCTCGTTGTTGGCAAAATAAACGTTCAGTTCATTCGCCCGGCCAAATGTTGAGTAAAAAGTCATTTTCTTTTTCAAATGTTCTTGTAATCAGACCATGTTTTCGGTATATTAGATGGAATCCATCATCTACAAACATCAACTGGGTTGGGGAGGAGACCCTGCCCCAAGTGAAGGAGTTCAAGTACCTGGGAGTCTTGTTCACGAGTGAGGGAAGAGTGGATGGTGAGATCGACAGGCGGATCGGTGCGGCGTCTTCAGTAATGCGGACGCTGTATCGATCCGTTGTGGTGAAGAAGGAGCTGAGCCGGAAGGCAAAGCTCTCAATTTACCAGTCAATCTACAAACCCCGTTTCCATATGAGTTAGGAAATTGTAAATATAAACGGAATACAATGATTTGCAAATAATTTTCAACCCATTTTCAGTTGAATATGCTACAAAAACAACATAATTGATGTTCAAACTGATAAACTTTTTTTTTTTTTGCAAATAATCATTAACTTTAGAATTTGATGCCAGCAGCACGTGACAAAAAAGTTGGGAAAGGTGGCAATAAATACTGATAAAGTTGAGGAATGCTCATCAAACACTTATTTGGAACATCCCACAGGTGTGCAGGCAAATTGGGAACAGGTGGGTGCCATGATTGGGTATAAAAGTAGATTACATGAAATGCTCAGTCATTCACAAACGAGGATGGGGTGAGGGTCACCACTTTGTCAACAAATGCCTGAGCAAATTGTTGAACAGTTTAAGAAAAACCTTTCTCAACCAGCTATTGCAAGGAATTTAGGGATTTCACCATCTACGCTCCGTAATATCATCAAAGGGTTCAGAGAATCTGGAGAAATCACTGCACGTCAGCAGCTAAGCCCGTGACCTTTGATCCCTCAGGCTGTACTGCATCTACAAGCGACATCAGTTTGTAAAGGATATCACCACATGGGCTCAGGAACACTTCAGAAACCCACTGTCAGTAAGTACAGTTGATCGCTACATCTGTAAGTGCAAGTTAAAACTCTCCTATGCAAGGCGAAAACCGTTTATCAACAACACCCAGAAACGCCGTCGGCTTCGCTGGGCCTGAGCTCATCTAAGATGGACTGATACAAAGTGGAAAAGTGTTCTGTGGTCTGACGAGTTCACATTTAAAATTGTTTTTGGAAACTGTGGACGTCGTGTCCTCCGGACCAAAGAGGAAAAGAACCATCCGGATTGTTATAGGCGCAAAGTGTAAAAGCCAGCATGTGTGATGGTATGGGGGTGTATTAGTGCCCAAGAAATGGGTAACTTACACATCTGTGAAGGCACCATTAATGCTGAAAGGTACATACAGGTTTTGGAGCAACATATGTTGCCATCCAAGCAACGTTACCATGGACGCCCCTGCTTATTTCAGCAAGACAATGCCAAGCCACGTGTTACATCAACGTGGCTTCATAGTAAAAGAGTGAGGGTACTAGACTGGCCTGCCTGTAGTCCAGACCTGTCTCCCATTGAAAATGTGTGGCGCATTACGAAGCCTAAAATAGCACGATGGAGACCCCCGGACTGTTGAACAACTTAAGCTGTACATCAAGCAAGAATGGGAAAGAATTCCACTTCAAAAATGTGTCTCCTCAGTTCCCAAACCTTTACTGAGTGTTGTTAAAAGGAAAGGCCATGTAACACAGTGGTGAACATACCCACACCAAACAAGAATGACAAGCACATTTCGGGAGAACATCCACACTGTAACACAACATAAACACAACAGAACAAATACCCAGAATCCTTTGCAGCCCTAACTCTTCCAGGCTACAAACCCCCCCCCCCCCACCCCCCCCCAACTCTTCCAGGCTACAAACCCCCCCCCCCCCCCCCCCCACCCCCCCCCCCCCCCCCCCTCAAATCCCCCCATCTCCCGAATTCGGAGGTCTCAAGGTTGGCAAGTATGCACTGAAAGGCACCCCGACGTGTCTTATTTGCACAGAGAAAGTTGCGGTGCACAAGGAATACAATTTGAAACGTCACTATACAACTGGACATGCTGAGGAGTATGCAAAATGCCAGGGAGATGAGAGAGTGAACCGGGTTGCAAATTTTAAAACCAGTCTACTGAGGCAACAAGATTTCTTCAAGAAAGCAAGCGAAAAGAGCGATGCAGCAGTCAAAGCTAGCTACATGGTGAGTGAGATGGTTGCTAGGGCGGGAAAGCCATTCAAAGATGGTGAATTCATTAAAAAGTGCATGTTAGATTTTTTTTAAGAAATCTTTTCTTGCGGCCCAGCCTCACCCTGTTTCTGCATTCAGTGGCCCCCAGGTAAATTGAGTTTGAGGCCCCTGTTGTAGATAGTCTTTTTAGCTACATACCTTTTTTGGCTAGGTTGTAAATCAAAAAGAGAAATCTGCTTTAGATGACATGACATGACATCTGATGTGAAGTCACACCCAGATGCTGCGTGTTCCAGTTATTAAGACTTTCTCCCTCGGGTTCCATCCAAACCAATCACATTCAAAAGAATCTCAGGTGATTTCGCAATACCAACCTCATTGCCTATAAAACTGGGGTCTGACTACAGAGTCCCTGCACTTCTTACTGGTCTGATATCATCTGTCCACTCTTCAACTTGTGAGTATGCACATCTGGTCTTAGATGTTACATAGTTTGTTCTTGACATAACTCTTTCTACATCTACTCTGGTTTATTTTGTATTTGTGCAGAAAGTCTACCAAATTTACAAAGAATGTATTGAACTTCTTAGTCCACAAGAACATCCGATGATTAGACCCGTCTCATTAATTTATTCGTAAATCCTGATCTGCTTTGTTCATCCTCAAACAATAGGATGCGAGTTCTAATGCATGTTCACCCTCTTTCTATAAATAGGTGAGTCCTTCACCTTGCAAGCCACATGTATAATAAATAAATGATAAATGGGTTATACTTGTATAGCACTTTTCTACCTTCAAGGTACTCAAAGCGCTTTGACAGTATTTCCACATTCACCCATTCACACACACATTCACACACTGATGGCGGGAGCTGCCATGCAAGGCGCTAACCAGCACCCATCAGGAGCAAGGGTGAAGTGTCTTGCCCAAGGACACAACGGACGTGACTAGGATGGTAGAAGGTGGGGATTGAACCCCAGTAACCAGCAACCCTCCGATTGCTGGCACGGCCACTCTACCAACTTCGCCATGCCGTCCATCTAGAGAAGAACCTCCACATTACAGAACCTAAGCTGTCACTGCTTTCTTGGTTTGTGTGTTTCTGGGGTATCTGGAAGGTGAGTAGAGACCTACAGTCCTGTTGTTAAACAACAGATGTTTGTTTAACCACTGACATGGAAAATACATCTTACACACTCTTCTGCAGATCTTCAGGAAGTCCAGTAATCAACAATACATTTCTGTTTCAGGTCATTAAACATGTCGACTACACTTTTTCTCATTGGTGGAAAAGGAGGCAGTAAATTTGCTTTTGATGGCTGGAGCAATGGTGCCACCATTAAGAAGATTGGAGTGGCAGTGACCGATTCGCTACACGCTAGCCTTGACCTTCCACATCCGTTCCAGCTGCTCTTTCAGCCCTTGGTACTTCTCAAGTTTCTCGTGTTCCTTCTTCCTGATGTTGGCGTCAGCTGAGATTGCCACATCTATCTATCTGCTCTTTGTCCACCACCACCACCATGTCTGGTTGGTCAGCCAGAAGCTGTTTGTCAGTCTGGAAGCTGAAGTCCCACAGAACCTTGGCCCTGTTGTTCTCAGCCACCTTCTGTGGTATGGCCCATTGGGATTTGGGTACTTCTATTCCATACTGGTAGCAGATGTTCCTGTATACTATCCCAGCTATTTGGTTGTGCCTCTTCATGTACACTGATCCAGCTAGCATCTTACAGCCTGCTACAATGTGCTGGACTGTCCCAGGGGCTTCTTTGCACAGTCTGCATCTTGGGTCTGATCTACTCTGGTAGATCCTGGCCTCTATGGCTCTTGTGCTTATGGCCTGTTCTTGTGCTGCCATGATTAGAGTCTATGTGCTCTAGATTGATAGGCATATAATATGAATAGACTAGTGTATATATGTCTGTCTACAGTCTAGTCTAAATACTGTATTATTGTTAATCCCGCTGTGAATATTAAAATATGACAATTCTTTTGCAATGTATCATCGTCTTTGTTTTTCAACCAGAAGGTTTTTCCTTGGTTAGAGATGTACTCGGCTGAAAATAATCTTACACTTCAGTGACAGCAAGTTTACAACCATTGCCTTAGGCCAGGTGCATAGTACCAGACTATGTGTCAAGTGAATAACTGATGATCAACCATCCATCCATCCATTTTCTACTGCTTGTCCCTTTTGGGGTCGCGGGGGGTGCTGGAGCCTAGCTCAGCTGCATACACCCTGGACAAGTCACCACCTCATCACAGGGCCAACACACTCACATTCACACACTAGGGACCATTTAGTGTTGCCAATCAACCTATCCCTAGGTGCATGTCTTTGGAGGTGGGAGGAGCCTATCCCCGAGTGCATGTCTTTGGAGGTGGGAGGAGCCTATCCCCAGGTGCATGTCTTTGGAGGTGGGAGGGGCCTATCCCCAGGTGCATGTCTTTGGAGGTGGGAGGAAGCCGGAGTACCCGGAGGGAGACCACGCAGTCACGGGGAGAACATGCAAACTCCACACAGAAAGATCCCGAGCCCGGGATTGAACTCAGGACTACTCGGGACCTCCGTATTGTTAGGCACATGCACTAACCCCTGTTCCACCGTGCTGCCCGATGATCAAAGTGTTACATTTGTTGTTTCTAGAACGGTTGAGCCAGAAGGATGATGTCATCTTCCAGGTGATTTCTGAGAAGCAGAGTCTGGAGGACGCGGCCTCTCCCTCCAAACTGCTGTTGCCTCGGCTCTCCAGCAGAGGGAGACATTGCCCCAAGGTCAAACGTCTACTCTGACGTCCGCTGTGGGCGTTTACTTCCAGGGGGCGTTCCCTGCAGGTGATATATTTGGTACGTTGTCACCCATTGGTTTATATGTTTATGAATGTGTATTTACGTATGTTAACATTCTACTACTATAACTGTGTACATGTTTGACATAAACTAATAACCAAGATACACACATTTGGAAATAGTCACAGGTTTATTAAAAGTGTATTCATTTTGTCGTGTGGAACTAAAATGGAACTAAAAATCCTAAAAGATGATTTAAGTTGAAATATGTGGTTAACTGAATATGTTTACTTTGTCAGGAGAGTGGTTTTATTTGCCATTATTTGATATAATAATCTGGTTGTAGTTCCACACAGTAACCAAGTATTATACTTTTGAAATAAAAAACATATGTTCTTCATATTTTGAGGAATACATTTGGAAAAAAAAAAAAAACATTTCACAGCCTTTCATTACTTTTGCTCTCACGTCTGATGATGATTGTTTTGCTTTTTGGTGCTAAATTGGAAAATGAGGTTTTTGCTGATTGTGGTATGGTATGGTCAGCATCCTTGGCCTCATCTTCTTAAAGTTTTCTGAATTGCAGATGAACTTTAGTTTATTCCCATAAACATAAATTTAATATTGGTTATACTGAATGCTATTGGAAGTCGAATCTTTGGCTCTCGTTACTGTATGGCAGTGGTTCTCTAACTGTTTTCACCAAGTAGCACCTTAGAAAACACTTGGCTCTCCAAGTTCCACCGTGATTACCAACATTAAAATACTGTAGCATAGTAGGCCTGAATATTTATTATAAACAAGGCAGAGGTTTTATTCAACACATATATTATTTTGGCTACTGTAACATCACAGACAGTTTGAACAGTAACACTGTGTTAGAATATTTATTTAAGTGTATATATATACATACTGTATATATATATATATATATATATATATATATATATATATATGTATATATATATATGTATATACACATATATATATATATACATATATGTATATACATATGTATATATATATATATACATATATGTATATACATATGTATATATATATATATATATATATATATATATATATATATATATATATATATATACATATATGTATGTATATATATATTTATATATACATATATGTATATACATATATACATATGTATATACATATATATGTATATATATATACATAGGTATATATGTACACTACCGTTCAAAAGTTTGGGGTCACCCAAACAATTTTGTGGAATAGCCTTCATTTCTAAGAACAAGAATAGACTGTCGAGTTTCAGATGAAAGTTCTCTTTTTCTGGCCATTTTGAGCGTTTAATTGACCCCACAAATGTGATGCTCCAGAAACTCAATCTGCTCAAAGGAAGGTCAGTTTTGTAGCTTCTGTAACGAGCTAAACTGTTTTCAGATGTGTGAACATGATTGCACAAGGGTTTTCTAATCATCAATTAGCCGTCTGAGCCAATTAGCAAACACATTGTACCATTTGAACACTGGAGTGATAGTTGCTGGAAATGGGCCTCTATACACCTATGTAGATATTGCACCAAAAACCAGACATTTACAGCTAGAACAGTCATTTACCACATTAGCAATGTATAGAGTGTATTTCTTTAAAGTTAAGACTAGTTTAAAGTTATCTTCATTGAAAAGTACAGTGCTTTTCCTTCAAAAATAAGGACATTTCAATGTGACCCCAAACTTTTGAACGGTAGTGTACATGTAGATGTTCAAACAGTTGGTTGGCTTGTTGAAATGTATTAGCGCAGTCCAAACCGCCCACGTAACATAAACTAATGCAAGTGAATTGACTGAATTTCGTCCCACTTACATTTGTGTTTTACCTGTCTTATAGGTGTACTTTTAGCCTTATTTTGTTCAGTATTTACTACGGATTGTATTTGTTTTAAAGCACAAATCAAAATTGGCAACCATAAATCATGAAGCATTCAATAGAATGTCAATAAAGCTCTTTCTATTCAATTTTTACCTAATTCTAGATTATGGCAGGCTATATCTACTATGTGAAATAACTGCAAACTGTCTATGAATTCAGGTCATTGTAATCTCGGGGCATTCAATCGATCCCAACTGGACTGCTTGGTTGCTAGAGCTGACCAATCTAAGTCTACGAGCACAAACTGAATTCCAAGACAAACCAAGCAGTCCAGTTGTGATGGATTGAACGCCCAAGGGCAGACACTCTAACCACTAAGCCACTGAGTAGTAAGAGCATGTATTGTCTATGTGTTATGATGTAAAGGAGGGGTGTGGTTGTAATGTATAAGTATGTGTCAATGAAAGGGCATTTTATGACTTTTCTTAATTTGATTACATGCTATATTGTAATTTTATTGTTATAATGTTATTGCATGTTTGTGTATCCCTTTAATTTAGGTACTGCAGATGGAAATGAGCTATTTAGCTATAATCTGGTGCAGAACATATCTGTCTTTGAGTTTAAAGGCCTACTGAAAGCCACTACTAGCGACCACGCAGTCTGATAGTTTATATATCAATGATGAAATCTTAACATTGAAACACATGCCAATACGGCCGGGTTAACTTATAAAGTGACATTTTAAATTTCCCGCTAAACTTCCGGTTGGAAACTTCTATGTACGATGACATATGCGTGTGACGTCACGACGGCAACGGAAGTATTCGTACCCAATGTGTCACCATACAAACTGCTCTGTTTTCATCGAACAATTCCACAGTATTCTGGACATCTGTGTTGGTGAATCTTTTGCAATTTGTTTAATGAACAATGGAGACTGCAAAGAAGAAAGTTGTAGGTGCGATCGGTGTATTAGCGGCGGACTACATCAACACAACCAGGTGGTTGTGTTGTGTTTGAGCTGGATACAAGACGCACTACCGTGAGTACAGCTTTGGCTTCCAAACATTTGATCGCTTGCCCGTACGTGCGTGGCACTATGTGCATGTCACGTACGTAACTTTGATTTGTAACAGTCACTGCTCTGCGTTGTGTATCTTCTTAGTGGGGCGCACACACCGGAGTTGAATCATGAGGATTTATTCACCTTTTTTTGGAAAAAAACAAAAATAGGGCGTCACACACAGTCCACGGCAAACAGAATCTCTCTCCACAGCTCCGAGCGTCAGTGCTCACCAGAGGTGGGACCAAGTCATTGCTTTGCAAGTCACAAGTAAGTCTCAAGTCTTTGCCCTCAAGTCTCGAGTCAAGTCCCGAGTCAAGACAGGCAAGTCCCGAGTCAAGTCCAAAGTCAAGACTAGAAAGTCTCAAGTCAAGTCCCAAGTCCTGCATTTTGAGTTTCGAGTCCTTTCAAGTCCTTTTAACCACAGACTAATATTTTTACACAGATTGTGTATGCTTTTAAAACGCTGTATTTATTTATTAAAACAAGTGCATTTGAAATTGCAGGAAAAAAAATAGTGCTGACATTGCAATTCATAATAGCACTATTAACCAGTCATTTTAATAGTTTAAACAATTTTAAACATTTAACTCATTCCTTTACAGAATAAACACATTTGCAAAAACAAACATTAACATACTATTGGTTGTATTTTATGAAAATAACATTACCACAAAGTTGAGAAGGAGCAAAGATCTTTAATATTTGTATGTGAGAATCACAAAGAAATCTTCTGGGGGAGGATGACGCCCCTACAGGGGTTTGGTTTACAAACTTTCTGCCCCACCTAAAACAAAATTCACCAGCCGCCACTGATTATGATGCATTCTCATTTTAGGCAAAGTATAAGACAATACTTTCTTAACAGTATAATTGTAACCAGGAATAAGTCTTCAAGTAACAATATTCAAATACTAACATTGTTGGGTAAAACAGCATTTGGTTTCATTCTGAATCCAGTGAAACAGATTGGTGGTTTTAGCTGATATAAAGACTTTCAGGTGTTTATATTTGTTTAAGTATTTGGCAGACGCTTTTATCCGAAGCGACATACATAAAAAATAGATATAAAACAATCACTGTAAACATGATCATTTAAGGGAAGAATGTAATACAAAATATCAATACAAAGTGTCAAGACAGAATAAACTCTCTGCTGCTGCAGCAACAGAGTTACAGTCTATAGGTCCCTAAAATATATAGATATCTAATGTATTTATACATTGTTTATGTAGGATATACGCATGTATATATAATCTAATCATATTGTTTCTTCAATTTAAAAATAGCTGACCGTTTTTTTCCCCCTTCTCTGGGATTATATTCCCAGTTTTGATCTCGGACGTCTGGTCATTTATAGCGTATAAGAATATTATATTACTGTTAAGCAAACTATGAATAATAAAACATGTGTCCGTTATCATAGCTACACGTATGACAAAAAAGCGCGTGAAAATGAGTGGCATTCAGTGAGGTAAGATGAATTAAATTTGCTGACAGTTCATTGCTCCTGCCAAATGAATTGCACTGAGTGGAGCGGATCACCACTCCAAGATGGCGGCTCCGCGTCTCGTCTGCGCCAGTAGACAGTAGCGCTCGATGCTGCGTACCCTTATAAGATGTCTATGGTTATAACGTTAGCAGTGAGTTTACAGCCTCACTGATTTAACTACACAGCAAATAAAAGTCATGTTACTTAGCCAATAAACGTTATTTTACATTCAAAACTTACCCTTCTTTGTGCAACTTCAAATGTCGAACGAAGTTGGAAGTTGTTGCGTCTCCGTCTGTAATATTCGAACTGCGTGATTTGCATACGGCAAATCGTTTTTTGTTGACCAAGTCGTAGTTTTTGTACCCGAACGAAACCAACTTTGGCATAATTGTTTCTCTCTGCCGCATTGTTTGACAACTCATGTTCGGTGGTTGTCCTGCAATTGGATTGGATGAGAGCTGTGTGATGAAAACAACGTATAACTAATTTGATTGGCTGTTGTACTGACAGCACACCAGCTGACACGCACCACACACGCTTATAGACACAGACGTACAAAATGAAAGATACGGAGCGCTCCCAAATAACTTTTTAAGCTTTGGGTTT
The DNA here is from genome assembly GCF_033978785.1 of Entelurus aequoreus. Lineage (NCBI taxonomy): Eukaryota > Metazoa > Chordata > Actinopteri > Syngnathiformes > Syngnathidae > Entelurus > Entelurus aequoreus. Next base: position 6,818,865 of record NC_084749.1, read on the forward strand.
TGGGGAAAGTAGCAAGTCATGTCAAGTCAAAAGCCTCAAGTCCAAGTGAAGTCACAAGTCATTGATGTTAAAGTCTAAGTCGAGTTGCAAGTCTCTTTACATTTTGTCAAGTCGAGTCTAAAGTCATCAAATTCATGACTCGAGTCTGACTCGAGTCCAAGTCATGTGACTCGAGTCCACACCTCTGGTGCTCACTCAATTCAATTGTATATGTTTAAATGTGGAAATGGAAATAATAATAATAATAATAATAATAATAAAGGTAAATAAAGCATAAAATAGTCTGAAATAAATTAATTAAATAAAACAGTATATAAAATATATACTTCACCAAATAACAATATATATTAAGAAAAAGGATCCTTAAAGGCCTACTAAAAGCCACTACTAGCGACCACGCAGTCTGATAGTTTATATATCAATGATGAAATCTTAACATTGCAACACATGCCAATACGGCCGGGTTAACTTATAAAGTGACATTTTAAATTTCCCGCCACAGTTCCGGTTGAAAAACTCCTTTGGATATGATTTATGCGCGTGACGTCACAGAATCCACGGAAGTGGTTGGACCCCATCGGACCCGATACAAAAACCTCTTGTTTTCTTCGACAAAATTCCACAGTATTCTGGACATCTGTGTTGGTGAATCTTTTGCAATTTGTTTAATGAACAATGGAGGCTGCAAAGAAGAACGTTGTAGGTGGGATCGATCGGTGTATTAGCGGCTAAGTACAATACTTACAGCAACACAACAAGGACTACTTACTACGCCTAGCCGATGCTTGCCGCCAAACCCACGGATGAAGTCCTTCGTCGCGCCGTCGATCGCTGGAATGCAGGTGAGCACGGCTGTTGATGGGAAGATGAGGGCTGGCTGGCGTAGGTGGAGCGCTAATGTTTTTAGCATAGTTCTGTGAGGTCCGGTTGCTAAGTTGCTAAATTAGCCTTAGCGTCGTTAGCAACAGCATTGTTAAGCCTTACCAGGCTGAGAATTTTTAACCGTGTAGTTACATGTACATGGTTTAATAGTATTGTTGATCTTCTGTCTATCCTTCCAATCAGGGGTTTATTTATTTTGTTTCTATCTTCATTTGAGAACGATGCTATCACGTTAGCTCAGTAGCTAAGTGTGTCACTGATGTATTGTCGTGGAGATAAAAGTCACTTTAAATGTCCATTTCGCGTGCTCGACTCATTTTCAAGAGGATATAGTATCCGAGGTGGTTTAAAATACAAATCCGTGATCCACAATGGAAAAAGGAGAGAGTGTGGAATCCAATGAGCCAGCGTGTACCTAAGTTACGGTCAGAGCGAAAAAAGATACGTCCATCACTGCCTCTCTAGTCCTTCACTGTAACGTTCCTCATCTACGAATCTTTCATCCTCGCTCAAATTAATGGGGTAATCGTCGCTTTGTCGCTCCGAATCTCTCTCGCTCCATTGTAAACAACGGGGAATTGTGAGGAATACTAGCTCCTGTGACGTCACGCTACTTCCGGTACAGGCAAGGCTTTTTTTTATCAGCGAGCAAAAGTTGCGAACTTTATCGTCCATTTTCTCTACTAAATCCTTTCAGCAAAAATATGGCAATATCGCAAAATGACCAAGTATGACACATAGAATGGATCTGCTATCCCCGTTTAAATTTAAAAAATTCATTTCAGTAGGCCTTTAAATGTGCAGCAATACACCTCATCTTTCCCACCCACATCAATTCTTTTTATATTTTTTATACAATAAACTTACTATGCCAAAAAAAACTCATAACAGACATACCGTTTTTTGGAAAAACACAAAAACAGGGCGTCACACACAGTCCACGGCAAACAGAATCTCTCTCCACTAAAGAATAAAGAAACAAATACACACTCATATTAATGCTAGAGCGGCACACAAGATGTCCACACAGACACACAGCAGAGCCCCTGACCCGTGCACAAACTCATGAGACAGGAGACCCTGCAACAACTGCCGCTAGCAGTAAGCTAATCAAGCTAATCCACACATCCTTTAGCATACAAAAGTTTTTTTTTTTTCAACAATTCAACAACCATTCGGGAATTCAACACGCATGCACACCAACAAGTCACAAGACAGTGTGCATTCCCACAAAACACTTTTAAAAGCGACAACCAAAAAGTTTATAAAAAAACAAAAGGAGAGAGACATAAACGTGACTTACCAGCTCCGAGCGTCAGTGCTCACTGAAGCTGGTCACAAAGGTGCGACGCCAAATCACCCCCCAGGGAAACAAAAAGGTATGTAACGGAAAATAATAGAGTGGAACCTATTTACAATGAGAAACACTTTTGGGGAAGTTCACAACAAAAAATGATGTGAATAATTCAGGGCCGGCCCGTGGCATAGGCCGTATAGGCAAATGCTAAGGGCGCCGTCCATCAGGGGGCGCCACGCCAGTGCCACAAATGTTGGAGAAAAAAGAAAGAAAGTTGGTACTATTATTTCTAAATACAAAAAATAATCCCACGTTAATTAAAATGCAAAGTAAAGCCTATTTAAAGCCCCCTCCCTTCCCGTATCATGACTCTTACCACATCAAAAAATCAACACAAGATGTCAAAACGGCCAAAACTGTCAGGTGCCCAGGGAAGAAAAAAGAGAAAAGAAGAGGAGGATAAACGAGAAAAAGACAGAGGTAGCAGGTAGGTAACGTTAGCCTACTTCAAATAATTTGTCTGTTACAGAATGTGATAGTAACCTGGCTTTTTAGCATTAAGCTAATGTCACATGATTCGGCAATTGCTAATCAATAAATAGATAGTTCTGTTTTAACGTCGGGTTAATATTGTGGAGGGGGCTAAATTGTTATGGAAAATAATAATGTAACGTTAGGTAATTAGTAGTACTCCCACCTTGCATTCCTCTGGGACATTTGTATTAGATCTTTTAAGCAGGTGTTTTTTGTTTACGTTGTTATTGCCTTCTGGTTAGCTACTGTTTGCCCTGCAGGTAATAGTCACTTTTCCACCCCTTTATATATTAGGTATAGTTGTAAGCCTAGTTGTTAAAGTGCACATCATTAATGTTAATTAAGCAATATCACATGGGAGGGAATGCTGTTTTTTAATTTGAGCACTGCTGTGATTCGGTTAAAGATAATCATAACATAACATTCTCATATAATATGTTAATTTGCTTTCTTTAAGTAAAAAAAAAAGGTCAAAGACAAAGCTATTCGGTTTCTTGTAAGTATATACACTTCACTGCCGATGTGGGGGGGCGCCACCTAAAATCTTGCCTAGGGCGCCAGATTGGTTAGGGCCAGGCCTGGAATAATTGACCAAAATTAAAATAAAATAAAATAAAATTTAGCTCGGCTACAGATTAACCCTAAAAATTGGGGATATGATGACTTTTTGCCAGCTTTGTAGGTTGTGATGTCTGACTTGTGTGATAAAACCTGTTTTTCCTCTACCGGTGTATCTGTTTTCAGGCTTTTTGTATTGAGGGAGGATGGAGCGAGTTGTGGCTGGTAAAGACTTCAGAGGGACGTCTTTCGTTTTTGAGAACGAAGGCCGTGGGTAGAGACATATTTTTTCCTCATTGGCACAAATCCAGCGTTTGTCTTGATTGCACATTGGTTACTGATGGATGAATGCTTGCTTGTTGTGTTCACGGTCTCGTGTGATGAAACCTGGCATGGGTAAGGAGCATACCTAACCACAGCTGTATCTCCCTTCCCTGTTGTAATGTTGGAGGATGGAGCGAGTTGCAGCATGTGAATACTTTTTCTTGAAATCATTGGCTCAAAGCCAAGGTCAGTCTTGCTTGCTCAATAGTTACTGCTGGATGGTTCTGAGGCCCTGCGATGAGGTGGCGACTCAGTGGCCTTGTGGTTAGAGTGTCCGCCCTGAGATCGGTAGGTTGTGAGTTCAAACCCCGGCCGAGTCATACCAAAGACTATAAAAATGGGAGCCATTACCTCCCTGCTTGGCACTCGGCATCAAGGGTTGGAATTGGGGGTTAAATCACCAAAAATTATTCCTTGGCGCGGCTACCGCTGCTGCCCACTGCTCCCCTCACCTCCCAGGGGGTGAACAAGGGGATGGGTCAAATGCAGAGGACAAATTTCACCACACCTAGTGTGTGTGTGACTATCATTGGTACTTTAACTTTAACTTTTAACTTTAACTTGTCCAGGGTGTACCCCGCCTTCCGCCCAAATGCAGCTGAGAAAGGCTCCAGCGACCCCGAAAGGGACAAGCGGTAGAAAATGGATGGATGGATGGGTTCTGAGGCCATGTCTACACTAAGTCGTTTAACCCCTTAAACCAAGGGTGTCCAAACTTTTTCCACACAGACAAATTTAAGCATGCGGGGGCCATTTTGATATTTTTCATTTTCAAACCTTTACAAAATATATGGATTTATTTTTTTAACCTTTAGGGCTACCATAAAGGGTCTCAGTCATTAAAATGTTAAAAAATAAGTCAAATTATTATTATTTTTTATTTAACGCTTACAGTAAACCTCTATATCAACTTCAGGTTGATATAAAGTAATGTTATGCCTTTTCTGTCAAAGACAACTTTGTTTTTTAAAGTAAAACTGAAATATGCAGTATTTAGTAATTAGAGCCTTAAAGGATCAATAATGCAGGACACCATTGATTTTAATTTCTTTAATATTTTTGAGTAATCAATGAAAAGTTAAATAAAATCCTACTAAATATATTTGGGATCCAAAAGGTCCCCCACTCATAAAGTGATACATTTTTATTAGTTTTTTTTTACTTTTAACACTTAAATTACGAGATCAACTTCTGATATATTTGTCGATTTTACATTTGAACTATTATTTTGTTTGTTTTATGCTCTTTTGTCAAATAAAACTTTGATGTTTTTATATGGCAACCACAATATATGCAATATTTTTTCCACATAAAACATTTTAAAGTGATATTTTTAAAGTAATAATTCATTATAACATAGATTTTTAGTACTTTTTTTTTTTTTTTAGCAATGCAATCAATGTCAATCAATCAATCAATGTTTATTTATATAGCCCTAAGTCACAAGTGTCTCAAAGGGCTGCATAAGCCACAACGACATCCTCGGTACAGAGCCCACATACGGGCAAGGAAAAACTCACCCCAGTGGGACGTCGATGTGAATGACTATAAGAAACCTTGGAGAGGACCGCATATGTGGGTAACCCCCCCCCCCCTCTAGGGGAGAAAGAAAGCAATGGATGTCGAGTGGGTCTGACATAATATTGTGAAAGTCCAGTCCACAGTGGATTCAACACATCAGCGAGAGTCCAGTCCATAGTGGGGCCAGCAGGAAACCGTCCCGAGCGGAGACGGGTCAGCAGCGCAGAGATGTCCCCAACCGATGCACAGGCTAGCGGTCCACCCGGGGTCCCGACTCTGGACAGCAATCACTTCATCCATGGCCACCGGACATGTGCAACCCCCCCTCCAAGGAAGAGGAGAGCAGAGGAGAGAAGAAAAGAAACGGCAGATCAACTGGTCTAAAAAGGGGGTCTATTTAAAAGGCCAGAGTATACAAATGAGTTTTAAGATGGGACTCAATGGCAAAAAAAGAAAAATAAACAAAGACAAAAGAAAAAAAACAGCCTGCATGGCAGCTTTGTGTCCACATTGCAACTTTTTCTTGTTAGATTTCACCTCATTCCACTTTTTTTTAAATGTTTTTTTAAGTTTTATCATTTTTGCAGAATGTGTGGCGGGCTGGTAAACAATTAGCTGCGGGCCGCAAATGCCCCCCGGGCCGCACTTTGGACACCGATGCCTTAAACGAATACCGTATTTTCCGCACCATAAGCCGCACCTAAAAAACAAAATTTTTCTCAAAAGCTGACAGTGCGGCTAATAACCCGGTGCGCCTTATAAATGGATTAATATTAATATTTATTTTCATAAAGTTTAGGTCTCGCAACTACGGTAAACAGCCGCCATCTTTTTTCCCCGTAGAAGAGGAAGCGCTTCTTCTTCTACTATAAGCAACCGCCAAGGTGAGCAGCCGCCCTTGTAGAAGAAGAAGAGCGCGGATATTACGTTTTATTTCATTTGTGTGTTTCTGTAAAGACCACAAAATGTCTCCTACTAAGAGACACGCGTACAAGGTTCCACTGACTTTTGATATTCCTGTGAACCGCACTGTGGATACAACGGGAGCAAGTACGGTGAATATCCGTTAGCTTGCCATGCTAACGGCCAGAAACTTCCACCCACGGTGATATTCAAAAGGAAGACCTTGCCAAAAGAGAACTTTCCAGCCGGCGTCATCATAAAAGCTAACTCGAAGGGATGGATGGATGAAGAAAAGATGAGCGAAGAGACCGGGTGACTTTTTTCACGCAGCTCCGTCCCTGTTGATCTACGACTGCATGCGCGTCCACATCACAGATGGTGTCAAAAAACAAGTGAAGCACACCGAAGAAGAAGAATTTGAGGGATTTGTGGATGAGTAATAACTTCAGAAAGTGAGCTTTAAATGTTTATTTTGTGTGTTGTGTGACACTAACGTATGAGCAACGTTGAGTTATTGATGTTGCTATTACTCTGCACTATTTTGAGTGTTACTATTTTTGTGATTGCACATTTGCACATTACATTTTGGGAGTGAACAGAGTTGTTAGAACGCTGGTTTGTAATATATTATTAAAGTCTGACTGACCTATCTGACTGTTTTGTTGACATTCCCTTTAGCGTAGCGTAGGTGCGGCTAATAACACGGGGCGGCTAATAGGTAAACAAAGTTTTGAAATATGCCATTCATTGAAGGTGCGGCTTACAACACGGGGCGGCTTATGGTGCGGAAAATACGGTAATTATTTAACCTAAGCCCCGTTTCAGCCACACTAAACCAGCGTTTAAGGCCCCCCTCCTCGGACAAATGTTTACTTCTTGAATCTCCAGCACTTAGCTTTGTATGGACTTATTGATTGTTTACAAACTGAGCTCGGAGGGGAAGTGACGCCAGAAAGACCGCGACCCTAAGAGGGACAAGCGATAGAAAGTGGATGCATTCAGTACTCAGAGAAGAAAAAAAAACGCTTCATATTACGGTCAGGCTTCTGAAAATGTACTTTGGCTTCGTTTACACTGGACACCAAGTCCATCCATCCATCCACCCATTTTCTACCGCTTGTCCCAATCGGGGTGGCGGGGGGTGCTGGAGCCTATCTTGGATTATTTTCTGCCAGTCTAAACGCTCCAAGGTGCTTGAAATCTAATATTGTGACTGCAGTTTTAACGGCAATGCGACCTGTTTGCGAACTATACGTCATCTTTGGTGGAGTTACGTCATTCGTGTGTGCAGCACGATCACTTTCCTTTTTTCAATTCTTTTTTTCTTCTTCCTCCTTCAGTTGTTTTCCCTCATCTGACTACTTCCTCTACACAACAGCCACGGCATAAACGCAATAACACGCTGATCTGTTTTCTCCTGGAGTAGCAACTTCCTTCTTCATTTAAAGAACCCGGTCAACTTCCTTTATTTTCACTTTATCCAACGACGCATGTGACACCGGGGCCGCTTTGGGGCCACTTTGGGGCCACTTTGGGGCCACTTTAGGGCCAGTGCGCTTTAATACAGGAGTCTGATAAATAATCACATGTTAGTTATAATTCAAACAGTAAGCTGTAAAGGTAGTCTTTGACCTCCAGGTCTAGGGTTAGCCTTCCTTTGCTCCCTGGCCGATAAATCCTTAATGATTTTAAACTTTCCTTCTTCCTTTCTTTTCTACATCCTTCTTCCAATATTCTCGGTGTTAACTGGGTCAGCCTTCACTCTTTCTCTCAACCTTTTTCCCCACTTTTTTTTCCATTTGTTTTTGGCATGTTGGTGTCTTGACTCTTTCTCTCTGAACTCTGCAATTACAGATAGAAACCAGCATTACATTTAAACATGCCAATTTGCTATAAATAGATTATTGAAACAGTGATTATTGAAAATAACCACTTGTTTTAATACTTTGTGAACACAATATTTCAAAATGGTAGGATTCATTCATTTTGTCACTACCGAGATGATCATGTCACCACCGAAACAGTATCTTATGTTTCGGGTGTGACTGCTTCTTGCTAATTTTGACCATAAATAAATAATGATAGCTAAAAGCATAATATCTTGCATAAAAGCAGAAACAGTTGACATAATTGAAGAGAATATGTGTTCAGTTTTTGAAGATACATACAGAATCCATCCTGTTTGGGTCCCACATCAACCTCAAGAAAGTCAATGACTTCACTATAAAAGTGGGTGACATTGTTATCACCAGGAAAGATGAGGTCACCTACCTAGGTTCCATTCTAGAGGCTAACCTTTCCTGTGATAAAATGGCAACCAAGGTAATCAAAAAGGTTAACCAACGAACGAGATTTCTCTACAGAATCTCCTCTCTGGTCAACAAAAGCACCTTGAGGATTCTGGCGGGAACTCTCGTTCAACCCTTTTTCCATTACGCATGCACCTCCTGGTACCCTAGCACCTCCAAAACCCTCAAATCTAAACTCCAAACATCTCAGAACAAGCTAGTCAGGTTACTGCTAGACCTCCACCCCAGATCCCACCTCACTCCTACCCACTTCTCTAAAGTGGGCTGGCTCAAGGTGGAGGACAGAGTTAAACAACTTGCACTGAGCCTAGTCTATAAAATCCGCTACACCTCCCTGATACCGAAGTACATGTCAAACTACTTCCTTAACGTAAATGACCGCCATAACCACAACACCAGGGGGAGCTCCACTAACCACGTTAAACCCAGATTCCGAACTAACAAAGGTCTTAACTCATTCTCTTTCAATGCCACAACAATGTGGAATGCGCTCCCAACAGGTATAAAAGAAAGGGCATCTCTATCCTCCTTCAAAACCGCAATAAAAGTTCACCTCCAGGCAGCTACAACCCTAAACTAACACCCTCCCCGGATTGCTAATAATCAAATGTAAACAATCAAATGCAGATACTTTTTCTTATGCCTTCTGATCTCTCTCTCTCTCTCTCTCTCTCTCTCTCTCTCTCTCTCTCTCTCTCTCTCTCTCTCTCTCTCTCTCTCTCTATCCACTACTTGATGTCCATATCCTACCCCCCCCCCCTCCACACCCCTGATTGTAAATAATGTAAATAATTAATTGTGATTATCTTGTGTGATGACTGTATTATGATGATTGTATATATGATAGTATTTATCCGTATCATGAATCAATTTAAGTGGACCCCGACTTAAACAAGTTGAAAAACTTATTCGGGTGTTACCATTTAGTGGTCAATTGTACGGAATATGTACTTCACTGTGCAACCTACTAATAAAAGTCTCAATCAATCAATTTTAGACTTAGGGACACATTTGACGACCCATCAGCGTTCCTGTTCTGTAACCCTGTATACCAGGGGTCACCAACGCGGTGCCTGCGGGCACCAGGTAGCCCGTAAGGACCAGATGAGTAGCCCGCTGGCCTGTTCTAAAAATAGCTCAAATAGCAGCACTTACGAGTGAGCTGCCTCTATTTTTTAAATTGTATTTAATTACTAGCAAGCTGGTCTCGCTTTGCTCGACATTTGTAATTCTAAGAGAGACAAAACTCAAATAGAATTTGAAAATCCAAGAAAATATTTTAAAGACTTGGTCTTCACTTGTTTAAATAAATTCATTAATTTTTTTACTTTGCTTCTTATAACTTTCAGAAAGACAATTTTAGAGAAAAAATACAACCTTAAAAATGATTTTAGGATTTTTAAACACATGTGCCTTTTTTACCTTTTAAATTCCTTCCTCTTCTTTCCTGACAATTTAAATCAATGTTCAAGTAAATTTATTTTTTTATTGTAAAGAATAATAAATACATTTTGATTTAATTCTTCATTTTAGCTTCTGTTTTTTCGACGAAGAATATTTGTGAAATATTTCTTCAAACTTATTATGATTAAAATTTAAAAAAAATATTCTGGCAAATCTAGAAAATCTGTAGAATCAAATTTAAATCTTATTTCAAAGTCTTTTTAATTTTGTTTTAAAAATTTAGTTCTGGAAAATCTAGAAGAAATAATGATTTGTCTTTGTTAGAAATATAGCTTGGTCCAATTTGTAATATATTCTAACAAAGTGCAGATTGGATTTTAACCTATTTAAAACATGTCATCAAAATTCTAAAATTAATCTTAATCAGGAAAAATTACTAATGATGTTCCATAAATTATTTTTTTAATTTTTTCAAAAAGATTCGAATTAGCTAGTTTTTCTCTTCTTTTTTTCGGTTGAATCTTGAATTTTATAGAGTCGAAATTGAAGATAAACTATGTTTCAAAATTTAATTGTCATTTTTTTCGTGTTTTCTCCTCTTTTAAACCGTTCAATTAAGTGTAAATATCATTAATTATAAATAATAACATAGAGTTAAAGGTAAATTAAGCAAATTGGCTATTTCTGGCAATTTATTGAAGTGTGTATCAAACTGGTAGCCCTTCGCATTAATCACTACCCAAGAAGTAGCTCTTGCTTTCAAAAAGGTTGGTGACCCCTGGTATATATTATATAAACATAATATATCAGTATATAACATATACTGTATATATAATATGTAAATACTACATATTTGTTACATTTTATATTGCTACTACGGTACATTGTTAGTCTACTTAATACCTGCATTTTCCTTTCCGTCCTTACACTTTCCATCCTTTGTAACTGAGCTACTGTGTGGAACAGTTTCCCTTGTGGATCATTAAAGTTGATCTAAGTCTAAGTCTAATTAATGCCGTGGGTTTAAACAAATCATAATATAAAGTAGGTAAAAATGCATGTCTGAACACTTAATTGTTTTATTGAACCCTTTATTTTGGTTAGGGACAGCACTTTGCTTTAATTCGGTAGAATACCCTATGCACAAAAAGTAAACATTGACATGTGTAACGGCAGTAACATGATAAAACAAGGCGGCAGCTAAAGAAGGACTTTCTCGTTTATTACAATGGAAAAACCCACCAACTGAACAACTGATTTTTACTCCTTCTGGTGCGGACGTAAGCTGACTCGAGTCCCAAATGTGACCACAGGATGAACAAATATCCTCCGGTACTAAGACTATAGTGGCCATAAACAGTTAGCTTCTACAACATGGGGGCCCAAAGTGCGCACGGGTGCCATCTGTGGCTTGTGACTCGTATTTGCAAACAGTCATATCATCTTCTTTTGGTCACTAAAAAAATTACAGAGGACACAACCTCTGTGTCCTCAATGGTAGATACGGCCATGTTCTCAGGTGATCATGTTACCGCTCATCAACAGGCGCAGATTAGATTCCTTCGACACCTTCACCTTCATCAACAGAGTCCATTGTGCAATGTTAGCCGAGGCGCTCAACCGGCTCTGTATGATTTGGGAGTATCCGGGTGGTTTTCAGGAAGAGAGGAACCCGGGTGTATAATTAGCTAGCGCAAGCCTGTCATTAGTAGAACCCTCTGGAAGGCGGTCAGTGCTAATTGTTTGTGTGCTGTCACTCAGGGCAGTTTATGTTCCTCCTGCTTTTGCACAGTTTCCTTCTCTGGAAACCTGCCGCTTGTGCTTCGCCTTGCCAGGAAAGGTCTATGTGCTAAGACGAGCTGGTGCTGGGGGAGGAAGACTGAGGGGGGAGGAGAGCAGGGTTGAACAAGGGACTTTGGCTGACTTTTCCCACTGAAAGGCCTCTCTCTGCCTCATCATTCTCAGCTGTTTGAGCCGGGCTCCAAACACAGTCACAGTCTGATGAGTTTACCCTCCACAGCTTGTGAAAGAGTCACCGAGTGTTGCCCATCACCACAGGAAGTGTTCTTCATCATTGCTCATAAGGTATTAAAGACAATGTTTACCTTAAAGCTGGAAAACAATTCACCTTTAAGTCCTTTCATGTATACCACTCTGGCAACATTTTACTAGTTATTTTGCATGAGGCCAACTTGGGTAATGACCGAAAGGACAAGGTCGCGAATACAACCGGCAGAAATGAGTTTCCTACGCAGGATGTCTGGGATCACCCTCAGAGACAGGGTGAGGAGCTCGGTCAACTCGGAGTAGAGCCGCTGCTCCTTCACGTCAAGAGGAGCCAGCTGAGATGGCTCGGGCATCTACTACGGATGCCTCCTGGACGCCTCCCTGGTGAGGTGTTTGGGGCATGTCCAGCCGAGAGGAGACCTCAGGGCAGACCTCGGACACGTTGGAGGGACTATGTCTCACAGCTGGCCTGGGAACGCCTCGGTATCCCCCTGTAGCACTAGAGGAAGCGGCCTGGGACAGGTAAGTCTGGGCATCTCTGCTTAGACTGCTGCCCCTGCCACCCGGACTCGGATAAGCAGCAGAAAAATGGATGGATGGAAGCAAACTAGGATCTTATAAATTTCACTCTCAGTCAAATCTGACAAATCTAAACATTACTTTAAACACCATCCAGCTTTGAGGTCTCATAGCAAGCTGTCTTTGGTCAATGTGCATTTATCACTTCCTTTTCCTACTCTTCTTCTTAACTTTTCCATCCTTCCATCCCATCTAATCACTTACCCTTCCTCTTTTCTGCATATGGTTCGAATAACGGTGACTGGATGTCTTAGAGTTACTCGAGAAGAATAGAAAACCAGAACAAAGAACCTGAACCTTCCATATGGAGACCGTTTGAAGAAGATGATTTCCAGGCCAGTGAAAGTTTGACTGTGATTCATCTAAACATTTAATACTGTGCGGATGCAATGGATATTCTTAACAACCCTAAGTCATCATGCAACATGCAACCAAATGGGTTAAAACATCTCACTCTAAGAAAGAATAACCACAACATGAATTCTTAATTTTATACAGTGTCACATCTCAGTAAAAGTTGTATCAATCAGAATCAGAAGAGTTTTTATTGCCATTGTTTGAGAACGGGTTCACAAACTAGGAATTTTACTTGGTGTAATCGTGCAACATAAAACACATATAACACAGAATAGGTAATAAAATGAGCTGTAACTGAGCTATCAGATCTTGTTATTGTTCATGTGCCTGATGGCTGAGGGCAAAAAACTGTTCAGGTGGCGTCTGTGTCAATGTGGGCCTGGATGGACTGTAGTCTCCTGCCTGAGGGGAGAGGGGAGAGTAGTTTGTGTCTAGGGTGAAAAGAGTCACCTGTGATCCGACCCACATGCCTCCTGGTCCTGGAAGAGAACAGGTCCTGGAGGGGTGGGAGTTTGCAGCCAATCACCTTCTCAGCAGCAAGATGACGAACTTCATGTTAATATTTGAGTGGGCCCCTGGCTTTTCTGCGCCCCCGAGGTCAAAAAGGTTAAGAACACCCGGTTCCGATGACAAAGTCTTCATGCGCAGATCATCTTTCCTTTTCTCGTAGTTTTACTACGAGACGTCAACGTGTCGAGACAGCACACAAGCCTCTTTGTACATTGGGACTATTGAAGGTAATATTTCCCCTCGTTTCGGGCGAGTGTGGACGTATGAGCGTCGTTAATAACACATCAAAAGCTCGTACCAAACTTAGCGAAGAGTGCGCTCAGTATAAAGATTGGCATGTGTTTTTGATTTGCTCAGCAGCGCATAAATGTGCTCCCCAGATTATGTTGCTCCAAGCAATGCGAGCGTGTCGCGACTGTTTCAAGACGTGCCGAGTCCAAACAGAACCTCACCTTAGATGATAGATATTTAGACACCTGGTCTTTCTGTACACCTACATGACGTGAACATGGAAGAACATCTGCGATAGAATCCATTTGATTGATATAGTAATGTCACTGTCTGTCGTTCTAACTAACTTGTTGAAATACAAAAGTCTAAGGACACTTGGTCTTCAAACCTGTGACTGTGTTTCGCTGTTTGTTGGCGATTGAATAACATTTGCTTGACGTACAGTTTTGGTCAGAAGTTTCCATATGTGAAAACTTGAAAGACATGTCATTTTAATTTGTTGATGAGCGGGTCTTTTCAATCAATCAATCAATCAATCAATGTTTACTTATATAGCCCTAAATCATGAGTGTCTCAAAGGGCTGCACAAGCCACAACAACATCCTGGGCTCAGATCCCACATCAGGGCAAGGAAAACCTCAACCCAATGGGATGACAATGAGAAACCTTGGAGGGGACCACAATACACACACACACACACACACACACACACACACACACACACACACACACACACACACACACACACACACACACACACACACACACACACACACACACACACACACACACACACACACACACACACACACATTCTGGCAGGCAAGCAGGACAAATGTCCCTAACTCGGCCCACGTGTTCAAAAATCACACCCGGGATCGAGTCCCACAAGTCCTGCCGCCGGCTGCAAGATTTTTCTATTAGTGTATATATATATATATATATATATATATATATATATATATATATATATATACCTGTATGTATATATAATAATAAAAAATAATCCATCCATTTTCTACCACTTATTCCTTTCGGGGTTGCGGGGGGCGCTGGAGCCTATCTCAGCTACAATCGGGCGGAAGGCGGGGTACACCCTGGACAAGTCGCCACCTCATCACAGGGCCAACACAGATAGACAGACAACATTCACACTCACATTCACACACTAGGGCCCATTTAGGGTTGCCAATCAACTTATCCCCAGGTGCATGTCTTTGGAGGTGGGAGGAAGCTGGAGTACCCGGAGGGAACCCACGCAGTCACGCGGAGAACATGCAAACTCCACACAGAAAGATCCCGAGCCCGGGATTGAACCCAGGACTACTCAGGACCTTTGTATTGTGAGGCAGACGCACTAACCCCTCTGCCACCGTGCTGCAATAAAAAATACTTTTTATTTTTTTTAATCAGCGGGCCCGATTTGAGTCCCACGAGTCCCGCAGCTGACCACGCGAGTCCAGGGATGCCCAACATGCCAAAAAAAAAAAGGAAAGTGGGGAAGAAAAGTTGGAAAAGTAGGCAAAAGTCCCGAAAATGATAAAAAATGACACCCAGATTCGAGTCCCACAAGTCCTGCCGCGTGCAACCCGAGTCTTGGGGTGCCCAACATGTCCAAAACGCACCCAGCCAAGTCACACTGGAAGTGGGGGAGAAAAGTTGGGAATGTCTGGGGAAAGTGATCAAAAATGACACCCAGGTTCGAGTCCCACAAGCCCCGCCGCGTGCCACCCGAGTCCAGGGGTGCCCAACATGTCCAAAACGCACCCAGCAAAGTCACACTGGAAGTGGGGAAGAAAAGTTGGGAATGTCTGGAGAAAGTCCCGAAAATTTTAAAAAATGACACCCAGGTTCGAGTCCCACAAGTCCCGCCGCGTGCCACCCGAGTCCAGGGGTGCCCAACATGTCCAGAACGCATTTATAGGAACACCCAGTGCAGTACCAGCTACAGCCCGATTAAGGGGACCTTTTTTCCCCCCCCCATAACGTCAAAGGTCCCCTAAAGTGACTTTGTAAACAGAGTGACGTCCCCAATAAGTATGCATTGCCAGAACACACACACACACGCACGCACACACGCACACACACACACACGCACACACACACACACACACGCACGCACGCACGCACACACACGCACACACACACACACACACACACACGCACACACACGCACACACACACACACGCACACACACATGCTGGCAGGCGAGCAGGACAAATGTCCCTAACGTGGCCCACATGTTAAAAAATCACACCCGATCGAGTCCCACAAGTCCCGGCGCCGGCTGCGAGATTTTTCTATTAGTGTGTGTATATATATATATATATATATATATATATATATATATATATATATATATATATATATATATATATATATAAAATAATAAAAAGTAATTTTTATTTGTTTTAATCCGTGGGCCCGATTCGAGTCCCACAAGTCCAGCAGCTGGCCACGCGAGTCCAGGGATGCCCAACATGCCAAAAAAAAAAAAAAGGAAAGTTGGGAAGAAAAGTAGGCAAAAGTCCCGAAAAATGATCAAAAATGACACCCAGATTCGAGTCCCACAAGTCCCGCCGAGTGCAACCCGAGTCTAGGGGTGCCCAACATGTCCAAAACGCACCCAGCAAAGTCACAAGGGAAGTGGGGGAGAAAAGTTGGGAATGTCTGGAGAAAGTCCCGAAAAATGATCAAAAATGACACCCAGGTTCGAGTCCCACAAGTCCCGCCGCGTGCCACCCGAGTCTAGGGGTGCCCAACATGTCCAAAACGCATTTATAGGAACACCCAGTGCAGTACCAGCTGCAGCCCGATTAAGGGGACCTTTTTCCCCCCCCCCATAACGTCAAAGGTCCCCTAAAATGACTTTGTAAACAGAGTGACGTCCCCAATAAGTACGCATTGCCAGAACACACACACACACACACGCACGCACACACACACACACACACACACGCACGCACACACACACACACACACACACACACACACACACACACACACACACACACACACACACACACACACACACACACACACACACACACACACACACACACACACACACACACACACTTCCCGGCCTCTCTCTGTCAGTGTGCCATTGTTCGCTGTGATTAATGGCTGCTTCACACCCTTCACACCTGACTGAACGCAATAAAAATACCAACGTTCTGGATCACTGTCAAATCAACTCTTAATTATTACCGCCCTCAACTTAGTGGTTAGAGTGTCCGCCCTCAGATGGGTAGGTTGTGAGTTCAAACCCCGGCCGGGTCATACCAAAGACTATAAAAATGGGAGCCATTACCTCCCTGCTTGACATTTGGCATCAAGGGTTGGAATTGGGGGTTAAATCTGCTGCTCACTGCTCCCCTCACCTCCCAGGGGGTGATCAAGGGTGATGGGTCAAATGCAGAGAATAATTTCGCCACACCTAGTGTGTGTGTGTGTGACAATCATTGGTACTTTAACTTTTTAAATAGTTTGTCTGCGTTAGCACTTATAATAACAACATCACTAATACTTGGTTAATGTTCAAGTCAGGAAATGTAAATGGAATATTGTCCGAGCTTTTTCAATGGGTATCGGATTTTATGAGCAAAATAGTGGAGCCCCCATTGGCTCAGCTGGAAGCTGACTTTTATTAACGTTTATTTAACATTTAGAATGCACAAAAAAAATAACTGTTAGAATAATTGTTTGCAAGTTATCACAAAAAACTTTGTGTTGAAATGAGTTCCAGGCATGAAGACAAAAGCTGTCTTTGAAACCTACCAAGGGTAAGGCTCGTAAAACTCCACTGTGTAGGCGCGGGGGGAGGGGGGGCAAGATGAAGGTGTTCCTGTGTTCTTTCACGTATGGTAATCAACAGAAAGATATTGTTCTAACCCAAGGACTTCAAAGCGGAGAGATGACAGAATCTGCCCAATTTCCAGACGACCTCTATTTGAAGTATTTTACGAACGTCTTTTTGAACTATTTTACGAACTCTTTTTGAACTGACCTTTTCTGTGAAGTGTTCACAACCTTTTCTTTTGAACTGTTTTGTAAGCAAATGCAACGCTGTTTACGACCCACTTCCCTCTGGAAGTGGAAGCTGTGTTCATGTGGTCGGAGAAAGTCAAGTAAAGAAGGGGGAGTGCAATCTTTTGGCAGAGCGGGCTGAGATACTGTGCAAGGGTACAGTGTACAGACGACTCTCCTCAATATAATAAGAGATTTGACGAAGAATGTTTTATTGATGATATGTCCTGTTTAAATTGGAACGAGGTGTGCAGTGAGGAAGACCATGAGGCTGCACCGGACTTATTTATGTTAATGTACATGAGTGTTGTGGACAAGCATGCCCCTTTGAAAAAGTTTTCAGTCAAAACTAAGTCTGCCCCATGGATTGATAATGGACTTAGAAGTTTAATGACAGAAAGAGACATGGCTAAAAAAGCCTTCGTCAGCTCAGGTTTAATTGATGACAGGCATAAGTACTGTTCCTTAAAGGCCTACTGAAATGAATTTGTTTAATTTAAACGGGGATAGCAGATCAATTCTATGTGTCATACTTGATCATTTCGCGATATTGCCATATTTTTGCTGAAAGGATTTAGTACAAAACATCGACGATAAAGATGCAACTTTTGCTCGCTGATAAAAAAAAGCCTTGCCTGTAGCGGAAGTAGCGTGACGTCACCGGAGGAAGGACTTCTCACAATTCCCCGTTGTTTACAATGGAGCGAGAGAGATTCGGACCGAGAAAGCGACGATTACCCCATTAATCCAATGCCAGGATGAAAGATTCCTGGATGAGGAACGTGAGAGTGAAGGACTAGAATGCAGTGCAAGACATATCTTTTTTCGCTCTGACCGTAACTTAGGTACAAGCTGGCTCATTGGATTCCACACGCTCTCCTTTTTCTATTGTGGATCACGGATTTGTATTTTAAACCACCTGGGATACTATATCCTCTTGAAAATGAGAGTCGAGAACGCCAAATGGACATTCACAGTGACTTTTATCTCCACGACAATACATCGGCGAAACACTTTAGCTATGAGCTAACGTGATAGCATCGTGCTTAACTGCATATAGAAACAAAATAAATAAACCCCTGACTGGAAGGATAGATAGAAGATCAACAATACTATTAAACCATGGACATGTAAATACACGGTTAATGCTTTCCAGGCTGGCGAAGGTTAACAATGCTGTTGCTAACGACGCCATTGAAGCTAACTTAGCAACCGGACCTCACAGAGCTATGCTAAAAACATTAGCTCTCCACCTACGCCAGCCAGTCCTCATCTGCTCATCAACACCCGTGCTCACCTGCGTTCCAGCGATTGACGGTGCGACGAAGGACTTCACCCGATCACAGATGCGGTTGGCGGCCCGGTGATGGAGGAAGTTAAGGTGAGTTCGGCGGCTAGCGCGTCTGCTATCCATCTCTCAGTCCTCCTGGTTGTGTTGCTGTAGTCCGCCGCTAACACACCGATCCTACCTACAACTTTCTTATTTGCAGTCTCCATTGTTCATTAAACAAATTGCAAAAGATTCACCAACACAGATGTCCAGAATACTGTGGAATTTTGAGATGAAAACAGAGCTTTTTTGTATTGGATTCAATGGTGTACTAACACTTCCGTTTAACTAGTGACGTCACGTGCATACGTCAGCATAAAAAAACGTTTTCAACCGGAAGTGTGGCGGGAAATTTAAAATGTCACTTTATAAGTTAACCCGGCCGTATTGGCATGTGTTGCAATGTTAAGATTTCATCATTGATATATCAACTATCAGACTGCGTGGTCGCTAGTAGTGGCTTTCAGTAGGCCTTTAAGAAACCAGGTCACAAAGTTAAACAAACTGAAAAAAAGGGAATATTACAAACAGAGGTTGTATGATGTGAGATATGATAGCAAACACTTTTGGAATGTTTTGAATGAAATCATGGGTAGAAAGAACAATGTCTGTACACCTTTTGTGGAATCAAATGGGTTGGTACTCACTACCCACACAGCAGAAACACTCCGCGGCGGATCCCCCGCGGAGGTATCGCGCTTTCCGGAACGGAACCGCGAAACGGAACCGCGAAACGGACCCGTATCGGCGTCCACTTGCTCTCAGGAACGTATCCGCCACGGAGGCGGGTCGAGGATCCGCCGTGGCGGCGCTCTGCATCCGCTCCACATCCATGATCAAAGCCTAACATCCCGCCGTGGACCAGCAACGGACTCATAAAAACCCTAGCTCATCTGGCCGTTTTGGACCCGTTTATCTTATTTTGAAAATCCTTTCTGTTCTTGCTGTAGGATAAAATAGGAAACTAAAAAAATCACTAGGCCTTACTACAGCAATATAGGCTTACATATGCATTGCCTTGTATTTTTAAACCAACAATATTGTCAATAGGCAGAAACAGAAAATGGTCAATTCACTCTATAAAGTAAATATATAATATATAAATATATATATATAAAAAGTAAATATACATATTTAATCTATTAGGCTACAACTTCAACGAAATGCTGCTCCATGCACAGCTAACATATCAGAAAATGAATAACTGGTGAATGACAAGAAGTCCAATAAAAGGTTGTTTATTTATACATATACATTTTTATTCCTCCCGAGGAGGTGGAGGCGTGACTCGTCTCCTCGTTGCCCGATCCCCCGCCAGGTTGAACCACCTGTTTGGTGACCTCATCGTCCGTGGCTGACCTTGTCAACACATTTTTTCTCACAGCACCTGTAATCAAACAAGATTACAAGACCGATACGTTTATGTTTATGGTATGTAGCATCCCAAGCCAAGTATGCTTACACAATACAAAATATGTGATAGGTATTAAGGAGATTACATTTGAAAAAGAAACATGACTTAAAGGCCTACTGAAATGAATTTTTTTTATTTAAACGGGGATAGCAGATCTATTCTATGTGTCATACTTGATCATTTCGCGATATTGCCATATTTTTGCTGAAAGGATTTAGTAGAGAACAACGACGATAAAGATTGCAACTTTTGGTATCTGATAAAAAAAAGGCTTGCCCCTACCGGAAGTAGCGTGACGTAGTCAGTTGAACATATACGCAAAGTTCCCTATTGTTTACAATGATGGCCGCATGAAGTGAGAGAGATTCGGACCGAGAAAGCGACAATTTCCCCATTAATTTGAGCGAGGATGAAAGATTTGTGGATGAGTAAAGTGCAAGTGAAGGACTAGTGGGGAGTTGAAGCTATTCAGATAGGGAAGATGCTGTGAGAGCCGGGGGTGACCTGATATTCAGCTGGGAATGACTACAACAGTAAATAAACACAAGACATATATATACTCTATTAGCCACAACACAACCAGGCTTATATTTAATATGCCACAAATTAATCCTGCATAAAAACACCTGCGTGTTTGTTACGCTAGCTCCTAGCTCCTCTGCTAGCTCCTAGCTCCATAGAACACGCCAATACAATTCAAACACCTGATCAACACACACAATCACTCAGCCCAAAAGACCGTTTACCTAACCCAAGGTTCATAAAGCTTATATATTTTTTAAAAGTTACGTACGTGACGCGCACATACGGTCAAGTTATCGAATGTTTAGCAGCCAAGGCTGCATACTCACGGTACCTGATATTCAGCTGGGAATGACTACAACAGTAAATAAACACAAGACATATATATACTCTATTAGCCACAACACAACCAGGCTTATATTTAATATGCCACAAATAATAAGAAGTTGAAATGCCGGCCAATATCCAGTTTCCACTGGAACAGTTGGAGGCAGTGGAGGCATTTTTGATTGAACCATCAAATGGCCCAGCTCGACAAAGAGTGGTGAGGTTTCTTCCTAATATGAATGGTGCCATTAGGTTTATTGATTGTCCATTGTGTCAGTGAGCCACAATCGGCCTGGTTTGACATGGTGTGTAAAGGTAGCATAGGTCCATGAGCCAAGAGAACAGGTTCTGTTTTTTTACATTTCTGGACGCTTTCAACAGGCACAAAAACATTTGAAATGCAACTTAAGCTTACCTGTTTGTTTAAAGAGATGTCTTTGCCTTTTAGATTTCTTCTTTGGCCACCGTTGGAGGCCAGGATGTGAAGCGGGTGACCTGGAACATCCTGGGCAGGATCTTCACAGATGACGTTTCACATGGGATCAATTGGAAGGGCGTCAATAACAAAAAGGCCTTTAGCAGGAGGCAACAAAGACCTTGCTTTTCAGTAAGTATATCATTCAAAGTAATATTACATACGTTCAAAGTCAATAGTGGGGGCAGGCTTCAAAATGGTAGCAACCATCATACCTGTAGCTGCTCCCAAACTTGTTCTCTTGGTCAGATTAACGTAACGCTTCAACTGATGTTTGTCGACTTCCTTTATTGAGCCTGACAAGTCGTTTATGTATATTGGGACCTTTACTGTTCCTAATATACATAAACGACTTGTCATCGGCATGGGACTGTGAATTATTTTTGTTTGCGGATGACTCTGCCCTGCTGGTATCCGGCAAGGACAAGTCACAGGCGGAGAAAATCCTCAGTGCTGAGCTCTGTAGAACTTGCACCTGGCTCGCTGACAACAAGCTATCCATACACTTGGGTAAAACGGAATCCATCCTGTTTGGGTCCCACATCAACCTTAAGAAAGTCAATGACTTCACTATAAAAGTGGGTGACAGTGTCATCACCAGGAAAGATGAGGTCACCTACCTAGGTTCCATTCTAGAGGCTAACCTTTCCTGTGATAAAATGGCAACCAAGGTAATCAAAAAGGTTAACCAACGAACGAGATTTCTCTACAGAATTTCCTCTCTGGTCAACAAAAGCACCTTGAGGATTCTGGCGGGAACTCTCGTTCAACCCTTTTTCGATTACGCATGCACCTCCTGGTACCCTAGCACCTCCAAAACCCTCAAATCTAAACTCCAAACATCTCAGAACAAGCTAGTCAGGTTACTGCTAGACCTCCACCCCAGATCCCACCTCACTCCTACCCACTTCTCTAAAGTGGGCTGGCTCAAGGTGGAGGACAGAGTTAAACAACTTGCACTGAGCCTAGTCTATAAAATCCGCTACACCTCCCTGATACCGAAGTACATGTCAAACTACTTCCTTAACGTAAATGACCGCCATAACCACAACACCAGGGGGAGCTCCACTAACCACGTTAAACCCAGATTCCGAACTAACAAAGGTCTTAACTCATTCTCTTTCTATGCCACATCAATGTGGAATGCGCTCCCAACAGGTATAAAAGAAAGGGCATCTCTATCCTCCTTCAAAACCGCAATAAAAGTTCACCTCCAGGCAGCTACAACCCTAAACTAACACCCTCCCCGGATTGCTAATAATCAAATGTAAACAATCAAATGCAGATACTTTTTCTTTTTCTTTTGCCTTCTGATCTCTCTCTCTCTCTCTCTCTCTCTCTCTCTCTCTCTCTCTCTCTCTCTCTCTCTCTCTCTCTCTCTCTCTCTCTCTCTCTCTCTCTCTCTCTCTCTATGTCCACTACTTGATGTCCATACCCCCCCCCCCACCCCCCCTCCACACCCCTGATTGTAAATAATGTAAATAATTCAATGTGATTATCTTGTGTGATGACTGTATTATGATGATAGTATATATGATAGTATATATCTGTATCATGAATCAATTTAAGTGGACCCCGACTTAAACAAGTTGAAAAACTTATTTGGGTGTTACCATTTAGTGGTCAATTGTACGGAATATGTACTTCACTGTGTAACCTACTAATAAAAGTCTCAATCAATCAATGGTGAGATCAGTAAGCTCCAGATGGTCCAGAAGAGGTCAGCAAGGCAGGTTCTGGGTTGTTCACTAAGAACCAATGTGAACCAAATGCATGCTTCTCTTTCCTGGCTAAACGTGCAGAACTGGTTGTCAGCTAATACTCTGATATTGTTCAAATCAGTGACCGCTAGTAAAACTCCTGCTTTTCTCATGGCCCAAATAGTTGACAGTAGCACTATACATAATCATAATACCAGGGCGTCCAGTGAGGGGCATTTTGTACTCCCTCGTCCCAGGAAGAATGCTTTTATTTGTAGATCTTTATCGCTCTGGAATAACCTGCCTCCAATTCTCACCGGCATTGAAAGTAAACAGGTTTTTAAAAAGAAAGTCGTATTTTATCTGAGTCTTTAAATTAGTTTGCTCGTTGATGACTTGTTTGGTTTTATAATGTGTAGTTATATTTATATGGTAATTATTATTCTGTGACTGTAAATTGTTTGCTTGTTTTCTTATTGATGCTTTTATTTTTTTCTGTATTGTGTAGTTATAATTATATGCTTTTACTTGTAATTGTATTGAATTGTGGACCCCAGGAAGACTAGTGGCTTGTTGAGGCAACCAGCTAATGGGGATCCTTAATAAAAACCAAATCAAAATCAAATCAAATATTGAGTCCAAATCGAATTCTGTCTCTGTTTAATTCTTTGCCTCTTGTCTTGTTTAATAGATGTCATCAGTGTTTGAACCTGACAACAACAAATCCATCCATCATGTCTTTTATAATCATTGTGACAGGTTGGCAAAATTCCAAATAAAAAGGGCAGTTCCCCTTTAAGATGATGTTGCAAAATCTTTGTTTATTCGGAGAGTTTCACCAAAGAAAGAAAAGGTTTCGGTTCTTTCTTTCCTCCTCCAACGCATTTTCACTTTCTGCTTTCTATTGTTGTTTCTACTGAATCCTGAAAAACAAGTTGACTTGCAAAACTAACACTCATCTTAATTTCATCATTACACAAGTCTTTGTGAAACTGCTGAGGAAGCATCCTTTTTATTTCTGCATCCGTCATCAGCTTTGTTGACGTTGACACTTGCCAGTGTCTGATCGTTGTTGGCAAAATAAACATTCAGTTCATTCCCCCGGCCAAATGTCGCCTTAAAGGCCTACTGAAAGCCACTACTAGCGACCACGCAGTCTGATAGTTTATATATCAATGATGAAATCTTAACATTGCAACACATGCCAATACGGCCGGGTTAACTTATAAAGTGACATTTTAAAATTCCCGGGAAATATCCGGCTGAAACATTGCGGTATGATGACGTATGCGCGTGACGAAGTCCGAGTAACGGAAGTTATGGTACCCCGTAGAATCCTATACAAAAAGCTCTGTTTTCATTTCATAATTCCACAGTATTCTGGACATCTTTTGCAGTTTTTTTAATGAACAATGAAGGCTGCAAAGAAGACAGTTGTAGGTGGGATCAGTGTATTAGCTAGCGCTCCAACAAAGTCCTCCTGGTTGTGTTGCTGTAGTCCGCTGCTAATACACTGATCCCACCTACAACTGTCTTCTTTGCAGCCTTCATTGTTCATTAAAAAAATTGCAAAAGATGTCCAGAATACTGTGGAATTATGAAATGAAAACAGAGCTTTTTGTATAGGATTCTACGGGGTACCATAACTTCCGTTACTCGGACTTCGTCACGCGCATACGTCATCATACCGCAATGTTTCAGCCGGATATTTCCCGGGAATTTTAAAATGTCACTTTATAAGTTAACCCGGCCGTATTGGCATGTGTTGCAATGTTAAGATTTCATCATTGATATATAAACTATCAGACTGCGTGGTCGGTAGTAGTGGCTTTTAGTAGGCCTTTAAAAGTCCATTTTTATTTGTTGAATGGGTATCTTCTAGCTGCAATTGTTTGTTTTTTTTACCAGTAGGAATTTGTTCATGTCCTTGATGTTTATGGTACTATGTTGGGGAGATGCAATCTTTTGCACGAAATGTTGTCAGGTGTGAAGGCTCTCTTTCAGATTACCTTTAAATCATTGCAAAACATTTGAGTTTGCATGTGGAATTAGCGCAGTAAGTAGCACATGCACGTCTAGGAGTGTAACCATACAAACATTCCATATTAATATTATCACAGCATTGTTGAATTCTCATAAAGTACTTTACGCATTTTTCAGTATATAAGGAAACTTATTGTATGCCAGAGGTGTCAAAGTGGTTTTCACTGAGGGCCACATGGCAGTTACGTTTGGCCCTAAAGGGCCGCTTCTAACAGTGAATAATATTATTACATTAAAAAAACCTCTAAAGGCTTAGTGGCCACATGCGTGGACAGCACCTTTTAGCTCTTATTTCCAAAATTGTGTACACTACTGAATTGGGGTCTTATGGCCGCTTATGTGGACACTTATACTGCCATCTGGTGGTGTCAGAAGAGTATAACATACAATGGAATTTGGAAAAAAAAGTGTAAAAATAAGAATTAGCATGTCACTAAACATGAAGTACACGTTTGTGTACTTATGGACTAAGTACATCATATCAAAAGATGATTCTTAGTTTTTATTTTAATTAGGGTCTAATAAGCCCAAATAGCAAAAAGAAATAAAAAAAAAAGGATGTAAACAAACAGCTTGGGCCTTAAGAGGTTAATGCATTTTATTAGTAGATTTTTTTTAAACAGAAATGTAAAAAAAATAATTGCAATAATTTCACCTCAAAATTGAGTTTATATTACTGTAAATGGAAAAACAACAGTACTGCTGTTTTTATGGTAAAAAAAAATTGTTTTTTTTACTGTAAATTTAAAAAAAAGCAATTTTACACTAACATTTTGGGTGCACCCCGCCTACCGCCCGAATGCAGCTGAGATAGGCTCTAGCACCCCCGCAACCCCGAAAGGGACAAGCGGTAGAAAATGGATGGATGGATGGATGGATTTTGGCACCTTAGCTGCCAGTTTGTCTTTTTAATTTTTTTTATTTTTACCACAAGTCAACAAGTGTAGATTTTTGCGTGTATTACTGTAAATGCCAAAACGCCACCACAGTTTATTACAGTAAAAAAGTACAGTTTTTTTTCATGTAGAGAACAATTCTGTAAGAACCACGGTAAATTTCACAATTTTACCATTAAAACTATTGGTATTATTTAAAAAATATTTCTATATTTTTGCATAAATAGACAATATTCAAGTTGACATAATTTGCGATTGCATAAAGTACTTTACAACGTAATAGAAAATAAGACATTGTGGAGGTCTTGCAACCCCGGGTTCTTTGGACCACCAAGGACGGACATGACAGGCTTGACGGTTTTGTGATTGGGTTTATTTTTCAATAAACTTATCATTCCGCTTTTCAGCAATCGCCTCTCGTGACGGTCTCGTTCCTCGGGTTGCTTTTCAGCCATCCGCTCTCGTCCAGAAATAATTGGGTTGTTTTGTGTTGCGATTATTATTCAGACTCAACATTTATCATGAGCGCGCATGGCCAACATGTCTGACCAGGTCTTGTCGCCTTTTGGACCACATAATGACACCTTCTTAATTTGTTCTTCCTGTGTGTGTGTGTGTGTGTGTGTGTGCGTTCTTGTATTTCTAGCCTTCTTGAGACATGAAGAAGGAAAAGTGTCTTCCATATGAGGAGGTGTGAACAAGTGATGCCATAAATCAATAACATTGCATCTAATAGACAATGTCTCATTTGTGGTGACATCTATCAAAATGAGGGTGGTCCCAAAAAGGAGGGATTTTTCACATCGGTTTTAAAAGTGCTCCCCCTCTGGTCAACATATGAAATGCACCCTCTTCGGTCAAAATTAATAACAAAAATATATATATATATATATGTATATACAGAAATATTGTAAATACTTGAAGTAAATAATGAATATTAAAAACCAATTACAAACAAAAAATACAAATACAAATTAAAAGAAGCAGTCTTTTTCTTACAATGTGTCGACTGCTTTCTTATAAAATTGGGAAAATGTTCTCATATTCTTTCTGTTTCTGTAATATTGCAATATTTTATCGTATAAATAGTATTTTTTTTAATGTAAAATTATTACTTTTTGTGCAAAATGGTGACATTTGTCATATAAAATTCTGATTCATCACAATATTGCCAATTTATTTCATTGTTCTTGTAAAATAGTGACATTTTTTTGAGTAAAATCAGGACTTCTGTCATAATTTTGCCAAGTAAAATTCCGATTATTATTATTTTTATTATAAAATTGCCAACATTTGAAAGTTTTCTTATAAAAGTGTGACTTTTGTCGAGTAAAATTACGACTGAAATCATAAAATTGCCAAGATTTTAAGTTTTTTTTTGTAAAATTGCGACTTTTATTGAGTACAATTCCAACTTTTATCATAATATTGCACAAATGTTCAGTTTGTATTATAACATTTTGACTTCCGTCGAGTAAAATGACGACTTTTATTATAATACTGTCAAAATTACAAGTTTTTCTTGTGGAACGTTGACCTTTTTCTTGTAAAATTCCAACTCATTTTTTCACAACAAGCTGTTTTTATATTTGCATAGTATGTATATATTATTAATGTTGTAAATACACATCTTTATATATCTAGAAAGGCTGGTCCTAAAGAGGGAGGCATTTTTCTCAGGTCTCAAGAAGGTAACAAATACAAGAATGTGTGTGTGTGTGTGTGTGTGTTCTTGTATTTCTATCCTTCTTGAGACACGAAGAAGGAAAAGTATCTTCCATATGAGGAGGTGTGAACAAGTGATGCCATAAATCAATAACATTGCATCTAATAGACAATGTCTCATTTGTGGTGACATCTATCAAAATGAGGGTGGTCCCAAAAAGGAGGCATTTTTCACATTGACTGTGTGTCGCTTTTAAAAGTGCCCCCCCTCTGGTCAACATATGTAATAAAAAGTGTGTGTAAGAAATTGAAATGCACCCTCTTTGGTCAAAATTAATAACAAAAATATATATATATATATGTATATACAGAAATATTGTAAATACTTGAAGTAAATAATGAATATTAAAAACCAATTACAAACCAAAAAATACAAATACAAATTAAAAGAAGCAGTCTTTTTCTTACAATGTGTCGACTTTTTTCTCATAAAATTGGGAAAATGTTCTCATATTCTTTCTGTTTCTGTAATATTGCAATATTTTATCGTATAATTAATATTTTTTTATGTAAAATGATTACTTTTTGTGCAAAATGGTGACATTTGTCACATAAAATTCCGACTTATCACAATATTGCCAATTTTTTTCATTGTTCTTGTAAAATAGTGACATTTTTTTTGAGTAAAATCAGGACTTCTGTCATAATTTTGCCAAGTAAAATTCCGATTATTATTATTTTTATTATAAAATTGCCAACATTTGAAAGTTTTCTTATAAAATTGTGACTTTTGTCGAGTAAAATTATGACTGAAATCATAAAATTGCCAAGATTTTAAGTTTTTTTTGGTAAAATTGCGACTTTTATTGAGTACAATTCCAACTTTTATCATAATATTGCACAAATGTTCAGTTTGTATTATAACATTTTGACTTCCGTCGAGTAAAATGACGACTTTTATTATAATACTGTCAAAATTACAAGTTTTTCTTGTGGAACTTTGACCTTTTTCTTGTAAAATTCCAACTCATTTTTTCACAACAAGCTGTTTTTATATTTGCATAGTATGTATATATTATTAATGTTGTAAATACACATCTTTATATATCTAGAAAGGCTGGTCCTAAAGAGGTAGGCATTTTTCTCAGGTCTCAAGAAGGTAACAAATACAAGAATATGTGCGTATATATGGTGATATTTGTATGTATATATGTGCGTGTGTGTGTGTGTTCTTGTATTTTGACCCTTCTTGAGACATGAAGAAGGAAAAGTATCTTCCATATGAGGAGGTGTGAATAAGTGATGACATAAATCAATAACATTGCATCTAATAGACAATGTCTCATTTGTGGTGACATCTATCAAAATGAGGGTGGTCCCAAAAAGGAGGGATTTTTCACATTGACTGTGTGTCGCTTTTAAAAGTGCCCCCCCTCTGGTCAACATATGTAATAAAAAGTGTGTGTAAGAAATTGAAATGCACCTTCTTTGGTCAAAATTAATAACAAAAAAAAATATATATATATATATGTATATACAGAAATACTGTAAATACTTGAAGTAAATAATGAATATTAAAAACCAATTACAAACAAAAAATACAAATACAAATGAAAAGAAGCAGTCTTTTTCTTACAATGTGTCGACTTTTTTCTTATAAAATTGGGAACATTTTCTCATATTCTTTCTGTTTCTGTAATATTGCAATATTTTATCGTATAATTAATATTTTTTTTATGTAAAATTATTACTTTTTGTGCAAAATGGTGACATTTGTCATATAAAATTCTGACTTATCACAATATTGCCAATTTTTTTCATTGTTCTTGTAAAATAGTGACATTTTTTTTGAGTAAAATCAGGACTTCTGTCATAATTTTGCCAAGTAAAATTCCGATTATTATTATTTTTATTATAAAATTGCCAACATTTTAAAGTTTTTCTTATAAAATTGTGACTTTTGTCGAGTAAAATTACGACTGAAATCATAAAATTGCCAAGATTTTAAGTTTTTTTTGGTAAAATTGCGACTTTTATTGAGTACAATTCCAACTTTTATCATAATATTGCACAAATGTTCAGTTTGTATTATAACATTTTGACTTCCGTCGAGTAAAATGACGACTTTTATTATAATACTGTCAAAATTACAAATTTTTCTTGTGGAACGTTGACCTTTTTCTTGTAAAATTCCAACTCGTTTTTCCACAACAAGCTGTTTTTATATTTGCATAGTATGTATATATTATTAATGTTGTAAATACACATCTTTATATATCTAGAAAGGCTGGTCCTAAAGAGGGAGGCATTTTTCTCAGGTCTCAAGAAGGTAACAAATACAAGAATGTGTGTGCGTGTGTGTGTGTTCTTGTATTTCTACCCTTCTTGAGACATGAAGAAGGAAAAGTATCTTCCATATGAGGAGGTGTGAACAAGTGATGCCATAAATCAATAACATTGCATCTAATAGACAATGTCTCTTTTGTGGTGACATCTATCAAAATGAGGGTGGTCCCAAAAAGGAGGCATTTTTCACATTGACTGTGTGTCGCTTTTAAAAGTGCCCCCCCTCTGGTCAACATATGTAATAAAAAGTGTGTGTAAGAAATTGAAATGCACCCTCTTTGGTCAAAATTAATAACAAAAATATATATATATATATATATATGTATATACAGAAATATTGTAAATACTTGAAGTAAATAATGAATATTAAAAACCAATTACAAACCAAAAAATACAAATACAAATTAAAAGAAGCAGTCTTTTTCTTACAATGTGTCGACTTTTTTCTCATAAAATTGGGAAAATGTTCTCATATTCTTTCTGTTTCTGTAATATGGCAATATTTTATCGTATAAATAATAGTTTTTTATGTAAAATTATTACTTTTTGTGCAAAATGGTGACATTTGTCACATAAAATTCCGACTTATCACAATATTGCCAATTTTTTTCATTGTTCTTGTAAAATAGTGACATTTTTTTTGAGTAAAATCAGGACTTCTGTCATAATTTTGCCAAGTAAAATTCCGATTATTATTATTTTTATTATAAAATTGCCAACATTTTAAAGTTTTTCTTATAAAATTGTGACTTTTGTCGAGTAAAATTACGACTGAAATCATAAAATTGCCAAGATTTTAAGTTTTTTTTGGTAAAATTGCGACTTTTATTGAGTACAATTCCAACTTTTATCATAATATTGCACAAATGTTCAGTTTGTATTATAACATTTTGACTTCCGTCGAGTAAAATGACGACTTTTATTATAATACTGTCAAAATTACAAGTTTTTCTTGTGGAACGTTGACCTTTTTCTTGTAAAATTCCAACTCATTTTTCCACAACAAGCTGTTTTTATATTTGCATAATATGTATATATTATTAATGTTGTAAATACACATCTTTATATATCTAGAAAGGCTGGTCCTAAAGAGGGAGGCATTTTTCTCAGGTCTCAAGAAGGTAACAAATATGTGTGTGTGTGTGTGTGTGTGCATAAAAAGTGGCCATTTTTGTTATTGTCTGCTGCCATTAGTGTCTTCCCTCTTGTCTCCTCTCAGTCATTATTATTCCAGGCTGTTTCCACCCTGCAGCAACATGTCAGACTCCTGCGTCTCTCTCTGGCTATTTGGACCGTTAAGTCTGGTCTCCACGTCTCCACGCTCAGGCGAGCTCCGGCTAAACAGTTCTCAAAGTCACAGCACACAGCGTCTTTCAGCGGGTGGGAGGCGGGCTGGAGCCTATCCCAGCTGCACTGGGGCGGAAGGCGGGGTGCACCCTGGTCAGGTGGCCACCTCATCGCAGGGCCAACACAGACAAGACGACTTTGGTCTCCTCCCCAACCCGGAGATGGCACTCCACCCGTTTCCGGGCGAGAACCACGGACTGGGACTTGGAGGTGCTGATTCTCATCCCAGTCGCTTCACACTCGGCCGCGAACCGATCCAGTGAGAGCTGAAGATCTACCAGTTGCAGTTACATCCCCGCAGATATTAGCTCATTTGGAATTTGATGCCTGCAACATGTTTCGAAAAAAGCTGGCACAAGTGGCAAAAAAGACTGAGGGAGTCATCAAAGACTTATTTGGAACATCCCACAGGTGAACAGGCTAATTGGGAACAGGTGGGTGCCATGATTGGGTATAAAAGCAGCTTCCATGAAATGCTCAGTCATTCACAAACAAGGACGGGGCGAGGGTCACCACTTTGTCAACAAATGCCTGAGCAAATTGTTGAACAGTTTAAGAACAACATTTCTCAACCAGCTATTGCAAGGACCATCTACAGTCCGTAATACCACCAAAAGGTTCAGAGAATCTGAAGAAATCACTGCACCTAAGCGTAATAAACATTGAATGCCCGTGACCTTCGATCCCTCAGGCGGTACTGCATCAAAAACTGACATCAGTGTGTAAATGATATCACCACATGGGCTCAGGGACACTTCAGAAAACCACTGTCAGTAACTACAGTTGGTCGCTACATCTGTAAGTGCAAGTTAAAACTCTGCTATGCAAAGCGAAAGCCATTTATCAACAACACCCAGAAACGCCGCCGGCTCCGCTGGGCCCGAGCTCATCTAGGATGGACTGATGCAAAGTGTGAAAGTGTTCTATCTACACTTCTGTTAAAATGTAATAATCACTTATTATTCTCTTGTTTGATACTTTACATTAGTTTTGGATGATACCACAAATTTAGGTATCTATCTGATACCAGGTAGTTACAGGATTATACATTAGTCATATTTAAAGTCTTAATAATAAAAAAAATATCAATGTAATCATTGTAGTATCAACCAAATACAGTCTTGTACTTAGTATCATTACAGTGGATGTCAGGTGTAGATACACTCATGGCATTTGTTTACAATGAGGAGCGCTAGCTTTTGTTAGCGGTGATGCCGGTGAGCTATTGTATCCTCCTACGGTGTGTAGTGAAGTATTTTTAGCTATTCCTCCTCCTTGTAAGAAACTGACTTTATTTGTCTCCATGGAGGCGAGGATTAGTGATTTAGAAGTAGCTAAAACACTGCTGACTGCGGACGGACGTTAGCCGCTAGCTAGCTAGACATTTTTTTAAAGCACCTTTTGTAGAGCAGCGTTTTAGTGTTATAGCTTCTCCTTTATCCTCAGTTTTTAAGCCGAAATGCATCCGTAAGTGCGAGTTAAAACTCTACTACGCAAAGCGAAAGCCATTTATCAACAACACCCAGAAACTCTTTATTTTATTTTATTTTTTTTTATTATTATTTTTTGGGCCCGAGCTCATCTAAGATGGACTGATACAAAGGGGAAAAGTGTTCTGTGGTCTGACGAGTCGACATTTCAAATTGTTTTTGGAAACTGTGGACGTGGTGTCCTCCGGAACAAAGAGGAAAAGAACCATCCGGATTGTTCTAGGCGCAACATTCAAAAGCCAGCATTTGTGAAAAGTGTGAAAAATTAAGTTTCTAATTTCGAACATTAAAATATCTCGTCTTCGCAGTCTATTCAATGGAATATAAGTTGAAAAGGATTAGCAAAATAGTGTACCGTATTTCCTTGAATAGCCGCAGGGGCGCTAATTAATTTAAAACCTCCTGTCACTCCGGCGCTTACCAGAAGCCTGCGGGATGGCCAAGCACGCGCTAATTATTTTAAAACCTCTTCTCACTCCGGCGCTTACCTTATCATGAAAAGCACATTTAATAAAAAAAACGTTATTATTGTCTTACCTTTAGGTATAAATGAGTCCATGCCAGCTCCTTTTGAAGAAAAGCATCGATATAGAAGTCTTCCTTATCTTTCTTCAGTTTTAAAAGTCTCTCTGTCTCGATGGAGATCTTCCTTTTAAGTATTACCTCCTGCTTCGATTAAAAGTCCAGTTTAGAAAACTGTTTTATTTGAGATATGTAATCTTCCATGGTAAAAGTCCAAGCAAACAATGGCTGCGCACTCTGTTGTCTTCTTCCGCAGTACCAGCAGTCGCAAGAAGGATCACTAGCGCCCTCTACCACCAGGAGGCGGGAGTCATTTAATGACACATATTTGACCCGGCGGAAGTGCCAAGCATGCGCTAATTATTTTGCGAAACGAGTTTGACCCGGCTGTAATTGGAGGCATGCGAATACCATTTTCCCGGCGCCAATTCAAGGAAATACGGTATTCTCTTTTTATTTACCATTTACACAACGTGACAACTTCACTGCTTTTGGCTTTCGTACATGTGATATTTTTTTTTCACTTTTTAAAATTTTAAATACATTTAAAATACATTAAAAACAGAAAAACCTTTTCAGATTGTCCTTATGGGGTATTGTGTGTCGACAACAATTCAATATCGGAATTAGGCTGATATCAAGAAGTGGAGAAAGGGAAGACTTTCTGGATGAACCCGAAGTATAACAACACCAATGTAGCAACACTTCTTTTGCAATGGAATGTTTCATCCCGTAACTTCTCCTATTCATCCCGTAACTTCTCCTATTCATCCCGTAACTTCTCCTATTCATCCCGTAACTTCTCCTATTCATCCCGTAACTTCTCCTATTCATCCCGTAACTTCTCCTATTCATCCCGTAACTTCTCCTATTCATCCTGTAACTTCTCCTATTCATCCCGTAACTTCTCCTATTCATCCTGTAACTTCTCCTATTCATCCCGTAACTTCTCCTATTCATCCCGTAACTTCTCCTATTCATCCCGTAACTTCTCCTATT
Organism: Entelurus aequoreus; assembly: GCF_033978785.1. Lineage (NCBI taxonomy): Eukaryota > Metazoa > Chordata > Actinopteri > Syngnathiformes > Syngnathidae > Entelurus > Entelurus aequoreus. Next base: position 6,853,387 of record NC_084749.1, read on the forward strand.
CATCCTGTAACTTCTCCTATTCATCCCGTAACTTCTCCTATTCATCCCGTAACTTCTCCTATTCATCCCGTAACTTCTCCTATTCATCCTGTAACTTCTCCTATTCATCCCGTAACTTCTCCTATTCATCCCGTAACTTCTCCTATTCATCCCGTAACTTCTCCTATTCATCCCGTAACTTCTCCTATTCATCCCGTAACTTCTCCTATTCATCCTGTAACTTCTCCTATTCATCCCGTAACTTCTCCTATTCATCCTGTAACTTCTCCTATTCATCCCGTAACTTCTCCTATTCATCCCGTAACTTCTCCTATTCATCCCGTAACTTCTCCTATTCATCCCGTAACTTCTCCTATTCATCCTGTAACTTCTCCTATTCATCCCGTAACTTCTCCTATTCATCCCGTAACTTCTCCTATTCATCCTGTAACTTCTCCTATTCATCCCGTAACTTCTCCTATTCATCCCGTAACTTCTCCTATTCATCCCGTAACTTCTCCTATTCATCCCGTAACTTCTCCTATTGGTCTCTCGGCACGGCTTGTTGACGCTGATCCTGGATGTTGATGTTCTTGTGTAATCCCAGCCTTCGGAAACAATCACATTCTTTAAACTTTTTTTTTTTTTTAAAACGCCTTGTAAGCAAAACGCATGCTTGGTATATTTAGCACACCCCTCACGGCTGAGGCGTTCACCTTTGTCGCATCTTTTTGGTGTTGGTGGTGGATTATGGCAAATATTCAAGATCACATTTGAATAATTTGATATCGAGACTGATTTGGTGGATTTAAAGATTCCTTCTTTATAAATGTCAACCTGTTGGAAAGTTGCTATGACATTTTAAATGGATATTTGGTGGATAGAGTTAGAAATTAATTGTATTATATAGAGATGTCCGATAATGGCTTTTTTGCCGATATTCGATATTCCGATATTGTCCAACTCTTGATTACCGATTCCGATATCAAGCGACAGTCGTGGAATGAACACATTATTATGCCTAATTTTGTTGTGATGCCCCGCTGGATGCATTAAACAATGTAACAAGGTTTTCCCAAAATAAATCAAGTCAAGTTATGGAAAAAAATTAGGGATGTCCGATAATGTCCAACTGTTTAATTACCGATACCGATATCAACCGATACCGATACTGATATATACAGTTGTGGAATTAACACATTATTACGCCTAATTTGGACAACCAGGTATGTTGAAGATAAGGTCCTTTTTTAAAAAATTTTTATAAAATAAATTAAGATAAATAAATTAAAAACATTTTCTTGAATAAAAAAGAAAGTACAACAATATAAAATCAGTTACATAGAAACTAGTAATTAATGAAAATGAGTAAAATTAACTGTTAAAGGTTAGTACTATTAGTGGAGTGGTAGCGGGTATTTAAAAAAAAAAAATTTTGTCATAAAAAAATACAATCATGTGTGCTTACGGACTGTATCCCTTGCAGACTGTATTGATATATATTGATATATAATGTAGGAAGCAGAATATTAATAACAGAAAGAAACAACCCTTTTGTGTGAATGAGTGTAAATGGGGGAGGGAGGTTTTTTGGGTTGGTGCACTAATTGTAAGTGTATCTTGTGTTTTTTATGTGGATTTAATAAAAAATAAAAAATTTAAAATAAAAAAAAAACCCGATACCGATAATAAAAAAAACGATACCAATAATTTCCGATATTACATTTTTAAGCATTTATCAGCCGATAATATCGGCCGGCAGATATTATCGGACATCTCTACAAAAAAATGCCAACATGGCACTGCCATATTTATTATTGAAGTCACAAAGTGCATTATTTGTTTTTAACATGCCTCAAAACAGCAGCTTGGAATTTGGGACATGCGAAGGTTGGGAGGGAGGGGGGAGGGGGGGGGGGGGGTAGCGGGTATTTAAAAAAATTTTTTTTTGTCATAAAAAAATACAATCATGTGTGCTTACGGACTGTATCCCTTGCAGACTGTATTGATATATATTGATATATAATGTAGGAAGCAGAATATTAATAACAGAAAGAAACAACCCTTTTGGTGCGCCAATTGTAAGTGTATCTCGTGTTTTTTATGTTGATTTAATAAAAAAATAACACATATTTTTTTATTTTTTTTCATTTCTTGTGCGGCCCCGGTACCAATCGATCCACGGCCCCGGTGGTTGGGGACCACTCTTCTACGGGGTTCGGGTCAGGACTCTGTGCGGGCCAGTCAAGTTCATCCACACCAGACTCTGTCATCCATGTCTTTATGGCCCTTGCTTCGTGCACAGTCATGTTGGAAGAGGAAGGGGCCCGCTCCAAACTGTTCCCACAAGGTTGGCAGCATTCAAAGTTCATTTTACTGGAACTAAGGGGCCAAACCCAACTCCTGAAACACAACCCCACACCATAATTCCTCCTCCACCAA
>NC_084749.1:6858307-6998307 GCF_033978785.1 Entelurus aequoreus
TCTAATACAGTATGTCTCTATATACATATTTATTTTTTAAATCAAATTTGCAGAAAAAAAAAAGTTTATCAGTTTGAACATCAAATATGTTGTCTTTGTAGCATATTCAGCTGAATATGGCTTGAAAATGATTTGCAAATCATTGTATTCCGTTTGTATTCACATCTAACACCATTTCCCAACTCATATGGAAACGGGGTTTGTAGTTTTCTGTCACTATCAAAGTTGTTGCATCGAGATTCTTTTGGAAAATGGTGGGGAAAAGGTGTGCATGGAGCGAAAGAGAAGAAAAGCTCTGCAAGGAGGTTGTGGTAATATCAATGGTAACTCTCAGCAGACTCACTTTCAGAGAAGGCGGACTCAGGTGCTGCACTTCTCTGCGCTTTCATGGCCTTCCTTCAAAAAGTCCTTTCTGGGTTTTGTGTTCCAAGTCTGCTCGGTGACGTTTTAGCACAAGCTCTTTCTATGCCGGTGAAAAACAACCCTTAACATTCTTTGTCGCCGCCTAAAGAAGATTGCACACGGGACGCCAAAACCATACAGATTCAAATTGAGCTCCAAATGGACAAACAGTGACTGAGCACGGCCTCCTCTGCACTTCCTTCTTTTGTTAGGCTTTACTGAAGGAACTCTCCCTGATTTAGGACCGGAGCTCTCAATGCTGAATGACTCTCTTGTTTAGGAACACTTAAAGTACAGTTTTTGTCTAACGGTACGATTTTGTTCAATTCAGCTTGGTTGCGGGGCTAGCAGGGATCCCCAGATGACCCCGTATCTGGCACCTGACCGTAGTTCCACTATGGGGATATAGCAGTATCCTCAGGCCAATATGTCCTAGGTCTGCCCCACAGTCTGGGTGTGCACATCTGGTCTTAGATGATACATAGTCTGTTCCGGCCATAACTCTTTCTATATCTATCCTGCTTTGGTTTTGTATTTCTGCATTAGGTCCACCAAAATTACAACTCCAGAAGGATGTCAGATGATTAGACCTGTCATTAATTTTTTTGTAAATCCTGATCTGCTTTGTTCATCCTCAACGACGGGATGTTGGTTCGAATGCCTTCTTTCTATAAACAGGGGAGTCCTTCACTTGGCTGGGAAGAACCTCCACATTACACAACCGTCATTCCCGTCTTGGTTTGTGTCTTTCTGAAATATCTGAAAGTTGAGTAGATACCTTCAGTCTAGCTGTTAAACAATGTGTTTGTTCGACCACTGACATGGAAAATACATCTTTAACACGCTACTGCAGAACCTCTGGTGATTGCGTAATTGTGAATATATTAAACAAATATTTCTGTTTCAGGTTATTAAACATGGCGACTACACTTAGTTGTGTTGGTGGATATGGAGGCAATTCATTTAAGTTCACTGGCTATCACAATGGTGCCACCCTCAAGAAGATTGGAGTGGCAGTGTCCAGCTGGCAGATCAAAGCTGTGCGGGCCGAACTGACCGACGGGCATGTGCAGACCTTTGGAGAAGCACACACTTTCAGTGAGTTTACGTTCAACCTTGGCGAGAGCATCACCAAGCTGTCCCTGTGGGGAAACGGTGAGCAGACACGTCTGGGTGGCATCAGGTTCTGGACGATTCATGGACGCGAGTTCTCCGCACACATGACGTACTGACCGAGTTCTCTATCGACGTGGCGAAGTTGGGAGAGTGGCCGTGCCAGCAATCTGAGGGTTACTGGTTCAATCCCCACCTTTTACCATCCTAGTCACGTCCGTTGTGTCCTTGAGCAAGACACTTCACCCTTCCTCCTTCTTTGCCAATCACCTTACAGGCGTGATACGTTCACAACAAAGAGGATGCAGGATAAAGTGACAGAAATGGAAATTTTTGCATTGTATTATACATCAGGAAGTGTTGTGTAAGAAAGTGTTAAAAATAAAACCATCAAAAGCCATCTGCTTTTGTATAAAGATAAGTTAGGTTAAATGAAAATATTATTATTATTATTATTTATCTTACGGTATATCAAAAATAATTTGAGCAAAATTTAATTGAAATATTGTCTGTGTGGCCCTCCAGCAGTGCTCGGGTTAAAAAAATCACATGGACATAAGTATTCACAGCCTTTGCTCAGTACTTTGTGGATGCACCTTTGGCAGCAAGTGTTGGTTTTCATCTTGGATGTCCTTATACATTGCTGCGTTCATCTTTCCCTCTATCCCGAGTAGTCTCCCAGTTCCTGCTGCTGAAAACCAACCCCAGACCATGCTGCTGCCACCACTACACTTCACTGTAGGTATGGTATTGGCCTGGTGATGAGTGGTGCCTGGTTTCCTCCAAACGTGACGCCTGGAATTCACGCCAAAGACTTCAATCTTTGTCTCATCAGACCAGAGAATTTAGTTTCTCATGGTCTGAGAGTCTCTCAGGTTCCTTTTGGCAAACTTTTTACTAAGAAATGGCTTCCGTCTGACCACTCTACCATACAGGCCTGATTGGTGGATTGCTGCAGAGATGGTTGTCCTTCTGGAAGGTTCTCTTCTCTCCACAGAGGAATGTGGTAGCTCTGACAGAGTGACCATCAGGTTCTTGGTCACCTCCCTGACTAGACTAAGAGGAATGCAGCAATGTACAGAGACATTCTGGATGAAAACCAACACATCCCATCCAACCTGAAGGAGCTTCAGAGGTACTGCAAAGAGGAATGGTTGAAACTGCCCAAAGATAGGTGTGCCAAACTTGTGGCATCGTATTCAAAAAGACTCGAGGCTGTAATTTCTGCCAAAGGTGCATCAACAAAGGCTGTGAATACCTATGTACATGCCATTTTTTTCCCCAATAAATTTCTTCATTTAAAAAAAACAAACTATTCACACTGCTATTATGGAAGTGGTTGTAGGAGTTGGTTTCGCAAGCTCTTTTGGTAAATACTACTGCACTGCTCTTTGTTAAAATGAGTTTCTAGACTAGTCATGTCTGAGTGTTGGCACAAAGATGTGAGCTTAATAAATGATGCCAGCACGCTCGCTTCAAAACACTAAAAGTTTCTTTATTCTGCTTTTCGCAAGAGCGCTTTGAACGCCAAACACCTCGGATGCCGGTAGTAACAAGTCAGAGCACAGTTCATTAAACCTGAAAACACTTGTTTGCGCCTCACTTTTTACGTTAATATTGTATTTGTATTATTTATTTGTTGAAAAACAACAGCCAAACTAGCGGGTAAATCGACTGATGAATAAACCCAAAGAGATGTTGGTTACATTTTATTTTTTCTATCAATATTGTATTATTTTACGTTGAAAACAAAAGCAGAAGTGGCAGGTGAATCTAATGTTAAAATGTTGGTTACTGTACTTTTATTGTCTTGAATGTTGAAAATGAGAGCAGAAAATGTTTCCTCTTGTTGATTCAACATAAAGTGTTGGTTGCACTTTATTCACATAAGATGTGAATACAATTGTTGTTTACTTGCTTGTTTGTATTCATAATTCCATAAATAGAATTACCTTACAAGATATAACAGGAATATGGCAAACTTCCCCTGCAGCGTCCAATATCCACTATTTGTTTCACATTCACACTGTCTGATTACTTTGCTGAAAAGTTACTGAATCGATTTCGACTCCCTTAATTGTTTTGGGATCAAACCGTTCTAAAAAAATAATATCGTCCCTGAATTGTATCGGCAACAACAAATTCCGTATCGTATTGTAATCAAAAAGGTTAACCAACGAACGAGATTTCTCTACAGAATCTCCTCTCTGGTCAACAAAAGCACCATGAGGATTCTGGCGGGAACTCTCCTTCAACCCTTTTTCGATTACGCATGCACCTCCTGGTACCCTAGCACCTCCATAACCCTCAAATCTAAACTCCAAACATCCCAGAACAAGCTAGTCAGATTACTTCTAGACCTCCATCCCAGATCCCACCTCACTCCTACCCACTTCTCCAAAGCGGGCTGGCTCAGGGTGGAGGACAGAGTAAAACAACTTGCACTGAGCCTAGTCTATAAAATCCGCTACACCTCCCTGATACCGAAGTACATGTCAAACTACTTCCTTAACGTAAATGACCGCCATAACCACAACACCAGGGGGAGCTCCACTAACCATGTTAAACCCAGATTCCGATCTAACAAAGGTCTTAACTCATTCTCTTTCTATGCCCCATCAATGTGGAATGCGCTCCCAACAGGTATAAAAGAAAGGGCATCTCTATCCTCCTTCAAAACCGCAATAAAAGTTCACCTCCAGGCAGCTACAACCCTAAACTAACACCCTCCCCGGATTGCTAATAATCAAATGTAAACAATCAAATGCAGATACTTTTTCTTGTGCCTTCTGATCTCTCTCTCTCTCTCTCTCTCTCTCTCTCTCTCTCTCTCTCTCTCTCTCTCTCTCTCTCTCTCTCTCTCTCTATGTCCACTACTTGCTGTCCATATCCTACCCCCCCCCCACCCCTGATTGTAAATAATGTAAATAGTTCAATGTGATTATCTTGTGTGATGACTGTATTATGATGATAGTATATATCTGATAGTATATATCTGTATCATGAATCAATTTAAGTGGACCCCAACTTAAACAAGTTGAAAGACTTATTCGGGTGTTACCATTTAGTGGTCAATTGTATGGAATATGTACTTCACTGTGCAACCTACTAAAAGAAGTCTCAATCAATCAATCAATCGAATCAATTAATCTTTACACTCCTAATATATATATATATATATATATATATATATATATATATATATATATATATATATATATATATATATACAGAACGAAAATGTTAATTGCCATAACAATTATACACACACACCCTGCTTATGGTAGTCCATCGTACCCAATGATGACTTCCACTTCTTCTATTGGTGAGTTTTGAGGTGACTAAAAAGTCCAATACTAGAGCCACATGGTCTATTGCAATGGGGGCATATGAAGTTAGTGTTTGTTGTGGTCTTGGCTGCAGGGGCCATCTTCCTCCTCTGGCGTTTCCCTTCCCTCGCTGCACTTCTCTCCTCTTCAAAGCTTTAAAGGCCTGCATGGCAGAGTTGCCTCCAGAGATCTGAGGCAGAGCATTCCAGCTGTGTGTGCTGTATTCCGCACCTCTTGAGAGTTATTTTCAGTTGGTCCTGATATCTCCGCTTTTGGCCTCCTGCAGATCTCTGGCCATGACAAAGTTGACCATACAGCGGTTGTCGCGGAAGTCTATCAACTGGCATTCTGATGGTGTGGCCGGCCCATCGCAGTTGGTACTGGAGAAAAGTGGCCTTCATGCTCTTGGTACCAGTTTTACTAAGGACTTCCGTATGTGGCACACAATCACGCCATGTCAGCCCAAGGATCCGCTGTAGACACTTGATGTGAAAGTTCTCCAGCTGTTGGATGTGGCGGCGATACAGGGTCCAAGCTACACATCCATATAATAGTGTGGGCCTTGTGCATGGTGTCCAGTATGGTTCTGATGGATTCTGAATTTTCGTCGAACCAGTCCTGATGCCTCCTATGGCGGTAGCCAATAGACTCGGCTGCGGCCCTCATAGAGCTTTGAGCTAAGGCAGGTCCGGTTGTCATCAACACTGCCCTCAGGGCTCAGGAAGGGGTCGATTTCCTGCAGCTTCCCTGTAATGGAGGATCGAAGGCTGTTCTGAGCCTCGTCCGCTTCAAGCTGGGCACAGTTCAACCACTTCTTGCCAGTATTTCGGAGACGGACAGGGGGACGTACTGACGCTCGCAACTTGGTGATAATCATGCGGTGTCAGTCCAGCAGTCGGCGCCTCGCATTGCACGGGGGATGTGCACGTCCTTGGTTTCCTTGTGTCTCACGGTGACGTAATCCAGCAGATGCCACTGCTTGGATCGTGGGTGCATCCAGGAAGCCTTGTGTTTATTTTTCTGTTGGAAGATTGTGTTGGTGATTGTCAGGTCATGCTCAGCACAGAGACTGAGTAGCCTCATGCCATTGCTGTTGACCTTCCCGATACCATGCTTCCCAATCACTCCTTTCCATATGAGGTGGTTTTTCCCCACCCTGGCATTAAAATCACCAAGCAGGAGGATTTTGTCACTGCTAGGGATGCGCTTTAGGGCCTCGCGGTGCTTTGCAAGGGGAATACGGAGAGACATGAGTCTTTCACTTATGCCGGTAGGTGTTTCAGTGAAACTGGGTAGCAGACCAACACACACACAAATATATATAAATATATATGAATATATATCCATCCCTCCATCCATTTTCTACAGCTTGTCCCTTTTGGGGTGGCGGGGGGTGCAGCGCCTATCTCAGCTGCATTCGGGCGGAATGCGGAGTACACCCTGGACAAGTCGCCAATATATGTATGTATATATACTTATAAATATTTTTGTTTTTCACTACACATCACTTCTGTTAGTGTATGTAAAAACCTGCACTAAAACAATGTGGGATGAATAAAAGTCCATCCTATCCTACATCCATATCGATATCGCACACTTTAAATGTGAATGTGTTTAGGTTGACCTTTTTCTTGCCCATATTTGTTAGATGTTCTATCATTTTGTATTTGTGCGGTCTTATTATGTAGAAATGAGTAAATAATGTCTTTTTAGCTACTTGTCTTTTTTGTTGACTCGGGCTTGTGTAAAAAAAAAAAAAAAAGTCTATTGTCTCAAAGGAATCTGCTTAAGATAATTAGGTGAACTCTGTGGAGACTCCAAAAAAACTATTTTGATAAGAAGCCCACACATCCATCCATCCATCCATTGTCTACCGCTTATTCCCTTCGGGGTAAATACTGGTTATTTCAGTCAAGACTTGTCCGCCTCGGACTCCATCCAAACCAATCACATTCAAAAGAATCTCAGGTGATTTCGCAATACCAACATCATTGTCTTTAAAAGTGTGAACCATCAGTAGTCTGACTACAGAGTCCCTGCACTTCTTACCGGTCTGATATCATCTGTCCACTCTTCAACTTGTGAGTATGCACATCTGGTCTTAGATGTTACATAGTCTGTTCTTGACATAACTCTTTCTACATCTACTCTGGTATGGTTTTATATTTGTGCAATCAGTCCATCAAATTCACAAACAATGGATTGGACTTCTTACTCAACAAGAACATCAGATGATTAGACCCGTCTCATTTATTTATTAGTAAATCCTGATCTGCTTTGTTCATCCTCAACAACAGGATGTGAGTTCTAATGCATGTTAACCCTCTTTCTATAAACAGGTGAGTCCTTCACCTTGCAAGCCACATCTAGAGAAGAACCTCCACATTACACAACCTAAGTTGTCACTGCTTTCTTGGTTTGTGTGTTTCTGGGGTATCTGGAAGGTGAGTTGACTAGAATAGCTTTATTGTCATTGCACTTAAAACAGTACAACAAGATTGGTTTTCAGTACAACTTTCCAAAGGCAGACATACAATTAACATACAAGGGCGTACAGAAACCAAAGACTGATGGCTCGCCTATGTGCGGCGCCCCGTAAAAAAGATAGTAAAGGGTAAACATGGGGTGTGGGGGAGGGGGGGAGAGAAAAAACAACGGTAAGCACGTATGAACACCGGTCACGACACACACACACAAAAGAAAGAGAGACTTACAACAGGGGGAGGGTTAGGGCAAACTAATACACTCCAATATTTTTTTCAGCTCTAAATGTCCAGTCTGGCTCTCCAATTACAAAACCCAAAAGCAGTGAAGTTGTCACGTTGTGTAATTTGTAAATAAAAACAGAATACAATGATTTGCAAATCCTTTTCAACTTATATTCAATTGAATTGACTGCAAAGACAAGATATTTCATGTTCACACTGAGGAACGTAATTTTTTTTGGTGCAAATAATCATTAACTTAGAATTTAATGGCAGCAACACTTTGCAAAAAAGTTGTCACAGGTGCATTTTTACCACTGTGTTACATGGCCTTTCCTTTTAACAACACTCGGTAAAGGTTTCGGAACTGAGGAGACACATTTTTGAAGTGGATTTATTTCCCATTCCTGCTTGATGTACAGCTTAAGTAGTCTCCGTTGTGGTATTTTAGGCTTCATAATGCGCCACACATTTTCAATGGGAGACAGGTCTGGACTACAGGCAGGCCAGTCTAGTACCCACACTCTTTTACTACGAAGCCACACTGTTGTGATACGTGGCTTGGCATTGTCTTGCTGAAATAAGCGAGGGAGTCTATAAAAAAGATGTTGCTTGGACGGCAACATTTGTTGCTCAAAAACATGTATGTACCTTTCAGCATTAATGGTGCCTTCACATATGTGTAAGTTACCCATGTCTTGGGCACTAATACACCCCCATACCATCACACATGCTGCCTTTTGAACGTAACGTCCACAGTTTCAAAAAACAATCTGAAATGTGGACTCGTCCAACCACAGAACACTTTTCCACTTTTCATCAGTCCATCTTAGATGAGTTCGGGCCCAGCGAAGCCAGCGGCATTTCCGGGTGTTGTTGATAAATGGCTTTCGCTTAGCATAGTAGAGTTTTAACTTGCACTTACAGATGTAGCGACAAACTGTAGTTACTGACAGGAGATTTCTGAAGTGTTCCTGAGACCATGTAGTGATATCCTTTACACACTGATGTAAATTTTTGATGCAGTACCGCCTGAGGGATCGAAGGTCACAGGCCTTGCCGCTGACGTGCAGTGATTTCTGCACATTTTCTGAACCTTTTGATGATATTACGGAGCGTAGATGGTGAAATCCCTAAATTCCTTGCAATAGCTGGTTGAGAAATGTTGTTCTTAAACTGTTGGACAATTTGCTCACGCATTTGTTCACAAAGTGGTGACCCTCACCCCATCCTTGTTTGTGAATGACTGAGCATTTCATGGAAGCTGCTTTTATACCCAATCATGGCACCCACCTGTTCCCCATTAGCCTGTTCACCTGTGGGATGCTACAAATAAATGTTTGATGAGCATTCCCCGTATCTCCCAGTCTTTTTTGTCACTTGTGCCAGCTTTTTTGAAACATGTTGCAGGCATCAAATTCCAAATGAGGTAATATTTGCAAAAAATAACAAAGTTTTCCAGTTCGAACATTAAGTATCTTGTCTTTGCAGTCTATTCAATTGAATATAAGTTGAAAGAGATTTGCAATTCATTGTATTCTGTTTTTATTTACCATTTACACAATGTGCCAACTTCATTGGTTTTGGGTTTTGCACATCTTACACAGTCTTCTGCAGATCTTCAGGAAGTCCAGTAATTGTGAATATAGTGAAGAACATTTCTGTTGCAGGTCATTAAACATGGCGACTACAATTTATCGCATTGGTGGAAATGGAGGCAGTCCATTTTCTTTGACTGGTCGTGACAATGGTGCCACCCTCAAGAAGATTGGAGTGGCAGTGGGGGGCTGGCAGATCAAAGCTGTGCGGGCCGAACTGACCGACGGGCGTGTGGAGACCTTTGGAAAATCACACACTTTCAGTGAGTTCACGTTCAAACTTGGCGAGCGCATCACCAAGCTGTCCCTGTGGGGGAACGGTGCCGGGTCACGTCTGGGTGGCATCAGGTTCTGGACGAGTTCTGGACGCGAGTTCTTTGCACACATGAATGACTGGCCCCTGAAGACCGAGTACTCTATCGATGTGGGGTCTGGAGTCTGCCTGGGGTTGGAGGGGAAGGGTGGCTCAGACATCGACCACATGGGATTCCTCTTCATCAATGCCATCAAGTCGTCTGAGCTAACCGACATGACCTATCCCAGCCTGGCCTTGTACACACCCCAGGTGAGTGGTACTATGTCTGAATAAACTGAGTAAGAATACGGAACGCGCAAAACTACTCAGGCAAATCATATTTTTGATGTGGATGGTAGATGCCCATATCTGCTGTACAGATTTACTTTACAAAAGAGAAGTGTGGGATACTTCTCTTGTTGCCTTATTTGTATTTGACTTTATTTAGTGGATTTGTATTATTATTTGGTGCAACCGGGCCAGAGCATGAGGGGATAGAAAGAGAAAAAATAACTGTGTGCGTTCCCGGGTACTCGGACTTCCTCCCACCTCCAAAGACATGCACCCGGGGATAGGTTGATTGGCAACAATAAACATTGGCCCTAGTGTGTGAATGTGAGTGTGAATGTTGTCTGTCTGTGTTGGCCCTGTGATGAGGTGGCAACAGTATTGTATTTTTATTCAATTACAATAGGTCAATAAAATAATGTCATATTCCGAAATTCTCCCCCGGGGGATTAAAGTCTAAATGTTAAGGTCATCACAAACAAACATCGAAATATCAAAGCATGATTTTTTAAACTCTCATTTGCTTAATTACTTTAAAAAATGAGTTGATATTTTCTGTACTGTTTATAAAGATTTGTTTGTGTTGCCTAAACAATACACATTGTTTTGTGTTTTTCTGTGTTTGTTCGTTTGTTTGGGGGCTGGTTGTTTCCTCTAGGTCAACAAAGAATACATCAAATCGGTGTCTTATCACAACAACACAACTGCGCTTCAAGAGCAGAAATGTTCGTACAGCAGATCTGTGACCAAGTCTACCACCTGGAGCACCACCGTTAAGATTGAGGCCACCGTCAGCATGTCCGTTTCAGCAGGGGTCCCGGGTCTGGGGGAGGTGTCTGGTGGGTATAGCGTGACCGTGGGAGCTGAGCAGTCCTCCGCAATTAGCCATACGGAGACCATAACAGAATCCGATGAGGTCAATGTGAAGGTCCCGGCAGGAAAGACCGTGAGCGTTGAGTTGTCAGTGGGACGAGCAGTCATCGACCTCGAGTACAAGGCCAAAGTGAAAATCACATGCCTGAATGGCAGCGAGCTGGTCTTCAATTCCACTGGCAACTACAATGGTGTGGCTTACACCGCAGTGAATGTAAAAACCACTGAGTCTGATAAAGTTATGAATGTTGAATAAGATGCATCAACATCTTACTGTGCACAGTTTTAGTATTCATTGCATGACATTGATTTGTATGCCAATGCGGAGTCATGTGAACTTGCTAAATGAATGATTGTCACAGATAAATAAAGCATCATAAACCTGCTTATGTTTCCATCTTTAAATATTGTGGTTTTCAGCTCCTTTCACAGTAACAGATGCAGTTAACACAAATTCACTCCTGACAATAATCACAGTAACCAACCTTGCAAACAACGGAAAATGCCATAATGATTATTGTAGCAACATAAGTAAACAGCCTTCCCGGTAAGGTCTATTCAGGTGTACTGGAGAGGAGGCTATGCCGAATAGTCGAACCTTGTATTCAGGAGGAGTAGTGTTGTTTTTGTCCTGGTTGTGGAACTGTGGACCAACTCTTTACTCTCGGCAGGATCCTTGAGAGTGCATGGGAGTTTGCCCAACCAGTCTACATGTGTTTTGTGGACTTGGAGAAGGCATTCGACCATGTCCCTCGGGAAGTCCTTTGGAGAGTGCTCAGAGAGTATGGGGTATCGGACCCCTTGATTGTGACGGTCCACTCCCTGTATGATCAGTATCAGAGCTTGGTCCGCATTGCTGGCAGCAAGTCAGATCCATTTCCAGTGAGGGTTTAGGTTTGGATAGAATTTGTAGGCGCAGTCAGGGCGTTGAGGGGATCCGGTTTGGTGGCTGCAGGATTAGGTGTCTGATTGAAAATTAGCACTTCAAAGTCTGAGTCCATGGTTCTCTCCCAAAAAGTCCTGCCCCAAGTGAAAGAGTTCAAGTACCTTGCAGTCATGTTCACGAGTGAGGGAAGAGTGGATCGAGAGATCGACAGGCGGATCCATTCAACGTCTGCAGTGATGTGGACCCTGTATCGGTCAGTCGTAGTGAAGAAAGAGCTAGACCGGAAGGCATAGCTCTCAATTTACCGGTTGATCTATGTCCCTATCCTCACCTATGGACATGAACTTTGGGTTATGACCAAAAGGAAAAGATCACGGGTACGAGCCTAACCCCCTCCAGGAGAGCACGGCGGGGGACGTGGTTGTAGGAGTTGGTTTCACATGCTCTTTTGCACTGCTCTTTGTTCAAATGAGTTTGTGGACTAGTCATGTCTGAGTGTTGGCACGAAGATGTGAGCTAAATAAACGATGCCAGCACTCTCGCTTCAAAAGACAAAGAGTTTCTTTATTCTGCTTTTCGCAAGAGCGCTTTGAACGCCAAACACCTCGGATGCCGGTAGTAACAAGTCAGACCACAGTTCATTAAACCTGAAGACACTTGTTTGTGTAGTGGATTGTCCGAAGCTTAAACAGGCAACAAAAGTAGTTTAGTACAACAAATTTATTTACCCATTATCAGAAGTGCAGGTTGAATTAAGTTGGCCGTGCAGACAGACCACATGTTACTCCGGAGCAAACAAGACACACACAAGCCAAAATCACTGTCGAGTTCCGGTCTTCTGCCATTTTTTATATGTCTCTTGTGCGTCATTGTTTCTTATCTAGTGCGTCATAATTATTTTGTTTTGGTTTTGTCTGTTCCAAAACAACCTTGCATCTCTTAGTCATATTTGGAAATTCCAAACATTCTGTAGACAGGTTGGCACAACTCCATATTCACCTTTGTCCCACTGGTCCAGTCAATGGCACAAAATGGAAGAGAATTGAAAATGAGCGGACATTCTTATTAGACATGCAATATAGGTCAAAGGTCAGAAATTCTACTACATACCCGCCTTCCAGGGTCTTAAGACCCTGGACCAAAACAATTTCTGATGTAGACCACTAAGTTAAATCTCTACCACAGATAGAGGCAAAAACCTCAATGTTTTTATACGAGGCAAAAATTCCGTCTATGACCCTCCTTCAGAGCGATCGCTGTTACCAGCCTGCAGTAAAACCATCTCACAGAACACAATTAGTGGCCTACCCTTTGATTTAGTAAAGGAATAACAAATACTTTGATCATGAACATCATTGAACATAAATAGATGAATGTATATATGCTTATTCAAGATGTATTTTCACATTAATAATGAATCAAACAAGATCTGGTTTAGAATGAATATAGACTTATGACTGTAAGCTGTTGCATTATTATTTTTCCCGGCATTTGCAATGAATGTAGTTACCAATTGATTTTGTACACAACACTGAATTTTGTATGAGTCCATGTTCGATTAGTGCTCGTGTAGACTAACAGTTGGTGGCCTGCCTTGGTGGAGAAGGAGATCCACTCAAACAGTCTGTCTCTCTTTGGGGTGTGGCTCAGTCCATTGGGCAGACTGTGCAATGGCATGTGCGCACTGGCCGCTTTGGGGAAAAGCTGAGAAAAAGTTGGGGCTGTGGGGGCTTTGGGGAAGGCGGGGGCAGAGTATGGGGCGTGGGGCTTTGGTCCAGGCCCTCGGCTTGCTTCAGGCCTCCTTGCCGCTTCGGCACTCCCGACACTTCTTTCCACAGCTGCTGGAGTCCCGGTGGACACATTGGCTGGCAACCTTAGTTGTTCTCGTCATCGCTGGCAAGGTGTTGTCTCTCCTCTCGGTTCCTTCCAGTCAGGTATCGGGTGTTGGTCCTGGATTGGCTTTGACCGTGCCCCTCTTAGCGAGTGCAAGGGAATCTGGAGTGGCTGCTTTCATCCTCAAATCTGCACAGAGGAACTGGCACACAAATTCTACATTTTGCAAACTTACCATTTTGGTCTCATGGTCTTTCCACCTTCCTAGGAAGCTGCTGGTCCTGAGAAGTGCTGATCTTGTGACTGAAGAAGATTAACCTGTTTTCTTAAATTAGGTGCCGTTGTTTGACCTAATCTTTTTGGGGAAACCATGTCGGGATATTAGATCATTCACAAAACATTTAATTACTGAATTGGCACCCTCCTTTGAGGTTGGGGTTGCTTTCGCCAACCACTGCAATTGTCAATCTAAATCATTACGTTCCTTTATCCTTGTACCGGATTGATCATATTGATTAAATAAAACCTCAACACGCTCAAACTTGACCCAATCCAAACTCACCTCCCCCCTCTGTCCCTCTTACAGGGACAGTGTTAGTCGTAGTAATAGTAATAGTAGTAGTAGTAGTAGTAGTATTAGTAGTTTCAGAAACATCCAAGAAAAAGAAAAGGCAGCTGATAGTCAAGTGCAGCAAGAACAGAGGCGGAGGACAGGTCATGTTTGAGGTCACTGTTCGCTTTTGCAATAGTAATTTGATATTTTACAACACCTAGTGAATTATTGTAACCTCAATAATTCACTAAATAGTTGTATTTAATTTAGTCTATCTATGATGGGACAATGCACAGAAACATTAAGTTCAGAAACAGATATGTTCTGTACCAGATTATATCTAAATAGCTACTTTCCATCTGTAGTCCCTGGCTACCTAAATTAAAGGGATCCAAAAATCAAGCAATAAAATTATGACACTAATTAATCATAATAAATATATACATTCATAATAATCAATAATTAATCAAAAAATAATCATACTGTAGCATGTAATCAGATTAAGAGAAGTCCTAAAATGCCCCTTCATGGACACATACTTAACATACAATACAACCACACCTTATTTACATCATCACACAAAGACCATACATGCTCTTGTTCACATCTGTCATCATTCGTAACAACAACCAAGATTTTAACAGCCATACCTCACAATTTACAACAAAAATGCTCTCGTGGATAAATATAATACTCATTAAATTGATGTGTCAACATAATGCCCCTCTTAGTGACCGTGTGAGCAGCCATGATTGCTCCAAAGCCACTTTTTAACTTCAAATTTTCTATTCCTTTTGTTATAACGTGGAGAAGGCTAATTGGTCTGTACATGTTCTGGTCTTCTTTATTTCCTGCTTTATGGATTTAATCATAGTAGCAGTTTCTCGACGTGGTAGGTAAAGTGTTTTCCGTTTAATTTATTTATCAATCGTTGTTATACGAGCAATAATACAATCCTTATATGTTTTTAGGAAGATAGTGTCCAACCCATATAAATATCTCTAGATCATGAGTCTGATAATGCAGTGAAGATTTTGTTTAACTTTGTTTCATTTGTTAATTCTAAAATTAGTCCGTCCTGAATAAATGACAATTATTTGCACTGATTTTGAGGGACTTTTTATTCAGGGTTTGTACAGACTCGATGAAATGTTCATTAAAATGATTACTTATGTCCAGACTGTCTGTGATAGTAGCGCCATTGATATTTAATGTTATAGTGTTGTTTCTTGTTTGCTCTCTTTCCGTAAGTTTGTATCTGGTTTTCCATAACTCTCTATTGTTCCCTTTTGCAGCTTTGATTAATTCTAAGTGAAAGTCAGCCTTAGACTTCCGCATAAACATTGTAACTTTGTTCCTCCAAACTTTTCAAATCATACGATCTGTATTTAGACCTGTTTTAATTGCTCTTATGAGAGCTGAGTCCTCATGTCTTTATTAGAATCCAAATTGTTTTATTAATCCAATGGTATTTTTATTTTAGCACTATTCTTTCTGGTTTTGTATTCGTGTATTTACAGATGTTCTCTTTGATTTTTGTCATCCAATTGTAATTCTAGTAGGGCTGCTTATCATTTGTATCATGTAGAAGCCGTTTATAATATCCTTAAGTTTCTTTCTACGCGTCTTATTTAACCAGTCCAGATTAACGTCCCCCATGACGTTACTTCTTTCATACTATGCTGTTTGAGGATGTCTGAAAATGAATCAAGAAAAATGTCTTTAGTTGTGGTCGGTCGGTATACTACAATTACCTTGAAATACATTTCTGAGAAAAATGTGATTTTAATTTCAACATACTCAAATTGATCTACTTTTAATGTTTTCCCTTTCATAAATCATAATTCCTCCCCCCTTTGTCACTCGATCTGTCTTTTCTGTAATCTTGTCCCCCGGGACATTAATTAGAACGAAAGGTGTTGTGGGTTTTAACCATGTCTCTGATAGACAAGGTAATCCGGATTAGAGTCTGACAGTAACTGCTGTATTTGTTCAGTATGTTTCCTGTGGTAGAAAGTTTAATAATGCGGACACGTTTGTTACTGAATACTTTCTACAGACTTCTGTCTCTAAGCGACTTTGTGTATGTAATAAGCAACTACAATTTTTTTTTTGATATGCTTAAATTTTATTTTAGCTCAGCTGTTGTGTAGCTGCTAGCTCCTTGTAGCCTACAGCAGGAGTGTCCAAATTGCAACCAATAGCTTTGTTTTTAACAGACAACCGAAATAATTGAAAATGTGGTATTTGCGTATCGGTTCAATCAGCGGCAGCTACGCCCTGTTTTATCATTTGACCTACATTTTTGGTTCCGTAGGCAGGACAGAAGGAACAATGTGGGTCATTAGTTGTCCATCTTACACCATTCTAATTGTTGTAAGGATAGTTCACATGAGCGGCCATACCTTGAGTCCCACCATATATAAGAGTCAAAAGGCTCCTATTATGAGTCGTCTAATTGGTGATCATACACTTTGGCGGTTTGGGTAGCAGGACACACAGACGCACCTCCGTCAGCCAGTGCTAGGACAGTTGGAGCAGTCCCCGTCCTCCACTCGTTCCTGGGAGGCGTCCCCAGTAGTTGTCAGCTGATGTCGTGCTGTCAGGCAACATCAGGAAGTTCCTTCTGTGCGGTATTGAATTGTCAGGGCACAGTTCGTAAGCAGGTCATTACAAGGTGTGTGCAGGTTGACCACAAAGGAATGCTTCAAAGATTGTGTTGAACATTGTCCGTTGACACTTATGTCCAGCAGGGGTCTGTTTGTATCCTGCTGTTCGTCCTGCTGTCACACCTGTATTTTTGGTGAGCATGTTCTGGCTACACCTTGGAGCTTGTCTTGTTCAGATTGGCAGTCCCCCTGCTGCATATCCTTTCCACCCTCGCTTGACCTAGCACAACCGTGGCTACCACCCAAGTCCGTCTGTATGGTTTTACGTTTTGTTGAGGTTTTTTCCTCCAGAATTTGGAACTCAAAACATGTACACCCATCGTTTTCATATCCTCTCGGTTAGTTCAATTTTGCATATCACGTTTTAAAATTACAGTCTTAACTATCCCATTAATTGCTAATCAATAACCTTAATTCAAAGATTATACGTACTACTTCATGTGTATTTAAGTACCCTTTTAATTCACTTAAAGATTATCTATAAGTTAATTTAAACTATCATTTGTCTATCAGTAGCCGCGAGCAAGCTGTCATGCTTGCACTCTGACCTCCCGCTGTGCGTGATACTCTCCAAAACAAAAGAATGTTTTTATTCACGTTTCTCCTTATCTTTCAGCTAAATCTTTTAATCTTTTAACTTTTAACGTCCGCACTGTTTATTTTTATTGTCTGCATTTTAATTTTGCTTTTATTTTCTTTCATTTCACTTTGTTGCATGAAAAGCGCCACACAAACAAAGCTGCCCCGCCTTGCCTTGCCTGTCTCCGACTGGTTATCCAACCTAGTCACAACAAACACACAAGGCCATGCTCTAAGCGCCAGCCCTAATCACACTTCTCCTCTTTTTAACACTTTACATATCGGCTCTTATTCTAATTATTAATGTAGGCTGTTATTTGTAATTATTATTCAACACTATTCACAGCAAACAGTTGTAAAGTTATAGTTATTCGCATTATACTCTCAAAATCTGTAGCTAACTGAAAGCTGTTGAGATTTGGTTTGCCTCTTTCATCTCAGTGGCCTAGTGGTTAGAGTGTCCGCACTGAGATCGGCAGGTCGCAAGTTCAAAACCCCGGCCGAGTCATACCAAAGACTATAAACATTTTTGGAGCCAAATCACCAAAAATGATTCCCGGGCGCGGCACCGCTGCTGCCCACTGCTCCCCCCACCTCCCAGGGGCGATCACGGGGATGGGCCAAATGCAGAGGACAAATTCCACCACACCCAGTGTGTGTGTGACAATCACTGGCACCCCAACTTTAACTCTAACTTTATTCTGTCATGCCATTATCCTCTTCTAGCTCAACATCCAGAAGTATGGTGTACTGCAATGTCTAAATAAAAATATAAATTACTCCAAACTAAAATGTCAGACTGCACTTTAAAGTTACCTGACTTAAACTTACTTTTATTAAATTGATTTCCAAACTAACCACCACCACAGCAGACATCTTCCTCAATCCTATCCCAATACTCCCATAAATTAGAAAGTGTTTCACAACAGTGGTTAAGTAGTTATTTTAAGTAATAGATCTCAATATGTAGAAATTAATAAGACTAAATCTTTACCAGAAAGAGTAACTTGACAGAGTATATGAACTAACTTCTTGAGAATAATAATTGATCATAAATATGTTGGAAGCCACATATTGAACATATTAAAGAAAAATATCCAAATCCATTGCTATTCGGTATAAAGTAAAACACATGCTGAATAAGAAATGTCTGCACATGTTATATTATTCATTTATTTTTCCATATGTAATATTGTTTTGAAGTTTGGGGAAATGTTTATAGAAGAAATATAGACCCAATACTTAAACTTAAAAGGCTCATTTCAATATTACACAAAGCATTATTGTTATGATCATACCAATCTATTTTTTATAAGTCATAATGTGTTAAATGTTCAGATAATTTAATTTTAAAACAATGGCAATTATGTTTCCGAGTGAAGAACAACCTTCCAGTTTGTATTCTTAGCTTGTTTACATTATGAGGAGACACTATCATTTACGGGGGATATTGATTTTTGAAATCGGTCAAGTAAAATAAAATAAAAACACAAATGCATTTCAGTTTTAGGAGTTAAATGATGTACCATCCTCAGTGATGAGCTGAACACATGTCGTTTTTTGTTAGGTTTTGGAGACCCTTGAAAAGTAAAGTTTTTTGAACATTATTAAATATAGTAACAATTACTTTCATCTTTTAACGTTGATGTTCCAGGTAATTTAATGTTCAGTAATTGTATATCATAGGCCAATATAAGCTTTGGCTTCCGCCTATTCTTTTTTCGGTCATTCTTTTTTCTTTTCTTTTCTGTGTGTAAATGTGTATGATTGTTAATATGTCTAATTTACTGTTAAACTGCTCACACAAATTGGTTGATGGTTGATTATATGACCAAAATAAACTTATTTCATTTATTCATTCATTTTCTATCGCACTCATAGTTTTATTCCATTTTGCATGTAATTATTCCTATTGATTTCTTCCCATTTCACTCAAACAACTAAACAAACAAACAAATAAACAAACTTGCAGCTAACCACAATCAACAGCATACCATTTACGAATACCTTCATTTGTCACTTTCTCATCTTTTCTTCACTTTCGTTTTCCTTTCCAAACAACATCCTGTATCCATCTCTTCCTTACACTTCACCCAATGTTTCTATTTTCTGTTCCCCTAGAAACCATTCACATAACGTAAGGTTATAAACATCCTTTTCCCATATTTACTCAAACCATCCTCTTCACCCTCAATCTGTTTTTTCACCTGCTCTCTCTTCCTCTCTCTCTCACTTTCTCTCCTTCTCTCACAATACAAACACAATAATCCACATTAATCAGTCTTATAAAATAATTTTAGCTTTAGATATGATTTAGGGCAGTGGTTTTCAACCTTTTTTCCCAGTAAAATAAAGAAATAAAATACAGCATAATGTCATCATTTTTTGATTTATTAAATTGTATAACAGTGCACCATATTGCTCATTTGTTGTGGTCTTACTTGACTTATTTGGACCAAAAAATATAAGAATAACTAAAACGTTTTAAAAATTAAACAAATGATTAAATTATTATAAAGATTTCTATACATATAATCAATCATCAACCTTCTTTGGATATTGATTTTGTTGAAGAATTATTCTTCTATAATTATATTTATAAAGGATTTTGAATTGTCGCTATTTTAAAATATTTAAAATCTCAGGTACCCCTTGGCATACCTTCAAGTACCCCCCTTTTTTGTCCGGGCGGAAACACCATATCCTCCTTTGAGAACTACTGGTTTAGCCTATAAAAAATCCTTTGTCTCATACATCATTAGACTGTTACAACTCCTCTTTGGGGGGGGGGGGGGGGGGGGGGGCTAGGATGACAGGGAATGCAAAACAATAACAGTGCAATACTTTTTTATATCATGGTCGTTAATGCCTAGTTTCTCTTATTTTACTGTTCTATTTTTATTCTCCTTGTAATATTTTTCTATTTTGTTTCCATTTATACCCTTATTAGTTACTGTTTACTTTTTACTTCTTCTTCCTGAGGGAACTCTCCTGAAGGAATCAATAACGTTTTATATGTCTATCTATCTATCTATTACTAACCCGAGCACAATTCATGACGTCATGCTCATCTTGCAGACAGTTATTTCCATTTAGTTTTGTTCTCTACATGTAATTCTACATGCACCAATGTCAAATAGAAATTTGCTTTCTTTGTTATTTATTTACATTATTATTTCTGGTTTACTTGCTGTCTGTTTACTTAAGTTCTCATATTTTGGTCTGTCTTCCTTCTGATTAGAATTTGTTTAACGCTTCTCTACGTTTTGTTTTGACAATGGCGCTGAGTGTTGGCGACGCTTATCTGTACTTCTTCAGACTCTATGTTTCACAGTTTGCACAGATGCCCTTAGATGTATTAGAAAAAAAATTTAACTTTTATTTTATTGTGTTTATTCCTAAAAAAAAATTAAAATGTCAATGCATAATCAATTTATCTGTATCAAATTTAAATTCAATATTATTAATTTATTTGTTGTATAACTATTAATTCAAAGTTACAATGTGTCCTAATCTATGATGTGCGTGCGTGTGTGTGTTTGTCTCAACTTCCACACAGGAACTGGATGGATCAGATAAGCAACAAGGCTGTTCAATACAATATATTACACACATAATTAATGACTAATGAATTTAACAATGCTTCAATGTCCCAGTCCAAATGTATGTATTGATATTTAAATGTTTATTTATTCATATACAGTATATTTTATTTTTCCTATTATCAAAACATGACCTGTCAGCCTTCTCTTCAGATTGAGTACAGCTGTCCACTATATATATTTATATATATATTTTTTTATTTATTTATTTATTTATTTATTTATTTATTTATTTATTTATTTATTCTTTAAACCTAGCTCAATGCTAAACTAATCCAATGCTATGCTAACAGTGTCACACCTCTTCAGCCCAATGCCTCGTACAGCTGACACTCACACAGCCTCGCCACTTCTGACACACTCTTATCTCAAAATGTCTCCCAGCTGAGACTCCTTTTTTTTCTTTCTTTATATGCGTCACACAGTCAATCACACAGAGAATTTACCAGCGAGCAAGAGCCTTTTTTACCGTACTCAAAATCTCAGTGTGTAAAACAACTGTAATATCGCACAGTCACAATCACCAGTATAGTTTAAAACAAATTCAAATGACTGGAATTCGCTCGCAGCGCCAAAGAGGGGGAGCTTCCCTGCTTAGGCTGCTGCCTCCGCGATCCAACCTCCGAGAGCGGAATAAGATAATTAAATGGATAGATCATTCACTCATATGTTTTCTGTACATAAACTTTGTCTACTTTCTCACACGCACACACATTTTAGACAATTTCCCAACTTTTACAGATAGCGGGGCTGTGAGAAAAAGCGTGAAGGGAGGTTGCGAGAGGGGGGGAGGAAAAGGAAGGGGGGAATTAAACCAGATAAGAAACCAGGTGCTACACAAAAATTATTAAATTATGCATATATCTAAATGTACCAACATAAACTGACTCACTCAATACACACACATTTCAGCATTCATCATTATACACACACATTGTTAATATACCATACCACCCCATTGTCCGGACAAATATAAACAACTAATGCACGCGTGCTTTTGTGGAATCGGCCGTCTCATATCACAAAAACCAGGTTCCATCATTGCTCATAAAACGGCGATTAACCCGTTTCATTGGAGCAACAACTGCGTTATCCCTGACCAACACGGAAAAACCTGGCCTAACGACCAGTAGGACCACTGGAAATCACCCAGCAATCCTACAGACTCGTGTCTGGTCAGTCCATACAGTTTCACCAAGTTTCACCAAAGCTCTACCATATGCAGCCCGATCAATACCTGTCTATTTGCAGCAAATTTCCAAATTCGTCGTGGGCTATACGCTCAGTTGATCTCCTTTACCGGAGTCAATGAGCGGTCACCTATAAGAGGCTTTTCCCACCGCTGCAGTTTCCACATAAACAGATATGTCGCACCTTCATAGACGTCATCAATTTATATGGGCCAAATGTCACACCAGTTAGCAAATCTTGCCTATAATTTAGCTGTATCCAACTCTGACTAATCTGATGCACTTGCAGCAAGAAGCATCCTCTGCCAGCAACGACAGAGGATGAAGAGGTTAAAAGAAATTTTTCGTCTCACATAGTCTACGCTTCAAAAACACTCCAAACCACCAAAATTCTATCAACAATCCCCTTATGTTAAAAACAAGAAATCACAAGTTTTCAACAAACACACAGACAAATGATCACATATAAAACAACTCAATCCAACCATAATTTACCCCATTCCAGGTTGTTTTTGGAGAACCTGACTAAACCTATCTTTTATCAAAATAGATTCAGCAATTAGTCTTATCGATCCGGCTCTCTCCAGGCAGAACATGTTTACACTTTAAGCAAAACGCTTACCTTGATATGCGCGCGTGCAGCACACTGTCTGCCTGACAGAGAGAGCGGGAGCGGCTGTCGACCTGTAGCTTCTAAACCATCCTGTTCGTGACGCCAATTTGTGTAGTGGATTGTCCGAAGCTTAAACAGGCAACAAAAGTAGTTTAGTACAACAAATGTATTTACCCATTATCAGAAGTGCAGGTTGAATTAAGTTAGCCGTGCAGACAGACCACATGTTACTCCGGAGTAAACAAGACACACACAAGCCAAAATCACTGTCGAGTTCCGGTCTTCTGCCATTTTTTATATGTCTCTTGTGCGTCATTGTTTGTTATCTAATGCATCAATGTCTTTTGGTTATCCCTATCTGTTCCATAACAACTCGAATCCTTTAGACAGTCAACACATTCTGTAGACAGGTTGGCACGACTTAATATTCACTTTTGTCCCACTGGCACAGAATAGAAGAGAAATTAAATGAGCGTACATTCTTATTAGACATGCAATATAGGTCAAAGGTCAGAAATTCTACTACACTGCCCCCACTACACTTCACTGTAGGTATGGTATTGGCCTGGTGATGAGTGGTGCCTGGTTTCCTCCAAACGTGACGCCTGGAATTCACGCCAAAGACTTCAATCTTTGTCTCATCGGACCAGAGAATTTAGTTTCTCATGGTCTGAGAGTCTCTCAGGTTCATTTTGGCAAACTTTTTACTAAGAAATGGCTTCCGTCTGACCACTCTACCATACAGGCCTGATTGGTGGATTGCTGCAGAGATGGTTGTCCTTCTGGAAGGTTCTCTTCTTTCCACAGAGGAATGTGGTAGCTCTGACAGAGTGACCATCAGGTTCTTGGTCACCTCCCTGACTAGACTAAGAGGAATGCAGCAATGTACAGAGACATTCTGGATGAAAACCAACACATCCCATCCAACCTGAAGGAGCTTCAGGAATGGTTGAAACTGCCCAAAGATAGGTGTGCCAAACTTGTGGCGTCGTATTCAAAAAGACTCGAGGCTGTAATTTCTGCCAAAGGTGCATCAACAAAGGCTGTGAATACCTATGTACATGCCATTTTTTCCCCCAATAAATTTCTTCATTTAAAAAAAACAAACTATTCACACTGCTATTATGGAAGTGGTTGTAGGAGTTGGTTTCGCAAGCTCTTTTGGTAAATACTACTGCACTGCTCTTTGTTAAAATGAGTTTCTAGACTAGTCATGTCTGAGTGTTGGCACGAAGATGTGAGCTTAATAAATGATGCCAGCACGCTCGCTTCAAAACACTAAAAGTTTCTGTATTCTGCTTTTCGCAAGAGAACTTTGAACGCCAAACACCTCGGATGCCGGTAGTAACAAGTCAGAGCACAGTTCATTAAATCTGAAAACACTTGTTTGCGCCCACTTTTTACATTAATGTTGTATTTGTATTATTTATTTGTTGAAAAACAACAGCCAAACTAGCGGGTAAATCGACTGATGAATAAACCCAAAGAGATGTTGGTTACATTTTATTTTTTCTATCAATATTGTATTATTTTACGTTGAAAACAAAAGCAGAAGTGGCAGGTGAATCTAATGTTAAAATGTTGGTTACTGTACTTTTATTGTCTTGAATGTTGAAAATGAGAGCAGAAAATGTTTCCTCTTGTTGATTCAACATAAAGTGTTGGTTGCACTTTATTCACATAAGATGTGAATACAATTGTTGTTTACTTGCTTGTTTGTATTCATAATTCCATAAATAGAATTACCTTACAAGATATAACAGGAATATGGCAAACTTCCCCTGCAGCGTCCAATATCCACTATTTGTTTCACATTCACACTGTCTGATTACTTTGCTGAAAAGTTACTGAATCGATTTCGACTCCCTTAATTGTTTTGGGATCAAACCGTTCTAAAAAAATAATATCGTCCCTGAATTGTATCGGCAACAACAAATTCCGTATCGTATTGTAATCAAAAAGGTTAACCAACGAACGAGATTTCTCTACAGAATCTCCTCTCTGGTCAACAAAAGCACCATGAGGATTCTGGCGGGAACTCTCCTTCAACCCTTTTTCGATTACGCATGCACCTCCTGGTACCCTAGCACCTCCATAACCCTCAAATCTAAACTCCAAACATCCCAGAACAAGCTAGTCAGATTACTTCTAGACCTCCATCCCAGATCCCACCTCACCCTACCCACTTCTCCAAAGCGGGCTGGCTCAGGGTGGAGGACAGAGTAAAACAACTTGCACTGAGCCTAGTCTATAAAATCCGCTACACCTCCCTGATACCAAAGTACATGTCAAACTACTTCCTTAACGTAAATGACCGCCATAACCACAACACCAGGGGGAGCTCCACTAACCACGTTAAACCCAGATTCCGATCTAACAAAGGTCTTAACTCATTCTCTTTTTATGCCACAACAATGTGGAATGCGCTCCCAACAGGTTTAAAAGAAAGGGCATCTCTATCCTCCTTCAAAACCGCAATAAAAGTTCACCTCCAGGCAGCTACAACCCTAAACTAACACCCTCCCCGGATTGCTAATAATCAAATGTAAACAATCAAATGCAGATACTTTTTCTTGTGCCTTCTGATCTCTCTCTCTCTCTCACTCTCTCTCTCTCTCTCTCTCTCTCTCTCTCTCTCTCTCTCTCTCTCTCTCTCTCTCTCTCTCTCTCTCTCTCTGTCCACTACTTGCTGTCCATATCCTACCCCCCCCCCCCCCCACCCCTGATTGTAAATAATGTAAATAGTTCAATGTGATTATCTTGTGTGATGACTGTATTATGATGATAGTATATATCTGATAGTATATATCTGTATCATGAATCAATTTAAGTGGACCCCAACTTAAACAAGTTGAAAGACTTATTGGGGTGTTACCATTTAGTGGTCAATTGTATGGAATATGTACTTCACTGTGCAACCTACTAATGAAAGTCTCAATCAATCAATCAATCGAATCAATTAATCTTTACACTCCTAATATATATATATATATATATATATATATATATATATATATATATATATATATATATATATATATATATATATATATATATATATATATATATATATATATATATATATATATATATATATACAGAACGAAAATGTTAATTGCCATAACAATTATACACACACACCCTGCTTATGGTAGTCCATCGTACCCAATGATGACTTCCACTTCTTCTATTGGTGAGTTTTGAGGTGACTAAAAAGTCCAATACTAGAGCCACATGGTCTATTGCAATGGGGGCATATGAAGTTAGTGTTTGTTGTGGTCTTGGCTGCAGGGGCCATCTTCCTCCTCTGGCGTTTCCCTTCCCTCGCTGCACTTCTCTCCTCTTCAAAGCTTTAAAGGCCTGCATGGCAGAGTTGCCTCCAGAGATCTGAGGCAGAGCATTCCAGCTGTGTGTGCTGTATTCCGCACCTCTTGAGAGTTATTTTCAGTTGGTCCTGATATCTCCGCTTTTGGCCTCCTGCAGATCTCTGGCCATGACGAAGTTGACCATACAGCGGTTGTCGCGGAAGTCTATCAACTGGCATTCTGATGGTGTGGCCGGCCCATCGCAGTTGGTACTGGAGAAAAGTGGCCTTCATGCTCTTGGTACCAGTTTTACTAAGGACTTCCGTATGTGGCACACAATCACGCCATGTCAGCCCAAGGATCCGCTGTAGACACTTGATGTGAAAGTTCTCCAGCTGTTGGATGTGGCGGCGATACAGGGTCCAAGCTACACATCCATATAATAGTGTGGGCCTTGTGCATGGTGTCCAGTATGGTTCTGATGGATTCTGAATTTTCGTCGAACCAGTCCTGATGCCTCCTATGGCGGTAGCCAATAGACTCGGCTGCGGCCCTCATAGAGCTTTGAGCTAAGGCAGGTCCGGTTGTCATCAACACTGCCCTCAGGGCTCAGGAAGGGGTCGATTTCCTGCAGCTTCCCTGCAATGGAGGATCGAAGGCTGTTCTGAGCCTCGTCCGCTTCAAGCTGGGCACAGTTCAACCACTTCTTGCCAGTATTTCGGAGACGGACAGGGGGACGTACTGACGCTCGCAACTTGGTGATAATCATGCGGTGTCAGTCCAGCAGTCGGCGCCTCGCATTGCACGGGGGATGTGCACGTCCTTGGTTTCCTTGTGTCTCACGGTGACGTAATCCAGCAGATGCCACTGCTTGGATCGTGGGTGCATCCAGGAAGCCTTGTGTTTATTTTTCTGTTGGAAGATTGTGTTGGTGATTGTCAGGTCATGCTCAGCACAGAGACTGAGTAGCCTCATGCCATTGCTGTTGACCTTCCCGATGCCATGCTTCCCAATCACTCCTTTCCATATGAGGTGGTTTTTCCCCACCCTGGCATTAAAATCACCAAGCAGGAGGATTTTGTCACTGCTAGGGATGCGCTTTAGGGCCTCATAGAGTTCCTGGTAGAAACTGGCCTTTGCCTCATTCTCGGATGGTAGAGTTGCATCGCGGTGCTTTGCAAGGGGAATACGGAGAGACATGAGTCTTTCACTTATGCCGGTAGGTGTTTCAGTGAAACTGGGTAGCAGACCAACACACACACAAATATATATAAATATATATGAATATATATCCATCCCTCCATCCATTTTCTACAGCTTGTCCATTTTGGGGTGGCGGGGGGTGCAGCGCCTATCTCAGCTGCATTCGGGCGGAATGCGGAGTACACCCTGGACAAGTCGCCAATATATGTATGTATATATACTTATAAATATTTTTGTTTTTCACTACACATCACTTCTGTTAGTGTATGTAAAAACCTGCACTAAAACAATGTGGGATGAATAAAAGTCCATCCTATCCTACATCCATATCGATATCGCACACTTTAAATGTGAATGTGTTTAGGTTGACCTTTTTCTTGCCCATATTTGTTAGATGTTCTATCATTTTGTATTTGTGCGGTCTTATTATGTAGAAATGAGTAAATAATGTCTTTTTAGCTACTTGTCTTTTTTGTTGACTCGGGCTTGTGTAAAAAAAAAAAAAAAAGTCTATTGTCTCAAAGGAATCTGCTTAAGATAATTAGGTGAACTCTGTGGAGACTCCAAAAAAACTATTTTGATAAGAAGCCCACACATCCATCCATCCATCCATTGTCTACCGCTTATTCCCTTCGGGATAAATACTGGTTATTTCAGTCAAGACTTGTCCGCCTCGGATTCCATCCAAACCAATCACATTCAAAAGAATCTCAGGTGATTTCACAATACCAACATCATTGTCTTTAAAAGTGTGAACCATCAGTAGTCTGACTACAGAGTCCCTGCACTTCTTACTGGTCTGATCTTATCTGTCCACTCTTCAACTTGTGAGTATGCACATCTGCTCTTAGATGTTACATAGTCTGTTCTTGACATAACTCTTTCTACATCTACTCTGGTATGGTTTTATATTTGTGCAATCAGTCCATCAAATTCACAAACAATGGATTGGACTTCTTACTCAACAAGAACATCAGATGATTAGACCCGTCTCATTTATTTATTAGTAAATCCTGATCTGCTTTGTTCATCCTCAAAAACAGGATGTGAGTTCTAATGCATGTTAACCCTCTTTCTATAAACAGGTGAGTCCTTCACCTTGCAAGCCACATCTAGAGAAGAACCTCCACATTACACAACCTAAGTTGTCACTGCTTTCTTGGTTTGTGTGTTTCTGGGGTATCTGGAAGGTGAGTTGACTAGAATAGCTTTATTGTCATTGCACTTAAAACAGTACAACAAGATTGGTTTTCAGTACAACTTTCCAAAGGCAGACATACAATTAACATACAAGGGCGTACAGAAACCAAAGACTGATGGCTCGCCTCTGTGCGGCGCCCCGTAAAAAAGACAGTAAAGGGTAAACATGGGGGGTGGGGGAGGGGGGGAGAGAAAAAACAACGGTAAGCACGTATGAACACCGGTCACGACACACACACACAAAAGAAAGAGAGACTTACAACAGGGGGAGGGTTAGGGCAAACTAATACACTCCAATATTTTTTTCAGCTCTAAATGTCCAGTCTGGCTCTCCAATTACAAAACCCAAAAGCAGTGAAGTTGTCACGTTGTGTAATTTGTAAATAAAAACAGAATATAATGATTTGCAAATCCTTTTCAACTTATATTCAATTGAATTGACTGCAAAGACAAGATATTTCATGTTCACACTGAGGAACGTAATTTTTTTTGGTGCAAATAATCATTAACTTAGAATTTAATGGCAGCAACACTTTGCAAAAAAGTTGTCACAGGTGCATTTTTACCACTGTGTTACATGGCCTTTCCTTTTAACAACACTCGGTAAAGGTTTGGGAACTGAGGAGACACATTTTTGAAGTGGATTTATTTCCCATTCTTGCTTGATGTACAGCTTAAGTAGTCTCCGTTGTGGTATTTTAGGCTTCATAATGCGCCACACATTTTCAATGGGAGACAGGTCTGGACTACAGGCAGGCCAGTCTAGTACCCACACTCTTTTACTAGGAAGCCACACTGTTGTGATACGTGGCTTGGCATTGTCTTGCTGAAATAAGCGAGGGAGTCTATAAAAAAGATGTTGCTTGGACGGCAACATTTGTTGCTCAAAAACATGTATGTACCTTTCAGCATTAATGGTGCCTTCACATATGTGTAAGTTACCCATGTCTTGGGCACTAATACACCCCCATACCATCACACATGCTGCCTTTTGAACGTAACGTCCACAGTTTCAAAAAACAATCTGAAATGTGGACTCGTCCAACCACAGAACACTTTTCCACTTTTCATCAGTCCATCTTAGATGAGTTCGGGCCCAGCGGCATTTCCGGGTGTTGTTGATAAATGGCTTTCGCTTTGCATAGTAGAGTTTTAACTTGCACTTACAGATGTAGCGACAAACTGTAGTTACTGACAGGAGATTTCTGAAGTGTTCCTGAGACCATGTAGTGATATCCTTTACACACTGATGTACATTTTTGATGCAGTACCGCCTGAGGGATCGAAGGTCACAGGCCTTGCCGCTGACGTGCAGTGATTTCTGCAGATTTTCTGAACCTTTTGATGATATTAAGGAGCGTAGATGGTGAAATCCCTAAATTCCTTGCAATAGCTTGTTGAGAAAGGTTGTTCTTAAACTGTTGGACAATTTGCTCACGCATTTGTTCACAAAGTGGTGACCCTCACTCCATCCTTGTTTGTGAATGACTGAGCATTTCATGGAAGCTGCTTTTATACCCAATCATGGCACCCACCTGTTCCCCATTAGCCTGTTCACCTGTGGGATGCTACAAATAAATGTTTGATGAGCATTCCCCGTATCTCCCAGTCTTTTTTGTCACTTGTGCCAGCTTTTTTGAAACATGTTGCAGGCATCAAATTCCAAATGAGGTAATATTTGCAAAAAATAACAAAGTTTTCCAGTTCGAACATTAAGTATCTTGTCTTTGCAGTCTATTCAATTGAATATAAGTTGAAAGGGATTTGCAATTCATTGTATTCTGTTTTTATTTACCATTTACACAATGTGCCAACTTCATTGGTTTTGGGTTTTGCACATCTTACACAGTCTTCTGCAGATCTTCAGGAAGTCCAGTAATTGTGAATATAGTGAAGAACATTTCTGTTGCAGGTCATTAAACATGGCGACTACAATTTATCGCATTGGTGGAAATGGAGGCAGTCCATTTTCTTTGACTGGTCGTGACAATGGTGCCACCCTCAAGAAGATTGGAGTGGCAGTGGGGGGCTGGCAGATCAAAGCTGTGCGGGCCGAACTGACCGACGGGCGTGTGGAGACCTTTGGAAAATCACACACTTTCAGTGAGTTCACGTTCAAACTTGGCGAGCGCATCACCAAGCTGTCCCTGTGGGGGAACGGTGCCGGGTCACGTCTGGGTGGCATCAGGTTCTGGACGAGTTCTGGACGCGAGTTCTTTGCACACATGAATGACTGGCCCCTGAAGACCGAGTACTCTATCGATGTGGGGTCTGGAGTCTGCCTGGGTTTGGAGGGGAAGGGTGGCTCAGACATCGACCACATGGGATTCCTCTTCATCAATGCCATCAAGTCGTCTGAGCTAACCGACATGACCTATCCCAGCCTGGCCTTGTACACACCCCAGGTGAGTGGTACTATGTCTGAATAAACTGAGTAAGAATACGGAACGCGCAAAACTACTCAGGCAAATCATATTTTTGATGTGGATGGTAGATGCCCATATCTGCTGTACAGATTTACTTTACAAAAGAGAAGTGTGGGATACTTCTCTTGTTGCCTTATTTGTATTTGACTTTATTTAGTGGATTTGTATGATTATTTGGTGCAACCGGGCCAGAGCATGAGGGGATAGAAAGAGAAAAAATAACTGTGTGCGTTCCCGGGTACTCGGACTTCCTCCCACCTCCAAAGACATGCACCTGGGGATAGGTTGATTGGCAACAATAAACATTGGCCCTAGTGTGTGAATGTGAGTGTGAATGTTGTCTGTCTGTGTTGGCCCTGCGATGAGGTGGCAACAGTATTGTATTTTTATTCAATTACAATAGGTCAATAAAATAATGTCATATTCCGAAATTCTCCCCCGGGGGATTAAAGTCTAAATGTTAAGGTCATCACAAACAAACATCGAAATATCAAAGCATGATTTTTTAAACTCTCATTTGCTTAATTACTTTAAAATGAGTTGATATTTCTGTACTGTTTATAAAGATTTGTTTGTGTTGCCTAAACAATACACATTGTTTTGTGTTTTTCTGTGTTTGTTCGTTTGTTTGGGGGCTGGTTGTTTCCTCTAGGTCAACAAAGAATACATCAAATCGGTGTCTTATCACAACAACACAACTGCGCTTCAAGAGCAGAAATGTTCGTACAGCAGATCTGTGACCAAGTCTACCACCTGGACCACCACCGTTAAGATTGAGGCCACCGTCAGCATGTCCGTTTCAGCAGGGGTCCCGGGTCTGGGGGAGGTGTCTGGTGGGTATAGCGTGACCGTGGGAGCTGAGCAGTCCTCCGCAATGAGCCATAAGGAGACCATAACAGAATCCGATGAGGTCAATGTGAAGGTCCCGGCAGGAAAGACCGTGAGCGTTGAGTTGTCAGTGGGACGAGCAGTCATCGACCTCGAGTACAAGGCCAAAGTGAAAATCACATGCCTGAATGGCAGCGAGCTGGTCTTCAATTCCACTGGCAACTACAATGGTGTGGCTTACACCGCAGTGAATGTAAAAACCACTGAGTCTGATAAAGTTATGAATGTTGAATAAGATGCATCAACATCTTACTGTGCACAGTTTTAGTATTCATTGCATGACATTGATTTGTATGCCAATGCGGAGTCATGTGAACTTGCTAAATGAATGATTGTCACAGATAAATAAAGCATCATAAACCTGCTTATGTTTCCATCTTTAAATATTGTGGTTTTCAGCTCCTTTCACAGTAACAGATGCAGTTACCGGTAACACAAATTCACTCCTGACAATAATCACAGTAACCAACCTTGCAAACAACGGAACATGCCATAATGATTATCGTAGCAACATATGTAGACAGCCTTCCCGGTAAGGTCTATTCAGGTGTACTGGAGAGGAGGCTACGCCGAATTGTCGAACCTCGGATTCAGGAGGAGTAGTGTTGTTTTTGTCCTGGTTGTGGAACTGTGGACCAACTCTTTACTCTCGGCAGGATCCTTGAGAGTGCATGGGAGTTTGCCCAACCAGTCTACATGTGTTTTGTGGACTTGGAGAAGGCATTCGACCATATCCCTCGGGAAGTCCTGTGGAGAGTACTCAGAGAGTATGGGGTATCGTACCCCTTGATTGTGATGGTCCACTCCCTGTATGATCAGTGTCAGTGCTTGGTCCGCATTGCCGGCAGTAAGTCGGACACGTTTCCAGTGAGGGTTGGGCTCCGCTAGGGCTGCCCTGTGTCACCAATTCTGTACATAACTTTTATGGATATAATTTCTAGGCGCAGTCAGGGCATTGAGGGGATCCGGTTTGTTGGCTGCAGGATTAGGTCTCTGATTGAAAATCAGCACTTCCAAGTCTGAGTCCATGGTTCTCCCCCAAAAAGAGTCCTGCCCCAAGTGAAGGAGTTCAAGTACCTTGCAGTCTTGTTCACGAGTGAGGGAAGAGTGGATTGAGAGATCGACAGGCAGATTCATGCAATGTCTGCAGTGATGCAGACCCCGTATTGGTCAGTCGTAGTGAAGAAAGAGCTAGACCGGAAGGCATAGCTCTCAATTTACCGGTCGATCTATGTCCCTATCCTCACCTATGGACATGAACTTTGGGTTATGACCAAAAGGAAAAGATCACGGGTACAAGCGGCCGTAATAAGTTTGATAAGCGGGAGAAGATAGATGAATGGATGCAAGTATTCAACACAATACAGTGTAATTATAAAATAATGTTCCTAATCTATATCATATTCAGTGCGAGGTGTAGCTTCACTCGTCATCGGTGTGATTGATTTGCTAAAATAGCACCAAGTATCATTTGCACTGCAACATACATCCGCTTTCCACCAACACACCTCTTTGGGGGGAAAGATTAGTGATGCAAGTTCGCTTCAGAAGACATTTAGCTTTACGCCAGGTGCAAAGTAGCAATGATATGCTAAGTGTAGAAAGTCAATTGCACGGGTTGCAAGATTGATTGATTGATTGATTTAAACTTTTATTAGTAGATTGCGCAGTACAGTACATATTCCGTACAATTGACCACTAAATGGTAACACCCCAATAAGTTTTTCAACTTGTTTAAGTCGGGGTCCACGTTAATCAATTCATGGTAGGGCCCTTACTCGTTACAGTGTACTTTCTCTGCTATTGACGTTTATCAATCAATCAATCAATGTTTATTTATATAGCCCTAAATCACAAAAGTCTCAAAGGGCTGCACAAGCAACAACGACATCCTCGGCACAGAGCCCACACAAGGGACGTCGATGTGAATGACTATGAGAAACCTTGGGGAGGATCGCATATGTGGGTAACCCCCCCTCTAAGTACAGTCCCTAGTGGATCCAACATAACAGTGAGAGTCCAGTCCATAGTGGGGCCAGCAGAAGACCATCCCGAGCGGAGACAGGTCAGCAGCGCAGAGATGTCCCCAACCAATGCACAGGCGAGCGGTCCACCCTGGGTCTCAGCTCTGGACAGCCAGCACCTCATCCATGGTCACCGGAACCGGAATAACCCAGCGAGGGGGCAGAGGAGAAAAGAAAACGGCAGATCAACTGGTCTAAAAAAGGGGTGTCTATTTAAAGGCTAGAGTATACAAATGAGTTTTAAGATGGGACTTAAATGCTTCTACTGAGGTAGCATCTCTAACTGTTACCGGGAGGGCATTCCATAGTACTGGAGCCCGAATAGAAAACGCTCTATAGCCCGCAGACTTTTTTTGGGCTCTGGGAATCACTAATAAGCCGGAGTTCTTTGAACGCAGATTTCTTGCCGGGACATATGGTACAATACAGTCAGCAAGATAGGCTGGAGCTAGACCGTGTAGTATTTTATACGTAAGTAGTAAAACCTTAAAGTCGCATCTTAAGTGCACAGGAAGCCAGTGCAGGTGAGCCAGTATAGGCGTAATATGATCAAACTTTCTTGTTCTTGTCAAAAGTCTAGCAGCCGCATTTTGTACCAACTATAATCTTTTAATGCTAGACATAGGGAGACCCGAAAATAATATGTTACAGTAATCGAGACGAGAAGTTTATGAAGTATGAGATAAAGGGCTGAAAAATAGGCTGATTGTTTCGGACAACTCATTTACGGACTTCTTAAGCCAGCCGTCTAGCGCCACAAATGTGGTATTGTTGTAGTACGTGGACCAACCCAAGTTCAATGTCCCGTTACTTTCCACCATGTTGGACCTGCGCCGAATCGGATTAGGTTTTAAAAATGTTTACGGGTCACAAATTCCATTTGATTGTTTTAGTGTATCGACCTCATTGAGTACAGAGTAACAACTTAGCCTTGGTACTTATACAGTATGTTATCTCTTGTATTTACATTGTTCTGAACCTATGAACTGTAGCCTCACCCTAATAAAAAATGAATTACATTTAATAAAAGGGCAGCCTGGTCTGATGGTTCTGATCCTTAACCAGAGGGAAAAATGTATATCTATCCATCCATCAGTCATAACTATAAAATCTCTCGGGGACCATGCTTTTATTTGCCGTACTAGAATATGACAAAGCATATGTACTGTAGAGCTTGGCTTCACTGCAACTATGGTGGGAGACGAGGAAAGACCGGTAGGTTGTTTTCTTTAATGTCAATAAGAATACAACGTTGTGCAGCAGTGTATTCAAAAAGAGTGTGCACTTGTCGCGCGCTCACCCGACACTGCGCCGCGAGCGTGTTCACGTCACGTTATCAATGGGAAAATGCATTTTTAGACAATATGATTTGCCTGAGTGGCTGAGAGACCCAGAGAGTAACAAGTGGTAGAAAATTGATTGATTGATGGGCTAGAAAGGACAGATAAAAAAAAGAATAATAAAAAAATATATATATATATATATTTTTTTTTTACTCGAGACTTCTTGTAGGCTGGATTTTGGAAGCTGGCGGGCCATATGTGGCCCGCGGGCCGTAGTTTGGGGACCACTGCGCTAGATTGCCAAGAACCTGTGGCGGTGGGGGCGTGACTCGTGGCATGGTCAATATGGCGTCATCACATTTGCTGTGATGCATATATTTTTGTGAAAAAGGCATACAAAAGTATTCATACATTTAAAACAAATCTGTTATAAAATTATAATATTAAAATATATTTTTTCTTGCATATATCGTTTTGCTCTATTTTTCAATCGCTCCCATATATATATATATATTTTTTTTTTCTAGAGATTTTTCCAATGCTTTTAGTCACTCTGTATTGAAAAAGACTGGCAAAAAATGTAGCATCTATTTCTGGTGTTACTGTAGACCAGGCCTGGGCAATTATTTTGACTCGGGGGCCAAATTTAGAGGAAAAAATGTGTCTGGGGGCCGGTATATCTATTTTTAGGAACACTAATACAAAACCTCACAATAAAGTCTGATTGAATGCTAAAAATGTTATGACAGACTGCCTTAAAAATGGAATGGAATTTTGAATTTTTTTCTATGAACGATAAAACCCTGAATATTGAGAACATATGAACGTCACACCCCCTCTCGATCGACATATTTTACAATCAAGCCAAATGCAACAAAAATGCAACAAACACAGCGAAATATGAACGTGAAGGGTAAAAAAACTAAAAACATCTACAACAGGGGCGTCACTAGCTTTTAAGGACAGGGGGGGCTTAGCCCTCTAGGAGATGCACAGGATGCGAGCGAACGTAGCGCACGAGCACAAAACTTCACAAACGGCTAACAAAGACTTAGAAATTAATCTAACCTACAGGACCGCAAGAAAGGTCGCAGAGAAAATGCGGACTGGATTTTGAGTGATTTGGGCATTTTCTATATGAACAAGTCCAAGGACCGCAAGCAAGGTCGCAGAGAAAATGCGGACTGGGTTTTGAGTGATGTGGGCATTTTCTATATGAACAAGTGGAATGGATTGGCACTAAAGGGGCTCTCTACCTTACGCTATGAAGTGAGAGGAAACTGAGTGAATAATGACAGGTTATATGATTATTTATTTAAACTCATATTCGGGCCACTTTATAATGAAAATGTTGGCATGTATTTGTAAAAAAAAATATATATATAATTAAAAAAAAATTTTTTTTTTAACACCAAATTATTTAGGGGGGCTTAAGAACTTTTTAGGGGGGCTTGAGCCCCCCTAAAATAGGCCTAACAATGCCAATGATCTACAATCTGATATATTTGATGTATCACTAAGCTTTAGAACTTTCTTGTAAAAATCTCCTTCCGCGTCTGTCCCTGACAACCACATTTCAGGCTCTGGAAACACTCTGTGGAAACGCTCCCCACCCACACTGCTTGGTGCCTCGTCTGACCTGCTGTGACGTAGACTACCATAGTAACTAGTAGGGTTGTACGGTATACGGGTATTAGTATAGTACCGCGATACTAATGAATCATATTCGGTACCATACCGCCCCTGAAAAGTACCGGTCCGCCACACCCTAAGATTTTTTGTTAAAATAAAGCCAATAATGCAATTTTTAATGGTCCCCTTTATTTAGAAAAGTATCAAAAAGTACCGAAATGTATCGAAATAATATTGGTAACAGGACAACACTAGTCATTAAAATATCATGCCAAATCGCAGATTCCAACCATTGAAATACTTTGTATAGTTGAAGACTTACGGTCATTAGAAAACATCACTGCACATCATAATGGCAGCTACACTTTCCATCTTAAAGATCTAAAAAAAATATTTGGGAATGTCCGACGGGCAAGATTGAAAAGCTTAATGGGCCGCATGTGGCCCCCGGGCCTTAATTTAAGTTAAAAGTTAAAGTACCAACGATTGTCACACACAGACTAGGTGTGGTGAAATTTGTCCTTTGCATTCGACCCATCCCCTTGATCACCCGCAGTAGCAGCGGCGCCGCGCCCGGGAATCATTTTTGGTGATTTAACCCCCAATTCCAACCCTTGATGCTGAGTGCCAAGCAGGGAAGTAATGGATCCCATTTTTATAGTCTTTGGTATGACTCGGCCGGGGTTTGAACTCACAACCTACCCATCTCAGGGCGGACACTCTAACCACTAGGCCACTGAGTAGGTGCCCAGGTCTGCTGTAGACTGTATTCGTGTTTAGTGACTTTTTACTTCTGTAGCTCCATATTCATGATGAAAAAAAACTGCAGAAAGCCTGACGTCACATTTGCTTCTGGAAGCCTTTGCCATTTTAAATTTCGAAGGTCGCTGTCAGCAGGTATATCTCGGATATATTAAAGTACGTCCACATATCGGACATACACCCTCTGCTCCAGACAACCCCGTGCATATTGCTTACGTCATCACAACATCCGGTTTCGGCAGCGCGGTTACGTTGATCAAAGTACGTCTGTTTTTCCCGCCAAATTTCCAGTGCATCACTCGCAGTGAGTCAACTTCTTACAAGTAGTGAAGCTACGTAGCATAACTACATTTCCTAGTAGCTTGGAAGTAGCTTCACTACTTTTTGAACCAGTAGTGATTCCTGTAGCTTAGCCCTCTTTTAGATCCATGTAGCGAGGTAGACTACAGCAAAAGCAAAAAGCCGAGAGAGAAAATGGACTGCGAGTCCAGGCCAAAGAAATGCGGAGCAAATGCAATGAGCTGGATGAATGACAACATCCATACATGTGGTTAAAATCCATGATGATCGGTTGGTGTTCGTGTGATGAGTCACAATTGGCCAAGGTTAGGGCGACACAATACGGTCCGGCCATGGAAGGGCAAGATAAGGCGGGTCATTGAAACCAGGAAGCAAAATTGAAAAGTTGAAACAAACACACACCAATGTCACATGACGAGGGAGTCAGAAACCGAGGGACGCTTCAAGCTCAGGGCTTCGGCGGGACATTGAAAAAAAGCATTGAAATCA
Organism: Entelurus aequoreus; assembly: GCF_033978785.1. Taxonomy (NCBI): domain Eukaryota; kingdom Metazoa; phylum Chordata; class Actinopteri; order Syngnathiformes; family Syngnathidae; genus Entelurus; species Entelurus aequoreus. The sequence continues at coordinate 6,896,348 of NC_084749.1, forward strand.
TTAAATGGATTTTGAGAAAATCAAGGCCTTAAAGCATTAAATGCGATGTTCAGAGGCATTAAAAATATTATATAATATCAATCAATCAAAGTTTGCTTATATAGCTCTAAATCACAAGTGTCTCAAAGGGCTGCACAAGCCACAACGACATCCTCGGCTCAGATCCCACATCAGGGCAAGAAAAAACTCAACCCAATGGGATGACAATGAGAAACCTTGGAGGGGACCGCAGATGTGGGCACTCTCATACTATTATGTTAGATCCACTATGGACTGGACTCTCACTATTATGTTAGATCCACTATGGACTGGACTCTCACTATTATGTTAGATCCACTATGGACTGGACTCTCACTATTATGTTAGATCCACTATGGACTGGACTCTCACTATTATGTTAGATCCACTATGGACTGGACTCTCACACTATTATGTTAGATCCACTATGGACTGGACTCTCACACTATTATGTTAGATCCACTATGGACTGGACTCTCACTATTATGTTAGATCCACTATGGACTGGACTCTCACACTATTATGTTAGATCCACTATGGACTGGACTCTCTCACTATTATGTTAGATCCACTATGGACTGAACTCTCACACTATTATGTTAGATCCACTATGGACTGGACTCTCACTATTATGTTTGATCCACAATGGACTGGACTCTCACTATTATGTTAGATCCACTATGGACTGGACTCTCACACTATTATGTTAGATCCACTATGGACTGGACACTCACACTATTATGTTAGATCCACTATGGACTGGACACTCACACTATTATGTTAGATCCACTATGGACTGGACGCTCACACTATTATGTTAGATCCACTATGGACTGGACTCTCACTATTATGTTAGATCCACTATGGACTGGACTCTCACACTATTATGTTAGATCCACTATGGACTGGACTCTCTCACTATTATGTTAGATCCACTATGGACTGAACTCTCACACTATTATGTTAGATCCACTATGGACTGGACTCTCACTATTATGTTTGATCCACAATGGACTGGACTCTCACTATTATGTTAGATCCACTATGGACTGGACTCTCACACTATTATGTTAGATCCACTATGGACTGGACACTCACACTATTATGTTAGATCCACTATGGACTGGACACTCACACTATTATGTTAGATCCACTATGGACTGGACGCTCACACTATTATGTTAGATCCACTATAGACTGGACTCTCACTATTATGTTAGATCCACTACGGACTGGACTCTCACTATTATGTTAGATCCACTATGGACTGGACTCTCACTATTACGTTAGATCCACTATGGACTGGACTCTCACACTATTATGTTAGATCCACTATGGACTGGACACTCACACTATTATGTTAGATCCACTATGGACTGGACACTCACACTATTATGTTAGATCCACTATGGACTGGACGCTCACACTATTATGTTAGATCCACTATAGACTGGACTCTCACTATTATGTTAGATCCACTACGGACTGGACTCTCACTATTATGTTAGATCCACTATGGACTGGACTCTCACTATTATGTTAGATCCACTACGGACTGGACTCTCACTATTATGTTAGATCCACTATGGACTGGACTCTCACACTATTATGTTAGATCCACTATGGCATCAGCAATTAAAACATAGAGCTTGTCTGGAACCGCAGCTTTACTCTCACCACCAGTAACGGAGATAAAAGCAGGTTGCGGCGCCTGAAAAATGGCGTCCCCCAGGGATCTGTCCTGGCTCCCCTCCTGTATAACATCTATACATACGACCTGCCTGCCACAGTCTCACGGAGGTTCGCATACGCAGACGATCTCGCGCTGCTGCACTCCGACAGGGACTGGCAGGCCTTGGAGGGAACTCTAAGCCAGGACATGGAGACTTTAGTGGCTTACCTCCATAACTGGAGATTGAAGCTCAGCGAATCCAAGACGGTGACACAAGCTTTCCACCTATACAATTGGGAAGCGGATCGTGAGATCAGGTTCGAGGTGCGGAAGCCGGATGGGGCTTCCCTTACCCTATGCCGGCCTCGTCCTACACCTGAAGACCCTCGCCCTGACCCTAAATACCTTGGGGTCACCCTGGACAGGTCGCTCACTTTCCGTAAACACCTCTTGGCAACACGCAAGAAACTCAACACCCGCGTCTCACTGCTGAGACGGTTGGTCGGGTCCGGTTGGGGTGCCGGGGCAAGAACTCTGCGAACAGCAGCACTTGCCCTGGTCTACTCAACTGCTGAGTACTGCGCACCTGTCTGGGCGCGCAGTGCTCACTCTAAACAACTTGATGTCCCGATCAACGAAGCCTTGCGTGTTATCACTGGATGCCTGCGCCCCACCCCTGTGGAGCTACTGCCCATCTTAGCAGGCATCCAACCCGCTGAGCTTCGTCGCCAAGGTGCTGTAGCAACTCTGGCGGGCCGGGCAAACATGGATGAGAACCACCTGCTCCATGAAAGGCTCACACTCTCCTCAGAGCCAACGCCCCGCCTCCCCTCCAGAGACCCACTGGTACCAGCCGCCCTGAAGCTCCTGCAGCAATGCAGTGACAACAACATCAGGGCGGCTCACTGGGCGAATCACAAATGGAGCACGGACCTGGAGCATACCATCTCCTCCAGACTCCGTGACTTCATACCTGACACCGGCTCAATACCAGGCCTCTCACTACCACGAGTGGCCTGGGTGAGGCTTAACCGCCTCCGAACTGGTGTCGGTCGCTTTCGCTCAAACATGTTCCAGTGGGGCTTAGCACCTAATGCGACGTGTGAGTGTGGCGCGGAGGAGCAGACTGCCGACCACGTGATCCTGCGTTGCCCGATTTATCGTGCTCCTAATGGTTTGCGTGGCCTGGCGGACCTGGATGACTGCTCAGTGACCTGGCTCACTTCTGTGTGTCCTGACATATGAACGGGAGGGCCCCCCGGGCCTGGGGTGGTAAAAGGCATAGACCCTCGGCCTCAGGTCCGGGTGCTGGAAAACAGCTGCCCATACGATGAAGATAGAACGTAAATGTATCTGCTTGGCTTATGGAACTTCCGGTCAATAAAGTTTGATTCAAAGTACACACTTCTCAAAGCTATATTAACTGCCCTGGCCACATGATGGCGACAAATACACATGTAACAATGTTAATTAAATGACAAGCCTGACACACTTTAACAACAACAGTTTACAACTTCTAGTTGTAACAGAACATCTACTGTCAACATTGTGTGATCTGATTGGCTATCTAAACTGTCTATCAACTCTATGTGTTCTCAAATTCATCCGCTAATGGTCCCGTTGAGTATCTAATCACAGGACGTGTAAATGTCACGTTCAACGTGAGGCCATCTAGAAGGCCTTATTGACAACAACTTGTGATCTGATTAGCTATCGTAACTGTCTATCAACTGTATGTGCCCGTTCACTTACAGTGCACGGACGCCTGCATTGTTGATTCTGAAGGCGTCTTGCAGATTTCATACTGCATGGCAACATAATCTAGCTGAATTCTGATTGGATACAAACTACAACTATAAACAACAGCACTGGAACGTGCCTAATATGACATGAAAATAAAATTAATAATTTTAGATATTTAGGGAAAGTAAATAAAAAAATAATCGTATCCTTAATAATGATCATGATTTCTGGTTACGTTAGGCCAGCAGAGAAGGCCTTGCTGGCCCTGACGGCACACCACTGCATAAATATACATATATATATATATATATATATATATATATATATATATATATATATATATATATATATATATATATATATATATATATATATATATATATATATATATATATATATATATATATATATACACACACACACACACACACACACACACAATGTATACATATGTCATTAGTCTACTGATAAGGTAAAGGGCAAGTAGAATAATCTGGGCACTGTTCATAAGCGGAACAGGCAGGCGTTACACAACTGTCAGTGTTGAAACATGGCTATATTCTCAAAAAATCTGCTTTAGATAACAAAGGTGAACTCCACAGAGGGTCAACAGCATTTCCTTGGTTAAGAAGTCACACCCAGATGATGTGTCTCCCAGTTCCTTAAAATGTTCCCTATCTATAGAATCTGTGATTTCGCAATTCCAACCTCATTGCCTATAAAACCCTGAGGTTCCAATGAATCTCATCAGTAGTCTGACTACAGAGTCCCTGCACTTCTTATCGGTCCGATACCATCTGTCCACTCTTCAACTTGTGAGTATGCACATCTTGTCTTAGATGATGCCACAAATCTTTCTACATCTATCCTGGTTTGGTTTTGTATTTGTGCATTAAGTTCACCAAATTCAGAACGAGTGTGTAGAAATTCTTACTTCAGAAGAGCGTCAGATGATTACACTTGTCTCATTTATTTCTTAGTAAATCCTGACTTGCTTTGTTCATCCTCAACAACAATGTGAGTTCTATTGCATGTTAACCCCCTTCTTTCTATAAATAGGTGAGTCCTTCACCTTGAAAGCCACATCTAGAGAAGAACCTCCACATTACAGAACCTAAGCTGTCACTGCTTTCTTGGTTTGTGTTTCTGAGGTATCTGGAAGGTGAGTTAAGAGGTGAGTAGAGACCTACAGCCCAGCCGTTTAACAATAGATGTTTGTTTAACAACTGATATGGAAAAGTCATCTGACACACTCTTCTGCAGATCTTTAGGAAGTCCAGTAATTAAGAATATATTGAAGAACATTTCTGTTTCAGGTCATTGAACATGGCAACTACACTTCATCTCATTGGTGGACAAGGAGGCACTCAATTTGAGTTTAATGGCCTTAACAATGGTGCCACCCTCAAGAAGATTGGAGTGGCAGTGTCTGGCTGGCAGATCAAAGCCGTGCGGGCCGAACTGACCGACGGGCGTGTGAAGACCTTTGGGAATGCTGTAACTTTCAGTGAGTTCACGTTCAATCTTGGCGAGCGCATCACCAAGCTGTCCCTGTGGGGGAACGGCGCCGGGACACGTCTGGGTGGCATCAGGTTCTGGACGAGTTCTGGACGCGAGTTCTTTGCACACATGACCGACTGGCCCCTGAAGACCGAATACTCTATCGACGTGGGGTCTGGAGTCTGCCTGGGGCTGGTGGGTAACTATGGCTCAGACATCGACTGCTTGGGGTTACTCTTCATCAGTGCCATCAAGTCCTCTGTGCTAACCGACATGACCTATCCCAGCCTGGCCATGTACACACCCCAGGTGAGTGGTACTATGTGTGGGACACCTGAGTCAGAATATTGCAAGATAAATGCAATATATCTTAATTATTTTCTTTTTTAACTCCCAAAAGTAATTGAAATCAGAATTTGAGTCGTCGCAAGATTTTTATTAAAAGAAAAAAAAAGAAGAATTTGTTTTGATCAAAAGCTTTTTGGCCCACCAATTGTTTCATAAAAGACAACTTGATGAGTCTTGTCCCCCATAAACATCAATATTTGATATTGGGTTGACTGTAATGTCTTTGTTTGATTACAATAGGTCAATGAAATAGTGTCATATTTCAAATTTGACATTTCACAGTCTAAAGTAATATAAAATATATATATGTATGTTTTTTTAATCTAATTTGCTTTATCACTTTAAATATATGTTGATATTTTCTGTCCTGAATATTAAGTATTATTCTGTTGCATTGCCTAAACAACATGCATCTTTTTGTGTTTTTCTATGTCTGTGTGTGGGCGGGCTGGTTGTTTCCTCCAGGTCAACAAAGAATACATCAAATCGGTGTCTTACCACAACGACACAACTGAGGTTCAAGAGCACAAATGTTCGTACAGCAGATCTGTGACCAAGTCTAACACCTGGACCACCACCACTAAGATTGAGGCCACCGTCAGCATGACCGTTTCAGCAGGGATCCCAGATCTGGTGGAGGTGTCTGGTGGGTTTAGCCTGACCGTGGGAGCAGAGCAGTCCTCCGCAATGAGCCACACGGAGACCATAACAGAATCCGATGAGGTCAAAGTGAAGGTCCCGGCAGGAAAGAATGTGAGCGTTGAGTTGTCAGTGGGACGAGCAGTCATCGACCTCGAGTACGCGGCCAAAGTGAAAATCACATGCCTGAACGGCAGCGAGCTGGTCTTCAATTCCACTGGCAACTACAATGGTGTGGCTTACACTGCAGTGCATGTAAATACCACCACTGAGTCTGATAGAGTTATGAATGTTGAATAAGATGCATCAACATCTTACTGTGCACAGTTTTTATATTCATTGCATAACATTGATTTGATCGCTAATGCAGAGTCATGTGGTCTTGCTAAATGAATTACCCTGTCTCCCTGATCACATTGTTTAACGTTTCAGTTTAATAAATGATCATTAACATTTCTTGATACATTCTCGGAATCCTTTTGCCAAATGATTTGCATTGTATTATAATGTGTCGGCCCTATGTCCCGTGATCTTGCTCAATGAATGACTGTCACAGATAAATAAATCATCATCAAAAACCTGCTTGTGTTTCCATGTCCATCCTTACAGCTTAGTGATCAAAATATAAAAATGTGTCTTCCTAGCTGATTCCATCATACTGGCATCCTTTTGTCAAACGATTTGGACCATCATTTTTGACTCATGAAAGTAGCAAGCTTTTGCAGACATAAGAACCGAACACACTTAGTGCAATGGAAATCAAATATTGTTTTGGTAAGTTCTTCCCAAAACTGTTGTTGAAGATGTTCCCACAAGTGTGTTGCTGGTTTTCACCATTATGCCCAGTTCATCCCAAACTAACTAAAAGTGCTGATAAGCAGAGGTGGGTAGTAACGTGCTACATTCACTCCGTTACATTTACTTAAGTCACTATTTGGATAAATTGTACTTGACAGAGTAGTTTTAATGCAACATACCTTTTATTTGTATTTTTACTTGAGTATATTTGAGCAGAAGAAACGCGACTTTTACTCCATTACATTGAGTTTGATTCCGATCGTTACGTTTGTATCACAATTCTTTATAGTATATTAATTAAGGCTTGCAAAGGCGTATTCTTTTGTCAGCAAGCCTTCTTTCCGTAGGCACTGTCACATGACTCTGTTTCGCCAATACAACTTAGTGACGTCTGATTCCATTCCACCAATCAAACAAGCACAAAGTGCATCCATAGGAAGCTGAACTGGGTCAGTATTTTTTAAAGTATATGATAAAATAGAGACCTACTTGTTTGATAAGTGTCAGAATGTTCCCAAAGAAGACACTTTAATTGCGTGACTGAACAGAAACATCTTACAACAGTTAACTTAAATATCGATCTTTTTGTATGTCTCTGATGATCCTATTAACCACAAGTGTCATTTAAACACATTAAAACATTACCAACAACATAAAAAAGCAGTGGAAACTTATCTGCTAGGTCTGTAGCTTGAAAGTTACTTACGCTAACTTATTAGCATGTAGCATTCTCTTAAGCATGACACACTTTAACAACAAGAGTTTACAACTTCTAGTTGTAACAGAACATCTACTGTCAACATCGTGTGATCTGATTGGCTATCACAACTGTCTATCAACTCTATGTGTTCTCAAATTCATCCGCTAATGGTCCCGTTGAGTATCTAATCACAGGACGTGTAAATGTCACGTTCAACGTGAGGCCATCTAGAAGGCCTTATTGACAACAACTCGTGACCTGATTGGCTATCGCAACTGTCTATCAACTGTATGTGCCCGTTCACTTACAGTGCACGGACGCCTGCATTGTTGATTCTGAAGGCGTCTGGCAGATTTCGTACTGCATGGCAACATAATCTAGCTGAATTCTGATGGGATACAAACTACAACTATAAACAACAGCACTGGAACGTGCCTAATATGACATGAAAATAAAATGAATAATTTTAGATATTTAGGGAAAGTAAATAAAAAAATAATCGTATCCTTAATTATGATCATGATTTCTGGTTATGTTAGGCCAGCAGAGAAGGCCTTGCTGGCCCTGACGGCACACCACTGCATAAATATACAAATACACATACATATATACATATACATACACATACACACACATATATATATATATATATATATATATATATATATATATATATATATATATATATATATATATATATATATATATATATATATATATATATATATATATATATATATATATACACACACACACACACACACACAATGTATACATATGTCATTAGTCTACTGATAAGGTAAAGGGCAAGTAGAATAATCTGGGCACTGTTCATAAGCGGAACAGGCAGGCGTTACACAACTGTCAGTGTTGAAACATGGCTATATTCTCAAAAAATCTGCTTTAGATAACAAAGGTGAACTCCACAGAGGGTCAACAGCATTTCCTTGGTTAAGAAGTCACACCCAGATGTAGCTTCCAGTTCCTAAAAATGTTCCCCATCTATAGAATCTGTGATTTCGCAATTCCAACCTCATTGCCTATAAAACCCTGAGGTTCCAATGAATCTCATCAGTAGTCTGACTACAGAGTCCCTGCACTTCTTATCGGTCCGATACCATCTGTCCACTCTTCAACTTGTGAGTATGCACATCTTGTCTTAGATGATGCCACAAATCTTTCTACATCTATCCTGGTTTGTATTTGTATTTGTGCATTAAGTCCACCAAATTCAGAAAGAGTGTACAGAAATTCTTACTTCAGAAGAACGTCAGATGATTACACTTGTCTCATTTATTTCTTAGTAAATCCTGACTTGCTTTGTTCATCCTCAACAACAGGATGTGAGTTCTAATGCATGTTAACCCCCTTCTTTCTATAAATAGGTGAGTCCTTCACCTTGAAAGCCACATCTAGAGAAGAACCTCCACATTACAGAACCTAAGCTGTCACTGCTTTCTTGGTTTGTGTTTCTGAGGTATCTGGAAGGTGAGTTGAAAGGTGAGTAGAGACCTACAGCCCAGCCGTTTAACAATAGATGTTTGTTTAACAACTGATATGGAAAAGTCATCTGACACACTCTTCTGCAGATCTTTAGGAAGTCCAGTAATTAAGAATATATTGAAGAACATTTCTGTTTCAGGTCATTGAACATGGCAACTACACTTCATCTCATTGGTGGACAAGGAGGCACTCGATTTGAGTTTAATGGCCTTAACAATGGTGCCACCCTCAAGAAGATTGGTGTGGCAGTGTCTGGCTGGCAGATCAAAGCCGTACGGGCCGAACTGACCGACGGGCGTGTGAAGACCTTTGGGAATGCTGTAACTTTCAGTGAGTTCACGTTCAATCTTGGCGAGCGCATCACCAAGCTGTCCCTGTGGGGAAATGGCGCCGGGACACGTCTGGGTGGCATCAGGTTCTGGACGAGTTCTGGACGCGAGTTCTTTGCACACATGACCGACTGGCCCCTGAAGACCGAATACTCTATCGACGTGGGGTCTGGAGTCTGCCTGGGGCTGGTGGGTAACTATGGCTCAGACATCGACTGCTTGGGGTTACTCTTCATCAGTGCCATCAAGTCCTCTGTGCTAACCGACATGACCTATCCCAGCCTGGCCATGTACACACCCCAGGTGAGTGGTACTATGTGTGGGACACCTGAGTCAGAATATTGCAAGATAAATGCAATACATCTTAATTATTTTCTTTTTTAACTCCCAAAAGTAATTGAAATCAGAATTTGAGTCGTCGCAAGATTTTTATTAAAAGAAAAAAAAAGAAGAATTTGTTTTGATCAAAAGCTTTTTGGCCCACCAATTGTTTCATAAAAGACAACTTGATGAGTCTTGTCCCCCATAAACATCAATATTTGATATTGGGTTGACTGTAGTGTCTTTGTTTGATTACAATAGGTCAATGAAATAGTGTCATATTTCAAATTTGACATTTCACAGTCTAAAGTAATATAAAATATATATATGTATGTTTTTTTAATCTAATTTGCTTTATCACTTTAAATATATGTTGATATTTTCTGTCCTGAATATTAAGTATTATTCTGTTGCATTGCCTAAACAACATGCATCTTTTTGTGTTTTTCTATGTGTGTGTGTGGGCGGGCTGGTTGTTTCCTCTAGGTCAACAAAGAATACATCAAATCGGTGTCTTACCACAACGACACAACTGCGGTTCAAGAGCACAAATGTTCGTACAGCAGATCTGTGACCAAGTCTAACACCTGGACCACCACCGTTAAGATTGAGTCCACTGTCAGCATGACGGTTTCAGCAGGGATCCCAGGTCTGGTGGAGGTGTCTGGTGGGTTTAGCCTGACCGTGGGAGCAGAGCAGTCCTCCGCAATGAGCCACACGGAGACCATAACAGAATCCGATGAGGTCAAAGTGAAGGTCCCGGCAGGAAAGAATGTGAGCGTTGAGTTGTCAGTGGGACGAGCAGTCATCGACCTCGAGTACGCGGCCAAAGTGAAAATCACATGCCTGAACGGCAGCGAGCTGGTCTTCAATTCCACTGGCAACTACAATGGTGTGGCTTACACTGCAGTGCATGTAAATACCACTGAGTCTGATAGAGTTATGAATGTTGAATAAGATGCATCAACATCTTACTGTGCACAGTTTTTATATTCATTGCATAACATTGATTTGATCGCAAATGCAGAGTCATGTGATCTTGCTAAATGAAAGTAAATCATCATCATAAACCTGCTGGTGTGAATTAGTCCTGATCACATTGTTTAACGTTTCAGTTTAGTAAATGATCATTAACATTTGTTGATACATTCTCGAAATCCTTTTGTCAAATGATGTGCATTGTATTATAATGTGTCGGCCCTATGTCTCGTGATCTTGCTCAATGAATGACTGTCACAGATAAATAAATCATCATCAAAAACCTGCTGTCACAAGTTGTTGGTGACGAACCCCAAGATGCAGAGAAGGCAGGCTTGGTGCGGGAAAACATGATTTAATGTCCAAAAATAAATGTAAAACACAAACCAGGAGCTAGGAATAGCCAAACTGAAAACAGGAAACAGCAAACAGAAAAACTGGAAACAGCTAATGGCTAACAAGATATAGCTAACAGGAAAACATGAAACAAAAGAGCTAGGAGACAGCAAACTGTAAATAGCTATAGGGATCAGCTTACTGATATGACGACAGCGACAAGGACAGGTAGTTATGACAACAACAAGTATTAATGACAATCAGCCGCTGGCTGATTGACACCAGGTGTGGCCAGGTGCCAATCAGTCGCAGCTGAGGGGAAGCAGCGCTGAGGGAGACAAGCAGGAAACAAACAAAATAAAAGCGCTGACAGGAAATAAAGACAAACACAGAGGAAAAACTAAAACATACCCAAACTGTCAGGGACAACCCTGACACCTGCTTGTGTTTCCATGTCCATCCTTACAGCTTAGTGATCAAAATATAAAAATGTGTCTGCCTCGCTGATTCCATCATACTGGCATCCTTTTTTCAAACGATTTGGACCATCATTTTTGACTCATGAAAGTAGCAAGCTTTTGCAGACATAAGAACCGAACACACTTAGTGCAATGGAAATCAAATATTGTTTTGGTAAGTTCTTCCCAAAACTGTTGTTGAAGATGTTCCCACAAGTGTGTTGCTGGTTTTCACCATTATGCCCAGTTCATCCCAAACTAACTAAAAGTGCTGATAAGCAGAGGTGGGTAGTAACGTGCTACATTCACTCCGTTACATTTACTTAAGTCACTATTTGGATAAATTGTACTTGACAGAGTAGTTTTAATGCAACATACCTTTTATTTGTATTTTTACTTGAGTATATTTGAGCAGAAGAAACGTGACTTTTACGTAGTGTAACATGTACGTTATAACACATTTAATAAAAAATACTGCAATAGTGATTATACCTTGAAGGAAGTGCAAAAAGAGCCATTTTCAAGCGTTGACCGGTCCACAGCTACAAAAAGGTTGGGGACCACTGATCTAGAGAGGTAAAGAGGAGCGATGTTCATGTGTTCTTAATCTTCAGTGTTTTATTGTTCATAGTTAATGTTGTAAATCCCGCATTATTTATCTTTATGTACATACCGGCTGTTATTCAGCAAAAAGGCTGTAAAATTTCATTCAGTTTTCCGAGGTGGTGTGTCATAACATTTTTAAGGATTCTATCAGTGAGTTTTAGATATTGTCTGACCAGCTTTTATCTTTTTTTTTTTCCAGGTCATTTTAGGAATTTCTTTCACTTGTGCACAAAAACCTCCACATGTGTAAAGTGTTCCTTAAAAAGTGGAACCAAGCACACATACGACAGTTTGTGTAAAAAGTGTTAGACACAGACAAACTCACAGTTAATGTCAATATTCTGGGGGTTAAATATGCTTACTTACTTGCTTATGGTTGTCCATCGAGTCCGATGACGACATCCACTTCTATCGGTGAGTTCGTTGGTGGCTGAATAGCCCTATCCTGGATAAACAAACCCTACTGCAGGTAGGGCATGTAAATGTGGTGGTGGTGGTGGAAACGGCAACCGTAGGTGTATTCCTCCTGAGTCTTCTCTCCTGTCTCTTGGCTGTCCTATCCTCCTCCAGCAGGCGGGTGCCATCCTGGCACAGCTGACGCCAGGTGTTACGATCAGCAGCCACACCCTCCAGGGCCTCAGGTCTGCGGGTTAAATATACATACATACACACAGACACACACACACACTCATTGATACCCTGTACATATTTAGTTATTTGGTATGCATGTGTTTTTGGAATGTGAAAATTATATAATATTGATTTTTAGATGTCTTTTTTAGCTCCCTGTTTTATTTGGCCAGGCTTCGATTGAAACATGGCTATTTTCTCAAGAAATCTGCTTTGGATAACAAAGGTGAATTCCACGGAGGGTCAACAGCATTTCCTTGGTTAAGAAGTCACACCCAGATGATGTGTCTCCCAGTTCCTTAAAATGTTCCCTATCTATAGAATCTGTGATTTCGCAATTCCAACCTCATTGCCTATAAAACCCTGAGGTTCCAATGAATCTCATCAGTAGTCTGACTACAGAGTCCCTGCACTTCTTATCGGTCCAATACCATCTGTCCACTCTTCAACTTGTGAGTAAGCACATCTTGTCTTAGATGATGCCACAAGTCTTTCTACATCCATCCTGGTTTGGTTTTGTATTTTTGCATTAAGTTCACCAAATTCAGAAAGAGTGTATAGAAATTCTTACTTCAGAAGAAAGTCAGATGATTACACTTGTCTCATTTATTTCTTAGTAAATCCTGACTTGCTTTGTTCATCCTCAACAACAATGTGAGTTCTATTGCATGTTAACCCCCTTCTTTCTATAAATAGGTGAGTCCTTCACCTTGAAAGCCACATCTAGAGAAGAACCTCCACATTACAGAACCTAAGTTGTCACTGCTTTCTTGGTTTGTGTTTCTGAGGTATCTGGAAGGTGAGTTGAAGGGTGAGTAGAGACCTACAGCCCAGCCGTTTAACAATAGTTGTTTGTTTAACAACTGATATGGAAAAGTCATCTTACACACTCTTCTGCAGATCTTTAGGAAGTCCAGTAATTAAGAATATATTGAAGAACATTTCTGTTTCAGGTCATTGAACATGGCGACTACAATTTATCGCATTGGTGGAAATGGAGGCAGTCCATTTTCTTTCACTGGTCGTGACAATGGTGCCACCCTCAAGAAGATTGGAGTGGCAGTGGGGGGCTGGCAGATCAAAGCTGTGCGGGCCGAACTGACCGACGGGCGTGTGGAGACCTTTGGAAAATCACACACTTTCAGTGAGTTCACGTTCAAACTTGGCGAGCGCATCACCAAGCTGTCCCTGTGGGGGAACGGTGCCGGGACACGTCTGGGTGGCATCAGGTTCTGGACGAGTTCTGGACGTGAGTTCTTTGCGCACATGACCGACTGGGGTCTGAAGACCGAGTACTCTATCGACGTGGGGTCTGGAGTCTGCCTGGGGTTGGAGGGGAGGGCTGGCTCAGACATCGACCACATGGGATTCCTCTTTATCAATGCCATCAAGTCGTCTGTGCTAACCGACATGACCTATTCCAGCCTGGCCTTGTACACACCCCAGGTGAGTGGTACTATGTCTGAATAAACTGAGTAAGAATATGGAACACGCAAAACTACTCAGGCAAATCATATTTTTGATGTGGATGGTAGATGCCCATATCTGCTGTACAGATTTACTTTACAAAAGAGAAGTGTGGGATACTTCTCTTGTTGCCTTATTTGTATTTGACCTTATTTAGTGGATTTATATTATCATTTGGTGCAACCGGGCCGGAGCATGAGGGGATAGAAAGAGAAAAAAAAACTGCGTGCGTACTCGGACTTCCTCCCACCTCCAAAGACATGCACCTGGGTTGATTGGCAACAATAAACATTGGCCCTAGTGTGTGAATGTGAGTGTGAATGTTGTCCGTCTGTGTTGGCCCTGTGATGAGGTGGCATCAGTATTGTATTTTTATTCAATTAAAATAAGTCACTAAAATAATGTCATATTCCGAAATTCTCCCCCGGGGGAATAAATAAATAAAGTCTCAATGTTAAGGTCATCACAAACAAACATCAAAATATCAAAGCATGATTTTTAAACTCTCATTTGCTTAATTACTTTAAAAATGAGTTGATATTTCTGTACTGTTTATAAAGACTTTTTTGTGTTGCCTAAACAATACACATTGTTTTGTGTTTTTCTGTGTTTGTTCGTTTGTTTGGGGGCTGGTTGTTTCCTCTAGGTCAACAAAGAATACATCAAATCGGTGTCTTACCACAACGACACTAGTGAGGTTCAAGAGCAGAAATGTTCGTACAGCAGATCTGTGACCAAGTCTAACACCTGGAGCACCACCACTAAGATTGAGTCCACTGTCAGCATGACGGTTTCAGCAGGGATCCCGGGTCTGGGGGAGGTGTCTGGTGGGTTTAGCCTGACCGTGGGAGCAGAGCAGTCCTCCGCAATGAGCCACACGGAGACCATAACAGAATCAGATGAGTTCAAAGTGAAGGTCCCGGCAGGAAAGAATGTGAGCGTTGAGTTGTCAGTGGGACGAGCAGTCATCGACCTCGAGTACGCGGCCAAAGTGAAAATCACATGCCTGAACGGCAGCGAGCTGGTCTTCAATTCCACTGGCAACTACAATGGTGTGGCTTACACTGCAGTGCATGTAAATACCACTGAGTCTGATAGAGTTATGAATGTTGAATAAGATGCATCAACATCTTACTGTGCACAGTTTTTATATTCATTGCATAACATTGATTTGATCGCTAATGCAGAGTCATGTGGTCTTGCTAAATGAATTACCCTGTCTCCCTGATCACATTGTTTAACGTTTCAGTTTAATAAATGATCATTAACATTTCTTGATACATTCTTGGAATCCTTTTGTCAAATATTTTGCATTGTATTATAATGTGTCGGCCCTATGTCCCGTGATCTTGCTCAATGAATGACTGTCACAGATAAATAAATCATCATCAAAAACCTGCTTGTGTTTCCATGTCCATCCTTACAGCTTAGTGATCAAAATATAAAAATGTGTCTGCCTCGCTGATTCCATCATACTGGCATCCTTTTTTCAAACGATTTGGACCATCATTTTTTTTTGTGTGTGTGTCCTGCCCAGCTTCCCAGGCAAATCATATAGCAGGTGTAGATGCCCATATCGGCTGTTCAGATTTACTTTACAAAAGTGAAGTGTAGGATACTTCTCTTGTTGCCTTATTTGTATTTTGACTTTATGAAATGTATTTATATTATCATTTGGTGCAGCCGGGCCAGAGCAGGAGGGGATAGAAAGAGAGAAAAAGGAAGACAGAGGGGGGAATTGTGGGGACAAGAGGGGGATTAGACAGAGAGACAAAAACAACAACAGCAAACACAACAACAACAACAACAGAGCAACATCAGCAAATACGACATGTACAAATATGATGGTAAAAGTAATAGCAAATAAACAGTTAGCGAAAATAAAAAATGATACAGAAATGACAATGAGCATTATTACACTAAAAATGGAGCAATATGAATACCAACAGAAATAGTGCTATTGATAATAAACAATACCAATACTTTTCCTTTATTATCAACAATACAATTGTTCAAATGCAACAATACATATGCGTAATGATAACTTGAGATACAAAAGAATGCAGAAAAATGGAGGGGAAGAAAGAGAAGCAACCTTAACCTTGTAGATTGTTATAGTAACAATAGGCTAAGCTTTGTCAGTGTGCCATGTGTTATACCCAGTTTACCCTAGGGCAACGACGTTAATATATGTTTGATGAAACGTGATTATGTGCATGAGTGTATGTGTGCATATGTACTTGTATATGTACAGTATGTGTATATGTGTGCTTGTACAGTGAATGTATATGTACAGTATGTGTAAATGTGTGTTTGTACAGTGAATGTATATGTACAGTATGTGTATATGTGTGTTTGTACAGTGAATGTATATGTATGGAATGTGTATGTGTGTGTTTGTACAGTGAATGTATATGTACAGTATGTGTATGTGTGTTTGTACAGTGAATGTATATGTACAGTATGTGTATACAGTATGTGTGTTTGTACAGTGAATGTATACGTACAGTATATGTATGTGTGTGTTTGTACAGTGAGTGTATATGTACAGTATGTGTATATGTATGTTTTTACAGTGAATGTATATGTACAGTATGTGTATACAGTATGTTTGTATAATGAATGTGCGTGTGGATGTACGAACTTTGAGTGTGTAAATATGTACTGTATTTGTATATGTATGTGGGAGCGTAGGTACCTATGTATGTGTGTATGTATGTATGGGAGTATATGTGAATTTGCATGTACAATACATTTGACTCCCAGTGTGTGTGGGGGCCAGAGTACGGCCCCAGCCTCCCCGAGAGCCCATCCCACAAACAGTAGGTGTGGTGCCCAGGGAACCAGGGACCACCGCCCCCATGCAGCCAAGCTGGGCAGTGACAGGAACCCCAGAGCCTGGCCCACCGCGCCGCCCACAAGGGCCAGCAGCAGGCCGCAGACAGACGCACCCGGCAGAGGACAAGGCACAAGAAAAGCAGGGGGCAGCCAGACCCCAAGCCAGCGAGAGACCACACCCCACACGGACAGAAAGGCGGGACGCCCCGCCCGAGGGGCCTGGAGACCCCCCGCAACCGGACGGGAAGACCGCCCCCGCCCCACCGGAAACCGGGCCCCCACGAGCCCACCCCCACCCCCGGAGAGCGCGGCGAGGCCAGCCCACGGCCACCCCACCCAAGCCGGCCGCCACAGGACCACCCAGCACGGGGCCACGGGAACCACCCACCCCACCCGCAGGGACCCCAACCATCGGAGCCAACTCACCACCATGTGGTGATCAGTGGAAAGCCCTGCTGCTCTCTTCACTCCAGTGTCAAAAACATGCAACCGCAAAGTGTCCTTAGACTTAAACTTAGACAAACTTTATCGATCCACAAGGGAAATTGTTCTAGTGTCAAGTGCACTTATGTTTGAACATGGTGTTCGTTATGGATAATCTTTGATGAGCACAAAAGTCCAATAACAAAACGCCACTCGGGTTTAGATCTGGGCAGCCGTTTCTCCTGGGGGAGCACTCTCCAGTACTTCCTCCAGTAAATCCAAAAAGGGCGGGTACTCTGAAGTTCTGTTTGGTGCAAAAGCAACAAACAACAGTCAGTACCCGTCCCCCCACCCGAAGACAAGGGGAAGCTACCGTCTCTTCTACTGGGTTAAGCTCCAACGTACAAGTACTGAGCCACGGGGCAACAAGTTTGAGGACACCTTTAGCATTGATGCATGCTCAGTAGCATTGGGTATCTGATATTGACGGGCTGTGGACATGGAAGGATCACCGGCCTTTATTTTGGCTTGCTTCTCCTCGCACATTTCCTCAACTGATTTATACCGATCAAAGAACAAGATGTTCAGCTCGTTCAGGACGCAATGGCTATCCGTCAAAAAATTTCCAAAAATTCCTTCATTTTGGCTAAGTGTTATTTTCTTTGACTTTGTTCCCCATTGAAATGAATGTTGTTGTTTTCAAGATTTTCAAAGCACACTAACTTAGCCCCTACCAAAGGAAAAATAATGCTTATCATTTGTTGATTGAATACACTCAGCCCCACACAAAGGTAAATATTTGGTTATATTTGGCCTACTTTTGACCAATGACAATCCGCTAATTATAGTGCTTTTAGAACGGGCAGCTGAGTAGGCTACTTTCAGGTCCTCTCACAGATAATAGAGGTCCTTCAGGCATTGGACATCTAGTTTGGTTTTGCATTTCATTTTTGGAATACCTGCAACTTTAACACTTCTTAGTATGTCAAACTGACGAGATTTATTCACGGTGTTATGTAATTACAAATGCACATCAGGCGAAATCGTTCAGTTAAATCGTAGCAGTTTGAGTTAAAAGATGAGCAAAGACCTACAAGCCAGCTGTTAAACAATAGATGCTTGTTTAAACACTGGCATGGAGTTAAACAATGTCATACTGCAGACCCTCTAGCAATCTAGTGATTGTGAATAAATTGAAGAACCTTTCTGTTTCAGGTTATTAAACATGGCGACTAAATTTCATCTCATTGGTGGAAATGGAGGCACACCATTTTCTTTCAATGGCCTTAAAAATGGTGCCACCCTCAGGAAGATTGGAGTGGCAGTGGGTACCACGCAGATCAAAGCCGTGCGGGCGGAATTGACGGACGGGGAAGTAATGACATTTGGAAATGCAAAGAAATTCAAGGAGTTTACGTTCGACCTTGACGAGCGCTTCACCAAGCTGTCCCTGTGGGGGAACCGTGGCGAGACGCATCTAGTTGGCATTCGCTTCACGACGAGTTCCGAGCGCCACTTCTGCGCACAGATGATTGCCTGGCCCCTAAAGAATGAGCACACTATTGACGTGGGGTCTGGAGTCTGCCTGGGGTTGGAAGGTAACGCTGGCTCGGAATTGGACAGATTGGGATTTGTCTTCCTCAATACCATCAAGTCATCTGTGCTAACCAACGTGAAATATACCACCCTGGCCTCATACAAACCCCAGGTGAGTGGTGCTTTATACAGTATGTGCGGATCACCCAAGTCAGATTATGGCAAGATACCGTATTTTTTGGACCATAGGGCGCACCGGATTATAAGGCACCCTGCTGATGAGCGGGTCTATTTAGCTGTTTTTTCATACAAAAGGCGCAAATTTAAAACATTTCTTTGTGGTCTACATAACATGTAATGGTGGTTCCTTGGTCAAAATATTGCATGGAGGATGTTTTACAGACCATCTTCAAGTCGCTTTCTGACAGTCTCTTCAGGATGCACCGTTTTGTGGGCGGTCTTATTTACGTGGCTCACCTTCGACAGCGTCTTCTCCCCGTCGTCATCTTTGTTGTAGCGGTGTAGCGTGCAAGGACGGGAGTAGAAGAAGTGTCAAAAGATGGCGCTAACTGTTTTAATGACATTCAGACTTTACTTCAATCAATAACGTAGCAGCTACTTCTAATCCATGGCTCACTAGTGCAACAACAACGCCCGAAATGTGTCCCGTGAAAAACCGTCCGACCGGAACTCTCTAATAACTAAAGTTCCGTGGGTGAATAATGTAAACTCACTGCACCGGTATGTTTTAGCACTTTTATGGCTAGTTTACTGACAGATACAAGTAAGAACTTTACACTACTTTATATTAGAAATGGCAACAGCAGAGGGTGAATGTCCCATAACAAGAAGGTATCGAAGGCTTATCGACTACGGTATCGGCATAGACTACAGTGGCAAACGTGCGCAAATCTTCAGCAGGTACCAGTAGGTAAGGAAAGTTGGTTTTGCATAATATTGCGAAACAAAACGGCAGATAATATGTCTGCTTATGGGTGCCATTTTGCGGTCCTTATACACACACTATAGTAATACTTGTATCTCTGACTACGGTAGCCGAAATAGGCCGACAATCCATCAAGCGGTGCGGCTTCAAAGTCATACTAAAACATTTTGACGGATTTTTGAGCGCCGTGTGTAATGTTCTTTATTATCTATGGAACATTTAACGTTTTGGTGTTGTTTACTGGCGTCATATTGCAGTCTACACGTATCTCTTATGTGTGACTACCATCTACTGGCCACACTTATCATTACACCATGTACCGAATGAAAGAGGTCGGTAAGTACAACCAGAATTATTCCGGACATATCAGGGGAATGTCGATTTTTGAAAAAATTAATGGATTTTAAGTGCGCCTTATATTCCGAGAATACGGTAAGTGCAACACATTTCAAACATTAGCTATAATTTATTTTTTTGTGTTGCCTAAAAAATATGCATCTTTTTGTGTTTGTCTGTCTTTGTGTGTTGTGGGCTGGTTGTTTACTCTAGGTCACCAAAGAATACATAAAGTCAGTGTCTTATACGAACAACACTACTAAGCCTCAAGTGCAGAAATGTACCTACAGCAGATCTGTGACCAAGTCAACCGCCTGGACCACCAAGACTAAGATTGAAGGAAAACTGGACTTGACTGTTAAAGGAGGGTTTCCGACTATGATGGATGTGTCCCGTGGGTTTAGCTTGACCTTGGGGAGAGAGAAGACCTCCGCAATGACCCACAAGGAGACCATAACAGAATCGGATGAGGTCAGTGTGACGGTCCCGGCTGGAAAGACCGTGAACGTTGAGTTGTCAGCGGGACGAGCAGACATTGAACTCCCCTACTCAAGCACGGTGATAATCACATGCCTGAATGGCTGCACACTGTACTTCTCATCCGGTGGCCACTACAGGGGTGTGGTTAACACTACAGTGAATGTAAACACCACTGAGTCCACTGCATGGAAAGTAAACATCACTGGTAAGAAGGCTACAGCGCATTCAGTTGCATAAGATGCATCAACATCTTACTGTGCACAATATTGATTGCTTAACAATAATTTGTATGCTAATGCAGAGCCATGTGAACTTGCTAAATGAATCACTGTCACTGATAAATAAATAATTATCATAAACCTGCTTGTGTTTCCATGTCCTTCCTTAGAGCTTCATCCATCCATCCATCCGTTTTCTACCGCTTGTCCCTTACACATACTTGCCAAGCCTCCCGAATTTTCCGGGAGACTCCCGAATTTCAGCGCCTCTCCCGAAAATCTCCCGGAACAACCATTGATTGATTGATTGAGATTTTTATTAATAGGTTGCACAGTGAAGTACATATTCCGTACAATTGACCACTAAATGGTAACACCCGAATAAGTTTTTCAACTTGTTTAAGTCGGGGTCCACTTAATTGATTCATGATACAGATATATACTATCATATATACTATCATCATAATACAGTCATCACACAAGATAATCACATTGCATTATTTACATTATTTACAATCAGGGGTGTGGAGAGGGGGTGGGGGTAGGATATGGACAGCAAGTAGTGGACATAGAGAGAGAGAGAGAGAGAGAGAGAGAGAGAGAGAGAGAGAGAGAGAGAGAGATCAGAAGGCATAAGAAAAAGTATCTGCATTTGATTGTTTACATTTGATTATTAGCAATCCGGGGAGGGTGTTAGTTAGTTTAGGGTTGTAGCTGCCTGGAGGTGAACTTTTATTGCGCTTTTGAAGGAGGATAGAGATGCCCTTTCTTTTATACCTGTTGGGAGCGCATTCCATATTGATGTGGCATAGAAAGAGAGTGAGTTAAGACCTTTGTTAGTTCGGAATCTGGGTTTAACGTGGTTAGTGGAGCTCCCCCTGGTGTTGTGGTTATGGCGGTCATTTACGTTAAGGAAGTAGTTTGACATGTACACTACCGTTCAAAAGTTTGGGGTCACATTGAAATGTCCTTATTTTTGAAGGAAAAGCACTGTACTTTTCAATGAAGATAACTTTAAACTAGTCTTAACTTTAAAGAAATACACTCTATACATTGCTAATGTGGTAAATGACTCTTCTAGCTGCAAATGTCTGGTTTTTGGTGCAATATCTACATAGGTGTATAGAGACCCATTTCCAGCAACTATCACTCCAGTGTTCTAATGGTACAATGTGTTTGCTCATTGGCTCAGAAGGCTAATTGATGATTAGAAAACCCTTGTGCAATCCTGTTCACACATCTGAAGACAGTTTAGCTTGTTACAGAAGCTACAAAACTGACCTTCTTTTGAACAGATTGAGTTTCTGGAGCATCACATTTGTGGGGTCAATTAAACGCTCAAAATGGCCAGAAAAAGAGAACTTTCATCTGAAACTCGACAGTATATTCTTGTTCTTAGAAATGAAGGCTATTCCACAAAATTGTTTGGGTGACCCCAAACTTTTGAACGGTAGTGTACTTCGGTATCAGGGAGGTGTAGCGGATTTTATAGACTAGGCTCAGTGCAAGTTGTTTAACTCTGTCCTCTACCTTGAGCCAGCCCACTTTAGAGAAGTGGGTAGGAGTGACGTGGGATCTGGGGTGGAGGTCTAGAAGTAACCTGACTAGCTTGTTCTGAGATGTTTGGAGTTTAGATTTGAGGGTTTTGGAGGTGCTAGGGTACGAGGAGGTGCATGCGTAATCGAAAAAGGGTTGAACGAGAGTTCCCGCCAGAGTCCTCAAGGTGCTTTTGTTGACCAGAGAGGAGATTCTGTAGAGAAATCTCGTTCGTTGGTTAACCTTTCTGATTACCTTGGTTGCCATTTTATCACAGGAAAGGTTAGCCTCTAGAATGGAACCTAGGTAGGTGACCTCATCTTTCCTGGTGATAACAATGTCACCCACTTTTATGGTGAAGTCATTGACTTTCTTAAGGTTGATGTGGGACCCAAACAGGATGGATTCTGTTTTACCCGATTTCCAGCTGGACCTGAGTGAGGACAGCCTGTCGTCACGTCTGCTTTTCCTCAATATAAACAGCGTGCCGGCCCAGTCACGTTATAACATCTACGGCTTTTGGAGCTCAGTGCGCAACTGCACACACAACAAGAAGGAGACTATTATATATGTCTCCGTTATCCATAGGTGTTATCTATAACCCATAAAGTAGGCAGGCACGGAGCTATTTCTCAGCGTGTGTTTATTCCAGCCGGCACGTTAATACACTGACACACAACATCCGGATTCCCATCATGCATTGCTTCAAAACTACGGCAAGTAGTAATGTCCAAACAAAGATAGTGACAGAGAATAGAACGAGGCTGGACAATTCAACCCTAAACTCACTCCTTTCCTGCAAATTAAATTTCACCTATGCTCCTTCAAAGGCTGTGCTACTGGCTGCAAATCATTGCACTTTCAAATACAACAAAGAGTAGAGAGGAGTGTTATGTGTGTGTATATGTGTAAAAATATATATAGTATTTATTATATATATATATTCTCGATTCAAAAACGATATTTTCCCGATTCAAAAGGATTCTCTAGTCATTCAATACATAGATTTCAGCAGGATCTACCCCAGTCTGCTGACATGCAAGCAGAGTAGTAGATTTTTGTAAAAAGCTTTTATAATTGTAAAGGACAATGTTGTATCAACTGATTGCAATAATGTACATTTGTTTGAACTATTAAATGAACCAAAAATATGACTTATTTTATCTTTGTGAAAATATTATACACAGTATGTTGTCAAGCTTATGAGATGCGATGCAAGTGTAAGCCACTGTGACACTATTGTTCTTTTTTTTTATAAATGTCTGATTGATTGTACAGATATGGTATTGTTTCTGCTGGGCAAGTATGCCTGACGCGCCTCCTACAGCGCCTTGGGTCAGCTGCAGGGTCACCAGCCGGGGACCACCGCTCATTGGAGTTTCGCTCTCTTTAACCCCGGAACGCCTCCTGGTGGCGGAGCGGTGGAAGGGACGTCTCCCTGCCACCCCCTGCAGCTGACCCATCTTATTGCCTCGACCCCCAGTACTTATCCCTCCTCCTCAGCCACAACCAGAAGCTTCCTTTTTCTGCTTCCTCAGCAAGGGCCTTGATTTCCCTTTGGAGCTTAGCCCCAGTCGTTCCCACATCTCGGAGCAGCCTTAAAGTTGATGTACCGACGAAGCCCCGACAGCCTACTTCCACAGGGTAGATGGTAGTGGACCAGCCTGCCTCTCTGCACTCAGCAGCCAGATCTGCATATTTGGCTGCTTTGCGCTCGTAGGCTGCCTGGATTCCCTCCTCCCAGGGGATGGTGAGCTCGATCAGCATGGCAGACTTGGTAACAGCAGACCACAGCACGATATCTGGGCGGAGTGAAGTGGTGGTGATCTCACGGGGGAACTGGAGCTGTTTGCCGATATCAGCCCTCATACTCCAGTCCCTTGCAAGAGAGAGGACACTGCGGGTGCCTCGTTGGCTGGTGTCTCCTTTGCCTTCCCCTGGTCTCACAAACAGGACAGGAAGTTTCTTGGCCATGGGCTGGCTGTTGGCCTCCTGTCTACTGCTCTCCAGGACTTCGGCCAGTTTCATCAGGACTTGGTCATGCCGCCATCTGTAGCGACCCTGTGTCAGCACGATCTTGCAGCCTGATAGCAAGTGCTGCAGGCTGGCATTGGGAGCACCACACAGGGGACAGCTCTCCTCCTGGCCGAACCACTGGTGGAGGTTTCTAGGGCATGGCAAGGTGTCATAGGTTGCCCTAAGAAGGAAGCTGAGCCTGGCTTGTGGCATCTTCCATAGGTCGGCCCAGCTGATGGGTCTACTGATGGTACCTTCCCAAGTGGTCCATCTTCCTTGGCGACCTTGAGACACGGCCTTGATGGTATATTGCTCCTGGTTCGCCCTTGAGACCTCCTCCACAACCATGGCTCTGCGTTCCCTCTTTGTGGCCTTGGACCAGAGGCGTGGAGAATCTCCCCAGCCAAGCCCCGCTCTCCCTACTTGCACCCTGCCAACTATTTCCTGGTGTTGGAGCCTGCCAATGGCCTTGGCAACCTCTGGCCCTGCTGGCCACTTCCGGCCTGTTCGGGTGGGTACACGTGCTTTCCTCACTGTAGGATCTGAGGATTCTTCCAGCTCAAGAACCAATCTGGCCTTCTCCTGCTTATAGCCCAGGGTGATGGACTGGATCGGCAGATGCAGCGAAGTTGCCCCAAATAAGCCAGTGTCGGAGAAGCAACGCGGTAGGCCCAGCCACTTTCGGATGTAGGAGTTGGCTAGTCTGTCCAACCCGTTGCCTGTTGAGGATGGAATCTCGCACATCTTCAGTGGCCACATAACCCTTTGGTACAGTGTGAAGTTGTAGCACCACAACTTGTACTTTCCGGGGAGCTGGCTCTTGTTGATGCTCGCTAGGCCTTCTGAGAGTTGTTTCCGTGCTGCCTTGCCTGCGTGCTTGTCTGACAGGTCCGCATTGTACTGCCTCCCCAGGCTTTGGATGGACTGGTTGACCCGTAGCGGGATTTGCTCACCTCCCGCAAAAAAGATGGTTTTGTCGTTCCTGGTGCCTTTGCGCAAGGAGAGGCTTCGTGACTTGGAGGGTTTTATCTTCATCCGTGCCCATGTCACTAGCTCATCGAGCCTCTTCAGGCACCTTCTCGTGCATGGGGCTGTTTGCAGGACCACAGTGACATCTTCCATGTAGCTTCGGAGTGGTGGAAGCCTCTGCCCTGTCTGCAGCCTCATTCCTCCTACAGTCTGACGGGGTCCGCGGAGGATGATTTCAAAAGCTGCGACAAAGAGGACTGGGGAGATGGAGCACCCCATGGCGATGCCTACTTCCAGACGCTGCCATCCTGTTGTAAAATCCTGGAGGCTGAAACACATCTGGAAGTCCCTGAAGTAGCTGGTTACCAGGTTGATGATGGAAACAGGGACGTGGAAGAACTCCAATGCAAACTGGATGAGTTTGTGAGGGACAGAACCATAAGCATTTGCAAGGTCAAGCCGCACCACGTGGAGGTCGCTCTTCTCCTGCTTGGCCCTCTGGATCTGTGCCCAAATCATTGAAGAATGCTCCACGCATCCTGGAAAACCTGGTACTCCTGCTTTCTGGCAGCTGGTGTCAATATAGCCATTCCCTGTGAGGTAAGAGGTTAGTCTCTTGGCCATGACTGCAAAGAAGATCTTTCCCTCGACATTCAACAGGGCAATGCTCCTGAATTGACTGATGTTATGGGACTCCTGTTCCTTCGGAATAAACACCGCCACAGCTCTCTGCCACTCCGACGGAATGAGTAGATTCTTCCATGCTGTGCTCATTAGCTTCCACAAGCATTTCAGCACTTGGGGGCAGTTCTTGAATAGCTTGTAGGGGATTCCGTTAGGCCCAGGAGCTGATGCTGACCTCGCTTTCTTGACAACTGCTCTTACCTCGCTCAGCCGAGGAGGGAAGCTGTCAAACTGCGTGGTTGGGGGAGGTGGAGGAGGGACGTATCCTGGTGAACCTAACGGATCGTTCCTCTTCGAGTCGCTGTATTGGCCCTTGATGTACTGTTCAAGCTCCTCCTTGGTGGCTTCCAGTTTCCCGCTTCTTTTCTCCTCCAGAAGCTGACGGGCGTGCTTGAAGGGATTCCTCATGAAGCTAGCTCTTTCTTTCTCCTTTCTTTTCCTGCGTCTGCGAATACGTTCTGCTCTTCGCATGCTTCTTAGCTTCTGTCTCACCTCGTCCCATAACACCTTCAGGCCTTCTTTCTCCTCTGCCGATGCTTTCCTCCATCTCCTGCGAAGCTGGCGCCGATCTTGCACCAAGGCGTCAATCTCGGCCTCCCTCCTGCTCTTCCTTGGGGGGAGATTGTGCTGCTTCTTGGTGAGGCTACCGAATCTAGCTTTGCACTCCTCGTACAGGATGTCCCCAAGAAGGTTGAGTTTCTTGTCCACTTTACCACGTAGAGTCTATTGATAATGTCAATGAGGGATTTTTAATCACTGCTATGTTGAAATTGTAACTAACATTGATACTCTTGTTGATAATATTCATTTTTGTTTCACTACTTTTGGTTTGTTCTGTGTGGTGTTTGTGTCTCCTCTCAGTTGCTCTGTTTATTGCAGTTCTGAGTGTTGCTGGGTCGGGTTTGCTTTTGGAATTTGATTGCATTGTTATGGTATAGCTGTGTATTGTTTTGTTGGATTGATTAATTAAAAAAATATTTAAAAAAATTTAAAAAAAATTTAAAAATTAAAAAAAATTTAAAAATCTTTTTTTTTTTTAAATTAGAATCGATTCTGAATCGCACAACGTGAGAATCGCGATTCGAGTTCCGGAGGACACAACGTCCACAGTTTCCAAAAACAATTTGAAATGTGGACTAATCAGACCACAGAACACTTTTACACTTTGCATGGGCACTTCTTAGATGAGCTCGGGCCCAGCGATGCCGGCGGCGTTTTTGGGTGTTGTTGATAAATGGCTTTGGCTTTGCATAGTAGAGTTTTAACTTGCACTTACAGATATAGCGACCAACTGTAGTTACTTACAGTGATTTTCTGAAGTGTTCCTGGTATCCTTTATACACTGATGTCGCTTTTTGATGCAGTACCGCCTGAGGGATCAAAGGTCCGTAATATCATGGCTTACGTGTTGTGATTTCACCAGATTCTCTGAACCTTTTGATGATATAACGTACATGGTGAAATCCCTAAATTCTTTGCAATAGAATAGCTCGTTGAGAAATGTTGTTCTTAAACTGTTCAAAAATTTGTTCACGCATTTGTTGACAAAGTGGTGACCCTCGCCCCATCCTTGTTTGTGAATGACTGAGCAATACGTGGAAGCTACTAATATACCCAATCATGGCACCCACCTGTTCCCAATTTGCCTGTTCACCTGTGGGATGTTCCAAATAAGTGTTTGATGAGCATTCCTCAACCTTCTCAGTCTTTTTTGCCACTTGTGCCAGCCTTTTTGAAACGTGTTGCAAGCATCAAATTCCAAATGAGGTAATATTTGCAAAAAATAACAACGTTTTCCAGTTGGAACGTTAAGTATCTTGTCTTTGCAGTCTATTCAATTGAATATAAGTTGAAAATTATTTGCATATCATTGTATTCTCTTTTTATTTACCATTTACACAACATGACAACTTCACTGCTTTTGGGTTTTGTACGTCGACTAGAGGATTCAAACTGAGGGGCCGCATGGAGGAAAATCTATTAACACATGGGTCAGACAAGTGATAACCTAAAAATGCATTTACGACAATTTGAGATTGTTTTCTTTGTTTTTCTTTGCACACTCTGAAAATGCACATACCACAAATAATCCTCTTGACAAAACACTTCAAGTTAGTTGAAAATTCTGAGGAAATTATTGGTGCCGTTTCAAAAACACCATGAAGAAGACAATGAACTTAGACTTCATCTCAACGAAATTCAATTTTAAGTTGCAGCCCATCTAGGATTGAAGGGAAAAAAACTAAATAAAGCATAAAAAAACACTTACCAACTACCTCATTTGTCATTTCCACATATTATTATGACCCCAGTTTTAAGTTACACAATTTAACAAGATTTGCAAGCTCCAGAGCTCCTGCTCCAAAACATGTCTGGTGTACGTCTGATTGATTGATTGAAACTTGTATTAGTAGATTGCACAGTACAGTACATATTCCGTACAATTGACCACTAAATGGTAACACACCAATAAGTTTTTCAACTTGTTTAAGTCGGGGTCCACGTTAATCAATTCATGGTAAAAGAGAGATCTTTTGGATCTTATGTCCACAGAGACAAGAAGGTAAAAGCTTATGCCATCACAGATGACCAAAGTGATAGGTCGTTCGCCAAATCAGCTTTTTTTTTTTTTGGACATATTTCACATTCCAACGGTCTTCATATCAGCATACACACTAAAGACAAGAAGCGTTGTCTCCACAACATTCATCAGGGCTCCTCTGCCAGGAAACAAGTCTGCAATCCCGAAACTAGAGGGCACTAAAGCCCATCCAATTCTCACCTGGCAGGTAAAAGATATCATTTTGCTGTTTAGACGTGACTCAGTGGCCTAGTGGTTAGAGTGTCCGCCCTGAGATGGGTAGGTTGTGAGTTCAAACCCCGGCCGAGTCATACCAAAGACTATAAAAATGGGAGCCATTACCTCCCTGCTTGGCACTCAGCATCAAGGGTTGGAATTGGGGGTTAAATCAGCAAAAATGATTCCCGGGCGTGGCCACAGCTGCTGCCCACTGCTCCCCTCACCTCCCAGGGGGTGATCAAGGGTGATATGTCAAATGCAGAGGACAAATTTCACCACAACTAGTGTGCGTGTGACAATCATTGGTACTTGAACTAATATAGCACAAGTGCACAAGGTGTGCCAACAGGTTCATGGCGATTGTCTCAAAGAGGTCTGCTTTAGATTTGATTGATTTATGCAGGGAAAAAAACATTTGTTTCTGACTTTTAACCCAACTTTTTACAGAAACCAGTGAGTTCAAATGACAGAGGTCATTCAAAACAAGTGGTGCTTTTATTTGATCAAAAACTAGTAGTTCGAAACACTGCATCTTACTCTTTATAAAATATTTTCTTTTATACTTTGTGGAAATGTATTTTCAAAAAAACTAAACCGATGAAACAAATTAAACCAGGGCTGCTCACACTTTTTCTGCAGGCGAGCTACTTTTCAATTGATCAAGTCGCGGGGATCTACCTCATTCATATATATAATTTATATTTACTTAATTTATGAAATATATGTTTTTGTTAACAAGTTAAAGGTGTTTAATGATAATGCAAGCATGTTTAACACATATAGTTAATATTGTTAATAAATTAAAGGAGTTTAATGATAATACAAGAATATTTAATACAAATAGTTAATATTGTTAACAAGTTAAAGGTGTTTAAAGATAATACAAGCATGTTTAACATATATAGTTAATATTGTTAATAAATTAAAGGAGTTTAATGATAATACAAGAATGTTTAATACATATAGTTAATATTGTTAACAAGTTAAAGGTGTTTAAAGATAATACAAGCATGTTTAACACATAGTTAATATTGTTAACAAGTTAAAGGTGTTTAAAGATAATACAAGCATGTTTAACATATATAGTTAATATTGTTAATAAATTAAAGGAGATAAATGATAATACAAGAATGTTTAATACATATAGTTAATATTGTTAACAAGTTCAAGGTGTTTAAAGATAATACAAGCATGTTTAACACACATAGTTAATATTGTTAACAAGTGAAAGGTGTTTAAAGATAATACAAGCATGTTTAACACATATAGTTAATATTGTTAACAAGTTAAAGGTGTTTAAATATAATGCAAGCATGTTTAACACATATAGTTAATATTGTTAACAAGTTAAAGGAGTTTAATGATAATACAAGAATGTTTAATACATATAGTTAATATTGTTAACAAGTTAAAGGTGTTTAAAGATGATACAAGCATGTTTAACACATATAGTTAATATTGTTAACAAGTTAAAGGTGTTTAAAGATAATACAAGCATGTTTAACACATTTAATTAATATTGTTAACAAGTTAAAGGTGTTTAAAGATAATACAAGCATGTTTAACACATATAGTTAATATTGTTAACAAGTTAAAGGTGTTTAAAAATAATGCAAGCATGTTTTACACATATAGTTAATATTGTTAACAAGTTAAAGGTATTTAAAGATATTACAAGCATGTTTAACACATATAGTTAATATTGTTAACAAGTTAAAGGTGTTTAAAGATAATACAAGCATGTTTAACATATATAGTTAATATTGTTAATAAATTAAAGGAGTTTAATGATAATACAAGAATGTTTAATACATATAGTTAATATTGTTAACAAGTTAAAGGTGTTTAAAGATAATACAAGCATGTTTAACACATAGTTAATATTGTTAACAAGTTAAAGGTGTTTAAAGATAATACAAGCATGTTTAACATATATAGTTAATATTGTTAATAAATTAAAGGAGATAAATGATAATACAAGAATGTTTAATACATATAGTTAATATTGTTAACAAGTTCAAGGTGTTTAAAGATAATACAAGCATGTTTAACACACATAGTTAATATTGTTAACAAGTTAAAGGTGTTTAAAGATAATACAAGCATGTTTAACACATATAGTTAATATTGTTAACAAGTTAAAGGTGTTTAAATATAATGCAAGCATGTTTAACACATACAGTTAATATTGTTAATAAATTAAAGGAGTTTAATGATAATACAAGAATGTTTAATACATATAGTTAATATTGTTAACAAGTTAAAGGTGTTTAAAGATGATACAAGCATGTTTAACACATATAGTTAATATTGTTAACAAGTTAAAGGTGTTTAAAGATAATACAAGCATGTTTAACACATTTAATTAATATTGTTAACAAGTTAAAGGTGTTTAAAGATAATACAAGCATGTTTAACACATATAGTTAATATTGTTAACAAGTTAAAGGTGTTTAAAAATAATGCAAGCATGTTTTACACATATAGTTAATATTGTTAACAAGTTAAAGGTGTTTAAAGATAATACAAGCATGTTTAACACATATAGTTAATATTGTTAACAAGTTAAAGGTGTTTAAAGATAATACAAGCATGTTTAACACATATAGTTGATATTGTTAACAAGTTAAAGGTGTTTAAAGATAATACAAGCATGTTTAACACATATAGTTAATATTGTTAACAAGTTAAAGGTGTTTAAAGATAATGCAAGCATGTTTAACACATATAGTTAATATTGTTAACAAGTTAAAGGTGTTTAAAGATAATACAAGCATGTTTAACACATATAGTTAATATTGTTAACAAGTTAAAGGTGTTTAAAGATAATACAAGCATGTTTAACACATATAGTTAATATTGTTAACAAGTTAAAAGTGTTTAAAGATAATACAAGCATGTTTAACACATATAGTTAATACTGTTAACAAGTTAAAGGTGTTTAAAGATAATGCAAGCATGTTTAACACATACAGTTAATATTGTTAATAAATTAAAGGAGTTTAATGATAATACAAGAATGTTTAATACATATAGTTAATATTGTTAACAAGTTAAAGGTGTTTAAAGATAATACAAGCATGTTTAACACATATAGTTAATATTGTTAACAAGTTAAAGGTGTTTAAAGATAATACAAGCATGTTTAACACATATAGTTAATATTGTTAACAAGTTAAAGGTGTTTAAAGATAATACAAGCATGTTTAACACATATAGTTAATATTGTTAACAAGTTAAAGGTGTTTAAAGATAATGCAAGCATGTTTAACACATATAGTTAATATTGTTAACAAGTTAAAGATGTTTAAAGATAATACAAGCATGTTTAACACATATAGTTAATATTGTTAACAAGTTAAAGGTGTTTAAAGATAATACAAGCATGTTTAACACATATAGTTAATATTGTTAACAAGTTAAAAGTGTTTAAAGATAATACAAGCATGTTTAACACATATAGTTA
The DNA here is from genome assembly GCF_033978785.1 of Entelurus aequoreus. Lineage (NCBI taxonomy): Eukaryota > Metazoa > Chordata > Actinopteri > Syngnathiformes > Syngnathidae > Entelurus > Entelurus aequoreus. Next base: position 6,928,642 of record NC_084749.1, read on the forward strand.
ATACTGTTAACAAGTTAAAGGTGTTTAAAGATAATGCAAGCATGTTTAACACATAAAGTTAATATTGTTAATAAATTAAAGGAGTTTAATGATAATACAAGAATGTTTAATACATATAGTTAATATTGTTAACAAGTTAAAGGTGTTTAAAGATAATACAAGCATGTTTAACACATATAGTTAATATTGTTAAAAAGTTCAAGGTGTTTAAAGATAATACAAGCATGTTTAACACATATAGTTAATATTGTTAACAAGTTAAAGGTGTTTAAAGATAATACAAGCATGTTTAACACATATAGTTAATATTGTTAACAAGTTAAAGGTGTTTAAAGATAATGCAAGCATTTTTAACACATATAGTTAATATTGTTAACAAGTTAAAGGTGTTTAAAGATAATACAAGCATGTTTAACACATAGTTAATATTGTTAACAAGTTAAAGGTGTTTAAAGATAATACAAGCATATTTAACACATATAGTTAACATTGTTAACAAGTTAAAGGTGTTTAAAGATAATACAAGCATGTTTAACACATATAGTTAATATTGTTAACAAGTTAAAGATGTTTAAAGATAATACAAGCATGTTTAACACATATAGTTAATATTGTTAAAAAGTTAAAGGTGTTTAAAGATAATGCAAGCATGTTTAACACATATAGTTAATATTGTTAACAAGTTACAAGTGTTTAAAGATAATACAAGCATGTTTAACACATATAGTTAATATTGTTAACAAGTTAAAGGTGTTTAAAGATAATACAAGCATGTTTAACACATATAGTTAATATTGTTAACAAGTTAAAGATGTTTAAAGATAATACAAGCATGTTTAACACATATAGTTAATATTGTTAAAAAGTTAAAGGTGTTTAAAGATAATGCAAGCATGTTTAACACATATAGTTAATATTGTTAACAAGTTACAAGTGTTTAAAGATAATACAAGCATGTTTAACACATATAGTTAATATTGTTAACAAGTTAAAGGTGTTTAAAGATAATGCAAGCATGTTTAACATATATAGTTAATATTGTTAATAAATTAAAGGAGTTTAATGATAATACAAGAATGTTTAATACATATAGTTAATATTGTTAACAAGTTAAAGGTGTTTAAAGATAATACAAGCATGTTTAACACATATAGTTAATATTGTTAACAAGTTAAAGGTGTTTAAAGATAATACAAGCATGTTTAACACATATAGTTAATATTGTTAACAAGTTAAAGGTGTTTAAAGATAATACAAGCATGTTTAACACATATAGTTAATATTGTTAACAAGTTAAAGGTGTTTAAAGATAATGCAAGCATGTTTAACACATATAGATTCCTTTCTTTCATGAAGACAAGAATATAAGTTGGTGTATTACCTGATTCTAGTGACTTGCATTGATAGGAATCAGACAGTGGTGCTGATAACATCCGCATTTTCAAATGGAGGAGAAAAAAAGTCTTTCTTTCTGTCCAATACCACATGAAAGTGGTTGGTTTTTGCCATCTTATTTGTCCAGCTTCCGTACTCCTTTGTATACACTTTACAAGAAATACATTGGCGGGAAAACTCCGTAGCTTGCTAGCTTGTGCACGCCAGCTTTCTGAGACTCTTATTTTGTTAGCGCGCAGGCAGGATGAAGCAGGGGTTTTATTGTGAAGACAGGAACCGTGCAGTCTGTCTTTAGAGTTTTGACGGCAGGTACGGCGCCGGAGTCTGTTGAAATAAAAAGTGTTTCTCGCCTTCCTGTCGGTCATTTTTTCTTAATAATGAGCCGGCAGCAGCCAGCGTCATCCCAGAAGACCCTCGGGTGCCGTGAATGTCAATCAAGTGACGAAAGTGACGTCACAGTGAAGATTTATGATCGCTCATTTTTAGGACTATTTTTTGAATGCCTGGCTGGGGATCGACTGACACACCCTCCCCGATCGACCGGTAGATCGCGATGGACGTAATGAGCACCCCTGAATTAAACGTATCTATTGTAAATAATGTTGGCATATTTGCTGTGATCCCTTTGCTTTTTAGTTGATCAATATTAAGTTAAATGATTGTCACACACACACCAGGTGTGGCAAAATTATTCTCTGCATTTGACCCATCACCCCTGATCACCCCCTGGGAGGTGAGGGGAGCAGTGAGCAGCAGCGGTGGCCGCGCCCGGGAATCATTTTTGGTGATTTAACCCCCAATTCCAACCCTTGATGCTGAGTGCCAAGCAGGGAGGTAATGGCTCCCATTTTTATAGTCTTTGGTATGACTCACAACCTACCCATCTCAGGGCGGACACTCTAACCACTTTATGCATTGTTTTAATCAACAAGTTATCTGATATGGAGCTTCCTGCCGTTTTGGGTTAGGCTTCCTGGGCTGTACTTTGGCTCCCGCACATACTGGGAGACAAATACATCGTACATGCAAACGAGTGTTGGACTGCTTGCAGGACAAGAGAGTTGAGGGCTAAACGTAGAGAGGAGAAGATTGAACTTTGAAAAATTCAAACCTTCCAAACAAATCATCCTGTTCTAGGTATGTGTTTATGTTTTAGCATTTTCTAGGACTATATAATGCATGTCATTCAGCTCATAGCTAATACTGGACAGTTGAAACTGTCTTTTTGAGTAAAGGAATACTGAATATTGTTTTTGAAATGTTAAAATAGTACGTAAACTATTACTAAAAAATCAATTCCATCCATCTATTTTCTACTGCGAGGCACCAGTGTTACCCACTGGGTCACCCGGGTGACCTGCAAAATAATACTATGTAATTTGAATCAAATTAAAAAGAATGGATTAGGAATTATAAACCATTCAATAAAAAATAAACAATATCTATAAGAGTGTGGATTAAGAAATATAAATCATTCAATGCTTTTGAACGAGTGGAGTCAGAAATATAAATCAATCAGAATCAGAAATACTTTAATAACCACCGAGGGGAAATTAACATTTTCAGCACAATCCCATCCAAGAGTGGACAAACATTACAGGGAGACAGAACAGGATCAAACATTACAGGGAGACAGAACAGGATCGTTGACGGGTCTGCCAACTTCCGGCACCCCTTACAAAAATGGTGAGAAACAGGTAAACGCTGGGGAGTGGGGGTGAGAAAAAAAAAAAATCAGTCTATGCCTGGGACCCTGGAGAGGGGGTCCAGACTGAGGCCAAGGAAGAAAGAAAAAAAACCTCTTAGCCATAGCACACAAAAACATGTGTGTAAGAGGGAAACATCAAAGAACACAAAGGACATTAAAGACGTTAAAAGATGCAACCAGCCACTTCTACACACAGCCACAAAAGTAAAACAACAAAAAAAACAAAAAAACATATACACTGTGGTGGCCTCTGTGGTGTTCCACGCCATCGTCTGCTGGGGTGGGCGGAGCATGGCCAGAGACAGGAGCAGACCCAACAAAGCAACCAAGAGAGTCGACTCCACCCTCGGCAGCCCGCCAACTCTCAATATGACGTATTTCGGGTGAAAAGAACTACAAAACAAGAAGTCGACAAACGGATACAGTGCTGGAAGTAGTTCTGCTACTACGAAACAAAATAGCGGGTCGCCTGATAAAAACTACACATACAAATGTGACATTTAGCAACTCGTGGTTGTAGGAATCATAAATCATTGTGGTGAATTTCCGGGTTACAAACAAGATGGCAGTTCCATTGTTTAAAATCAATCAATCAATCAATGTTTATTTATATAGCCCTAAATCACAAGTGTCTCAAAGGGCTGCACAAGCCACAAAGACATCCTCGGTTCAGATCCCACATCAGGGCAAGGAAAAACTCAACCCAGGGGGATGTCAATGAGAATGACAATGAGAAAACCTTTGAGAGGCCCGCGGGCCGTAGTTTGGGGACCCCTGGTCTAGAGCAGGGGTCACCAACGTGGTGCCCGTAAGGACCAGATGAGTACCCCGCTGGCCTGTTCTAAAAATAGCTCAAATAGCAGCACTTACCAGTGAGCTGCCTCTATTTTTTTAATTGTATTTATTTACTAGCAAGCTGGTCTCGCTTTGCCCGACATTTTTAATTCTAAGAGAGACAAAACTCAAATAGAATTTGAAAATCCAAGAAAATATTTTAAAGACTTGGTCTTCACTTGTTTAAATAAATTCATTAATTTTTTTTACTTTGCTTCTTATAACTTTCAGAAAGACAATTTTAGAGAAAAAATACAACCTTAAAAATGATTTTAGGATTTTTAATGACATATACCTTTTTACCTTTTAAATTCCTTCCTCTTCTTTCCTGACAATTTAAATCAATGTTCAAGTAAATATATTTTTTTTATTGTAAAGAATAATAAATACATTTTAATTTAATTCTTCATTTTAGCTTCTGTTTTTTCGACGAAGAATATTTGTGAAATATTTCTTCAAACTTATTATGATTAAAATTCAAAACAATTATTCTGGCAAATCTAGAAAATATGTGGAATGAAATTTAAATCTTATTTCAAAGTCTTTTGAATTTCTTTTAAAATTGCTGTTCTGGAAAATCTAGAAGAAATAATGATTTGTCTTTGTTGGAAATATAGCTTGGTCCAATTTGTTATATATTCTAACAAAGTGTAGATTGGATTTTAACCTATTTAAAACATCAAAATTCTAAAATGAATCTTAATCAGGAAAAATTACTAATGATGTTCCATAAATTATTTTTTTAATTTTTTCAAAAAGATTCGAATTAGCTAGTTTTTCTCTTCATTTTTTCGGTTTAATTTTGAATTTAATAGAGTCGAAATTGAAGATAAACTATGTTTCAAAATTGAATTGTCAATTTTTTTCGTGTTTTCTCCTCTTTTAAACCATTCAATTAAGTGTAAATATCATTAATTATTAATAATAACATAGAGTTAAAAGGTAAATTGAGCAAATTGGCTATTTTTGGCTATTTATTTAAGTGTGTATCAAACTGGTAGCCCTTCGCATTAATCGCTACCCAAGAAGTAGCTCTTGGTTTCAAAAAGGTTGGTGACCCCTGGTCTAGAGGATTCAAACTGAGGGGCCGCATGGAGGAAAATCTATTAACACATGGGTCAGACGAGTGATTACCTAGAAATGCAACTACGACAATTTTTAATTGTTTTCTTTGTTTTACTTCGGCCCAAAATAGAACAAGCACACTCTGAAAATGTACAAACAACAAATAAATAAATACACTTCAAGATAGTTAAAAATTCTGAGGAAATTATTGGTGCCGTTTCAGAAACACCATGAAGAAGACAACGAACTTTGACTTCATCTCAGCGAAATTCAATTTGAAGTTGCAGCCCATCTAGGATTGAAGGAAAAAACCAAAATAAAGCATAAAAAAACACTTACCAACAACCTCATTTGTCATTTCCACATATTATTATGACCCCAGTTTTAAGTTACACAATTTAACAAGATTTGCAAGCTCCAGAGCTCCTGCTCCAAAACATGTCTGGTGTACGTCTCTCCACGGAGACAAGAAGGTAAAAGCTTATGCCATCACAGATGACCAAAGTGATAGGTCGTTCGCCAAATCAGCTTTTTTTTTTGGACATATTTCACATTCCAACGGTCTTCATATCAGCATACACACTAAAGACATGAACCGTTGTCTCCACAACATTCATCAGTGCTCCTCTGCCAGGCAACAAGTCTGCAATCCCTACACTAGAGGTCACTAAAGCCCATCCAATTCTCACCTGGCAGGTAAAAGATATCATTTTGCTGTTGGGACGTGACTCAGTGGCCTAGTGGTTAGAGTGTCTGCCCTGAACAAGACGTCTACACGCTTCATGCAAATCCAGGAGTTATGGTCAGTTTCAGGCATGATATTGAGAATGACGATGTACGCCGTCTTTTAACGGAAATAGATGTATTCTCCGAGCATGCGTGGGTTAGATGTTTAAAAACAAAACAGGACCGTCAGTCACAAGTGCTCTTGAAAATATAATCTCCGAGTGGAGGATACCTGGCAGCCTGCAGACAGATCATGGGAAGAAATACCTTTACCTGAAACGTGCCTTTGACACAATGCTCTCTGCTGGATTTGAAGCCACTCGAGTCTGTTTAAGAAAACACTTAAAAAACAAGACAGGAAGCCCTTGCACTACCATTATTGCAACATCTGTAACACCACCCTCAGTCTAGCCTCCCTAGATATACCCAACAGGAAACAAAAGTCGAGCTACATCATATGGCTCTGCAGAAGTTCAAAGGTATTCCGACATGCCTTGAGGGAAGAGGGACGGTTGAGCGCTCATGAAACCAGTTTAACCCACCAAAGTCTGGTCCGAAGTCCAGAAACCTCAAGTCCACCTATAGTCTCAGATTGGTCTGCAACTAAAAGTGTTATTTCCAATTCAAAGTCATCTTCCAAGAGAGAACAACAACAGGGTTCTCATTCTAAAACGGGTGAATAGTGGCTCTGAAGATGAATGCGCTGGTGATCTAACCAATGAATTATTCCAGTATAATGTTTTAGTTTTTGCAATTTAAGTGTACGGATGCTACCCTTATTTTTAAAGTTCTAAATGGACTCCAACATTGATTGGTTTTATAGGTACAACAAAACAACAGTGGAGTCAGAACCAGAGCACTAACCAGGGGAGGCTGTCGTATTCAAAGGTGCAGGACTAAATTCAGCCAAATAGTACCGTCTATCAGTGTTGTGTATCAGAGAAGGGAAGGAGGCGACAACCAGGGCAGGACTGCGGCTTACAAGGTTTATTTGAAACCTTTGATGAATACGTGGCGTGTGTATGCCACTCAAAGTGAGTGAGTGTTGACTATGTGTAAAATTAATAATGTAAATGTTACCAAGGGTTGTTGTCTGTAAATGTTGGTTGTATCTTTCGTCGTTATCCAAGGGGGCAAGGCGAAGAGGCAGTTCGTGGACAGGCAAGTGGTCGTGGGCAAGAGCAGGGCAGCGTGGTCTAGGTCCAAGCAGGGAGGTCGTGGATCGAGGAGGGCAGTTAGGAATCCGGATGGGTGTCGAGTGACAAGGCACGATCACGGAGGTCAGGAGAGTCACTGTGGAAATACAAAAGGGCATGAACCAGGGGGAAACACGGAGAGATAGAGCAAAACAAGGACGAGGAAATCACTGGGAAAGGAATGCCAGACGTGATGCTTACTGGAAGGTTAGCGACGTTCTGGCAAAGGTTCCTTGGGTCCGCTGGTCTTTATGCCGCTCCCCCTCGTCAAGTCCAGGTGTGCTGATGAGTGAATGTTTGCAGGCTTGTTGCTGTGTGGGCGTGTTGTGCTCAGCGCGAGCAGAGATGTGTCTGAGTGTGCTGCCAGCAGAGGGGTTAACAGAGGTGCCTGCAGCTCCAGCTGCAGAGGAAACGTGGGTTCGACTCCGCGTCATGACAATCAGAGGCACAAGATTATGGAATACTTTACTGGATCACATAATAAACTGTGGGACCTACATCATAGTTAAAGGGGTCCTTAAAAATTGGTTGAAATCTGCTCCCACAGATGAACCCAGGGGCATCACGAGGTTTGAAGAACAGGCTTTTCTCTTACAACTTGTTGGCACTGTACTAGAATTACACAACAAACACTGAATACATCTAAATGTGTAAGAAAGCGTCAGTCCTCTTTAGTAAGCATGATGTAAACACAGAAGGACAGTGTTGTTGCATGGAAAAACTAGCAGTCAGCTTGCAAACAGGGAAACGTTGCACAGATGATAGCAGTGTATACCAACTTGCACAGCGCTACAGAGTTGACCTGACAACAGAGGAGGTTCTGGTGGAAAGTAACTTTCTTGCCTGGAAAACAGCGGCTGGATGTCCACCCAAGATTCAGAATTTTTGCACTTGCAAGATTTTTTTGCTTACAACTATCATGATCCATGGTCCGGATCATGTTTTTGTTATGTTCTGTTAGTTTTGGACTCCCTTAGTTCCTGTTTTTGTGCACCCTCGTTAGTTACCATGGTTACTTATTATTTCCACCTGCCTCTGATTAGTGTTCGGCACGTTCACCTGCTGCCGAGCACTAATCAGAGAGCTATTTATTCCCGTTGCTCGCCACACTCGGTCTGGCGTCATTGTTCGCTTTATGCCTGGTCCACGTAAGCTTTGTTTGGTTCATGCCACAGTCAACGTAAGATTTCCTTGTCCATAGTTTATGCTAAGTGTTAGTTTAGCTCCAAGTGCGATCAGCGCGTTGTGCCTTCGCCTTGTTTTCCGTTTTTTGTACCTCTTTGAGTTTTGATAACTAAATCATATTTTTACCTACACGCCTTGTCGGGAGTAGTCCGTCTGCCTTCCTGGGAGAACGACCCCGCAGTAAGCTGTGCAAACCACGTCGTGACAACAACATGTTACTGTATTTGACTAACGCAGCAAATACTGAAGAAATCAAAATATATGAAAAGCAATATTGTTAGTGTCCTGTATTACTGTAATGGTAATTTAAAGCATGTTGAGCCCAGGTGTCAAATTCAAGGCACACAGGCTTTGAATTTAACTATTGTGATAGTTATGGAATATCACAATAACCTGCCATTTATGGTGAAACGGTAAAAGTGAAGATAAAAAACACCCCGTAGAACTCCACCTTTTTGACTATGAGTCCGTCAGTGCATGCAGTCTTCAGAGACCTCAAAACACGACTATAAAATAACACTTAGGCTATTAAACTACATCAATTAAGTTGAAGTAGCACACCTGTACTGCAAAGCTGGAGTAGTGGGCTTTGCTTATCACACGGTACGGCAGTCAGTTTTCTGTCAGCAATATTACAGACATTGTGAGTTTTATCGGATAGTGGTAACTCTCCCGCATAATGGCGTAAATGCTTGTCATAAGTGTCATCATTATTCACCGAAATAGACGGTTTCAAAATAAATTGTTGACAAATTAGCAGAAACAGGCGAAAATAATGTTTTAGGAACTCAGGTCAGTCGATGTTCCACCACTGCCGCCAACACGCTCTCCGGAGCAGACATCGAGGCAAATGTCCCCAAAACTGCGGGAGATTTATTATTTTATAATCTTCTCCGCGGTTCAGAAAATGTTGACATTGATTGCACAGAACCCTTGCTAACGCGACAAATGCGCCAGTGCTGATACGACTAGAATTGAAGTATGTCTACTTCCGAGTTCACTGCGGTCTGGCTCGACCTTGCTAAGGTAACAGTGAAAACGTGGACTGGATTATGTCCGTACAGTAATGTGGGCGTTGCTGATGGAACAGATTGGATTGGATAATAAACGCTGACAAAGGGTTTTCAGATGATTTATAATCATAGTGAATATTGACAGGTTATTACTAGGTTATTATTATTAAGTCATATTCCTGCATATTCATATTGAATTGTTCTGCAAAAATAAAGAATTACACCAAATGATTAGGGTTGATATGTATCTGTCCGTCGCGGTGAAGAAGGAGCTGAGCCGGAAGGCAAAGCTCTCAATTTACCAGTCGATCTACGTTCCCATTCTCACCTATGGTCATGAGCTCTGAGTTATGACCGAAAGGACAAGATCACGGGCGCAAGCGGCCGAAATGAGTTTCCTTCGTTGGATGGCGGGGCTCTCCCTTAGAGATAAGATGAGAAGCTCTGTCATTCGGGAGGGGTTCAGAGTAAAGCTCCACTTTGAGAGGAGCCAGCTGAGGTGGTTCGGGCATCTGGCCAGAACGCCTCCCTGGGGAGGTGTTTAGGGTGCGTACGACCGGTAGGAGACCTCGGGGAAGACCCAGGACACTTTGTGAAGACTATGTCTACCACCTGGCCTGGGAGCACCTCGTGATCCCCCGGGAAGAGCCGGACAAAGTAGCTGGGGATAGGGAAGTCTGGGCTTCTCTGCTTAGGCCATTTCCCCCGTGACGCGTCTTCGGATAAGCGTAAATAGATGGTTGTAAAGTTTGAACAACCAAAACAAAGTATAATTGTTCAAATATCAGCCTTTTTAAGAAAAAAAATATACACAGTGATAACACCAGTGAACACCAAATTACCGTATTTCCTTGAATTGGCGCAGGGAATATAGTATTCGCACGTCTAGAATTACTGCCGGGTCAAACTCGTTTCTCAAAATAATTAACGCATGCTTGGCCTTATCGCCGGTTTATTATTGAAGCCGGATCAAATTCGTTTCGCAAAATATTAATTTTATTATCGCATGTCTATAATTTTCACCGGGTCAAACTCGTTTCGCAAAATATTTAGCATATGGCGAGAACTTCCACCGGGTCAAATTCGTTACGTCACGAGTGACGCATCTGTCCTCATTTTCAAAATGGAGGAAGCTGCTTTCAGTAGTTTACAATCGCACAAAGGAAAAAAGATAAAGAGCTATTCAGTAGGATTTAAGGTCCAAGCTATTGAATACCGGTACAGTATGCTAAAGAGAACAGTAAGCAGTTATGTTTTATTAATATACCGTAGCTGCGTGTGTCAAATACTGTATGTCATTAAATGACTCCCGCCTCTTGGTGGTAGAGGGCGCTGCCGCGCTAGTGATCCTTCTTGCGACTTCCGGTACTGCAGAAGAAGTGAACACACGCAGCAAGAGATTATTTTTTTCCCCTTTTAACATGGAGGATTACATGCCGGTATCTAAAATAAAACAGTTTTTTAAATTGGACTTTCAATGGAAGCAGGAGGTAATAATTAAAGGAATATCTCCATCGAGACAGAGACTTTTAAAAAGGAAAAAAGAAAATAATGAAGACTTCTATAAACAAGTTATCGATGCTTTTGGTCAGAAGGAGCTGCAAATGGACTCCATTTATAAGTAGAGGTAAGACCATAATAACGTTTTTTTGAATTAAGAGTGCTTTTCATGATGGTATGCTTACATCACACTCAAAGCGCACGCCTAAATTTTATGGATTCCTTTTGGTAAACGCCGGAGTGAGAAGAGGTTTTAAAATAATTGCCGCATGCACGGCCATCCCGCCGGTTTCCGGTAAACGCAGGAGTGACAGGAGGTTTTAAATTAATTAACGCCCCTGCGGCCATTCAAGGAAATACGGTAAGTGATAACACATACGTTCTGCATAAAAAAAAATTGGATAAACAATCAAAAACGTAATGGCTCGTTATAATTCTGCATAATACTAGTTCCTACAGGAATGGGCTTTGTTTATTACTGATCTCTATTGATACAATTATTTGTGTGTCCGTGTGTGTTAGCGACCCGTGGTGTGGCGTGACCAAAATAGCATGGCCATCAAATTGGTTGACTACCCTAAAAATAATTGCGCCTCTTGAGTTTTGGGAGACTACACCGTAGAGTACCAATGATTCATCTAATGTCAAAATACTAACAATCAGATTAAAACAGAATAATAATAGGGGTAAGGGTTAGGGGGTGTTGACACCTTTTATTGCACAGATAAGTCTGTGCCTGTGTTCCAGATATTGTCATATAAATAGCAGGGTCATATAAATGTCGGGGGATTGTGTGTGTGTGTGTGTCTTCTCGAGTGTTGGACTGCTTGCAGGACAAGAGAGTTGAGGGCTAAAAGTAAAGACGAGAAGATTGAACTTTGAAAAATTCAAACCTTCCAAACAAATCATCCTGTTCTAGGTATGTGTTTATGTTTTAGCATTTTCTAGGACTATATAATGCATGTCATTCAGCTCATAGCTAATACTGGACAGTTGAAACTGTGTTTTTGAGTAAAGGAATAATGAATATTGTTTTTGAAATGTTAAAATAGTACGTAAACTATTACTAAAAATTCAAAAAATATAAATCAATCAGAATCAGAATCAGAAATACTTTAATAACCACCGAGGGGAAATTAACATTTTCAGCACAATCCCATTCAAGAGTGGACAAACATTACGGGGAGACAGAACAGGATCAAACATTACTGGGAGACAGAACAGGATCGTTGACGGGTCTGCCAACTTCTGGCACCCCTTACAAAAATGGTGAGAAACAGGTAAACGCTGGGGATAGGGGGTGAGAAAAGAAAAAAAGTCTATGCCTGGGCCCCTGGAGAGGGGGTCCAGACTGAGGCAAAGGGAGAAAAAAAACAACCTCTTAGCCATAGCACACAAAAACATGTGTGTAAGAGGGAAACATCAAAGAACACAAATACACTGTGGTGGCCTCTGTGGTGTTCCACGCCATCGTCTGCTGGGGTGGGCGGAGCATGGCCAGAGACAGGAGCAGACCCAACAAAGCAACCAAGCGAGTCGACTCCACCCTCGGCAGCCCGCCAACTCTCAATATGACGTATTTCGGGTGAAAAGAACTACAAAACAAGAAGTCGACAAACGGATACAGTGCTGGAAGTAGTTCTGCTACTACGAAACAAAATAGCGGGTCGCCTGATAAAAACTACACATACAAATGTGACATTTAGCAACTCGTGGTTGTAGGAATCATAAATCATTGTGGTGAATTTCCGGGTTAAAAACAAGATGGCAGTTCCATTATTTAAAATCAATCAATCAATCAATGTTTATTTATATAGCCCTAAATCACAAGTGTCTCAAAGGGCTGCACAAGCCACAACGACATCCTCTCCCCTAGGGGAGACCCGATGCAATGGACTTCGAGTGGGTCTAGCATAATATTGTGAGAGTCCAGTCCATTGTGGATCTAACATAATAGTGAGAGTCCAGTCCATAGTGGATCTAGCATAATAGTGTGAGAGTCCAGTCCATAGTGGATCTAACATAATAGTGAGAGTCCAGTCCATAGTGGATCTAACATAATATTGTGAGAGTCCAGTCCATAGTGGATCTAACATAATAGTGAGAATCCAGTGCATAGTGGATCTAACATAATATTGTGAGAGTCCAGTCCATTGTGGGTCTAGCATAATATTGTGAGAGTCCAGTCCATAGTGGATCTAACATAATAGTGAGAGTCAAGTCCATAGTGGATCTAACATAATAGTGAGAGTCCAGTCCATAGTGGATCTAACATAATAGTGAGAGTCCAGTCCATAGTGGATCTAACATAATAGTGTGAGAGTCCAGTCCATAGTGGATCTAACATAATAGTGTGAGAGTCCAGTCCATAGTGGATCTAACATAATAGTGAGAGTCCAGTCCATAGTGGATCTAACATAATATTGTGAGAGTCCAGTCCATTGTGGATCTAACATAATAGTGTGAGAGTCCAGTCCATAGTGGATCTAACATAATAGTGAGAGTCCAGTCCATAGTGGATCTAACATAATAGTGAGAGTCCAGTCCATAGTGGATCTAACATAATAGTGAGAGTCCAATCCATAGTGGATCTAACATAATATTGTGAGAGTCCAGTCCATTGTGGGTCTAGCATAATATTGTGAGAGTCCAGTCCATAGTGGATCTAACATAATAGTGAGAGTCCAGTCCAAAGTGGATCTAACATAATAGTGAGAGTCCAGTCCATAGTGGATCCAACATAATAGTGAGAGTCCAGTCCATAGTGGATCTAACATAATAGTGTGAGAGTCCAGTCCATAGTGGATCTAACATAATAGTGTGAGAGTCCAGTCCATAGTGGATCTAACATAATAGTGAGAGTCCAGTCCATAGTGGATCTAACATAATATTGTGAGAGTCCAGTCCATTGTGGATCTAACATAATAGTGTGAGAGTCCAGTCCATAGTGGATATAACATAATAGTGAGAGTCCAGTCCATAGTGGATCTAACATAATAGTGAGAGTCCAGTCCATAGTGGACATAACATAATAGTGAGAGTCCAATCCATAGTGGATCTAACATAATATTGTGAGAGTCCAGTCCATTGTGGGTCTAGCATAATATTGTGAGAGTCCAGTCCATAGTGGATCTAACATAATATTGTGAGAGTCCAGTCCATAGTGGATCTAACATAATAGTGAGAGTCCAGTCCATAGTGGATCTAACATAATATTGTGAGAGTCCAGTCCATTGTGGATCTAACATAATAGTGAGAGTCCAGTCCATAGTGGATCTAACATAATATTGTGAAAGTCCAGTCCATAGTGGATCTAACATAATAGTGAGAGTCCAGTCCATAGTGGATCTAACATAATAGTGTGAGAGTCCAGTCCATAGTGGATCTAACATAATAGTGAGAGTCCAATCCATAGTGGATCTAACATAATATTGTGAGAGTCCAGTCCATAGTGGATCTAACATAATATTGTGAGAGTCCAGTCCATTGTGGGTCTAGCACAGAGGTCGGCAACCCAAAATGTTGAAAGAGCCATATTGGACCAAAAATACAAAAACAAATCGGTCTGGAGCCGCAACAAATTAAAAGCCATATTACATACAGATAGTGTGTCATGAGGTATACCTTGAATTAAGAGGACTTAAAGGAAACTAAATGAGCTCAAATATACCTACAAATGAGGCATAATGATGCAATATGTACATATAGCTAGCCTGAATAGCATGTTAGCATCGATTAGCTTGCAGTCATGCAGTGACCAAATATGTCTGATTAGCACTCCACACAAGTCAATAACATCAACAAAACTCACCTTTGTGCATTCACGCACAAAGTTAAAAGTGTGGTGGACAAAATGAGACAGAAAAAGGAGTGGCATAAAACACGTCCTAGAGAGTCGGAAAAAGTTATACATGGAAACAATCTATACGGTGAGTTCAAGGACCGCCAAAATAAGTAGGACAAAACGGCGCTCGCCAAATACTCGAATCAGTGAAGCATGTTTAGTATAAACAGAGTGATTTATAACAATTAGGGAGGTTTGTGTCATGTTTGTCCTCCTACAGAAACCATACTAAAACAAAAAAAAATATTTTTTTTCCCCTCATCTTTTTCCATTCTTCATACATTTTTGAAAAATCTCCAGAGAGCCACTAGGGCGGCGCTAAAGAGCCTCATGCGGCTCTAGAGCAGCGGGTTGCCGACCCCTGGTCTAGCATAATAGTGAGAGTCCAGTCCATAGTGGATCTAACATAATATTGTGAGAGTCCAGTCCATTGTGGATCTAACATAATAGTGAGAGTCCAGTTCATAGTGGATCTAACATAATAGTGTGAGAGTCCAGTCCATTGTGGATCTAACATAATAGTGTGAGAGTCCAGTCCATAGTGGATCTAACATAATAGTGAGAGTCCAGTTCATAGTGGATCTAACATAATAGTGTGAGAGTCCAGTCCATTGTGGATCTAACATAATAGTGAGAGTCCAGTTCATAGTGGATCTAACATAATAGTGTGAGAGTCCAGTCCATTGTGGATCTAACATAATAGTGAGAGTCCAGTTCATAGTGGATCTAACATAATAGTGTGAGAGTCCAGTCCATAGTGGATCTAACATAATAGTGAGAGTCCAGTTCATAGTGGATCTAACATAATAGTGTGAGAGTCCAGTCCATTGTGGATCTAACATAATAGTGTGAGAGTCCAGTCCATAGTGGATCTAACATAATAGTGAGAGTCCAGTCCATAGTGGATCTAACATAATAGTGAGAGAGTCCATTTCATAGTGGATCTAACATAATAGTGAGAATCCAGTGCATAGTGGATCTAACATAATATTGTGAGAGTCCAGTCCATTGTGGGTCTAGCATAATATTGTGAGAGTCCAGTCCATAGTGGATCTAACATAATAGTGAGAGTCCAGTCCATAGTGGATCTAACATAATAGTGAGAGTCCAGTCCATAGTGGATCTAACATAATAGTGTGAGAGTCCAGTCCATAGTGGATCTAACATAATAGTGTGAGAGTCCAGTCCATAGTGGATCTAACATAATAGTGAGAGTCCAGTCCATAGTGGATCTAACATAATATTGTGAGAGTCCAGTCCATAGTGGATCTAACATAATAGTGAGAGTCCAGTCCATAGTGGATCTAACATAATAGTGAGAGTCCAGTCCATAGTGGATCTAACATAATAGTGAGAGTCCAATCCATAGTGGATCTAACATAATATTGTGAGAGTCCAGTCCATTGTGGGTCTAGCATAATATTGTGAGAGTCCAGTCCATAGTGGATCTAACATAATAGTGAGAGTCCAGTCCAAAATGGATCTAACATAATAGTGAGAGTCCAGTCCATAGTGGATCCAACATAATAGTGAGAGTCCAGTCCATAGTGGATCTAACATAATAGTGAGAGTCCAGTCCATAGTGGATCCAACATAATAGTGAGAGTCCAGTCCATAGTGGATCTAACATAATAGTGTGAGAGTCCAGTCCATAGTGGATCTAACATAATAGTGAGAGTCCAGTCCATAGTGGATCTAACATAATATTGTGAGAGTCCAGTCCATTGTGGATCTAACATAATAGTGTGAGAGTCCAGTCCATAGTGGATCTAACATAATAGTGAGAGTCCAGTCCATAGTGGATCCAACATAATAGTGAGAGTCCAGTCCATAGTGGATCTAACATAATAGTGAGAGTCCAGTCCATAGTGGATCTAACATAATAGTGTGAGAGTCCAGTCCATAGTGGATCTAACATAATAGTGAGAGTCCAGTCCATAGTGGATCTAACATAATAGTGAGAGTCCAGTCCATAGTGGATCTAACATAATAGTGAGAGTCCAATCCATAGTGGATCTAACATAATATTGTGAGAGTCCAGTCCATTGTGGGTCTAGCATAATATTGTGAGAGTCCAGTCCATAGTGGATCTAACATAATAGTGAGAGTCCAGTCCAAAGTGGATCTAACATAATAGTGAGAGTCCAGTCCATAGTGGATCCAACATAATAGTGAGAGTCCAGTCCATAGTGGATCTAACATAATAGTGTGAGAGTCCAGTCCATAGTGGATCTAACATAATAGTGTGAGAGTCCAGTCCATAGTGGATCTAACATAATAGTGAGAGTCCAGTCCATAGTGGATCTAACATAATATTGTGAGAGTCCAGTCCATTGTGGATCTAACATAATAGTGTGAGAGTCCAGTCCATAGTGGATCTAACATAATAGTGAGAGTCCAGTCCATAGTGGATCTAACATAATAGTGAGAGTCCAGTCCATAGTGGACATAACATAATAGTGAGAGTCCAATCCATAGTGGATCTAACATAATATTGTGAGAGTCCAGTCCATTGTGGGTCTAGCATAATATTGTGAGAGTCCAGTCCATAGTGGATCTAACATAATATTGTGAGAGTCCAGTCCATTGTGGATCTAACATAATAGTGTGAGAGTCCAGTCCATAGTGGATCTAACATAGTAGTGAGAGTCCAATCCATAGTGGATCTAACATAATATTGTGAGAGTCCAGTCCATAGTGGATCTAACATAATATTGTGAGAGTCCAGTCCATAGTGGATCTAACATAATATTATGAGAGTCCAGTCCATAGTGGATCTAACATAATATTGTGAGAGTCCAGTCCATTGTGGGTCTAGCACAGAGGTCGGCAACCCAAAATGTTGAAAGAGCGATATTGGACCAAAAATACAAAAACAAATCGGTCTGGAGCCGCAACAAATTAAAAGCCATATTACATACAGATAGTGTGTCATGAGGTATACCTTGAATTAAGAGGACTTAAAGGAAACTAAATGAGCTCAAATATACCTACAAATGAGGCATAATGATGCAATATGTACATATAGCTAGCCTGAATAGCATGTTAGCATCGATTAGCTTGCAGTCATGCAGTGACCAAATATGTCTGATTAGCACTCCACACAAGTCAATAACATCAACAAAACTCACCTTTGTGCATTCACGCACAACGTTAAAAGTGTGGTGGACAAAATGAGACAGAAAAAGGAGTGGCATAAAACACGTCCTAGAGAGTCGGAAAAAGTTATACATGGAAACAAACTATACGGTGAGTTCAAGGACCGCCAAAATTAGTAGGACAAAACGGCGCTCGCCAAATACTCGAATCAGTGAAGCATGTTTAGTATAAACAGTGTGCTTTATAACAATTAGGGAGGTTTGTGTCATGTTTGTCCTCCTACAGAAACCATACTAAAACAAAAAAATATATTTTTTTTCCCCTCATCTTTTTCCATTCTTCATACATTTTTGAAAAATCTCCAGAGAGCCACTAGGGCGGCGCTAAAGAGCCTCATGCGGCTCTAGAGCAGCGGGTTGCCGACCCCTGTTCTAGCATAATAGTGAGAGTCCAGTCCATAGTGGATCTAACATAATATTGTGAGAGTCCAGTCCATAGTGGATCTAACATAATAGTGAGAGTCCAGTCCATAGTGGATCTAACATAATATTGTGAGAGTCCAGTCCATAGTGGATCTAACATAATAGTGAGAGTCCAGTCCATAGTGGATCTAACATAATATTGTGAGAGTCCAGTCCATTGTGGATCTAACATAATAGTGAGAGTCCAGTCCATTGTGGATCTAACATAATAGTGAGAGTCCAGTTCATAGTGGATCTAACATAATAGTGTGAGAGTCCAGTCCATAGTGGATCTAACATAATAGTGAGAGTCCAGTTCATAGTGGATCTAACATAATAGTGTGAGAGTCCAGTCCATAGTGGATCTAACATAATAGTGAGAGTCCAGTTCATAGTGGATCTAACATAATAGTGTGAGAGTCCAGTCCATAGTGGATCTAACATAATATTGTGAGAGTCCAGTCCATTGTGGATCTAACATAATAGTGAGAGTCCAGTTCATAGTGGATCTAACATAATAGTGAGAGTCCAGTCCATAGTGGATCTAACATAATAGTGTGAGAGTCCAGTCCATTGTGGATCTAACATAATAGTGAGAGTCCAGTCCATAGTGGATCTAACATAATAGTGTGAGAGTCCAGTCCATTGTGGATCTAACATAATAGTGTGAGAGTCCAGTCCATAGTGGATCTAACATAATATTGTGAGAGTCCAGTCCATTGTGGATCTAACATAATAGTGAGAGTCCAGTTCATAGTGGATCTAACATAATAGTGTGAGAGTCCAGTCCATAGTGGATCTAACATAATATTGTGAGAGTCCAGTCCATTGTGGATCTAACATAATAGTGAGAGTCCAGTTCATAGTGGATCTAACATAATAGTGTGAGAGTCCAGTCCATTGTGGATCTAACATAATAGTGTGAGAGTCCAGTCCATAGTGGATCTAACATAATAGTGAGAGTCCAGTCCATAGTGGATCTAACATAATAGTGAGAGTCCAGTTCATAGTGGATCTAACATAATAGTGAGAGTCCAGTCCATAGTGGATCTAACATAATAGTGAGAGTCCAGTTCATAGTGGATCTAACATAATAGTGTGAGAGTCCAGTCCATTGTGGATCTAACATAATAGTGTGAGAGTCCAGTCCATAGTGGATCTAACATAATAGTGAGAGTCCAGTCCATAGTGGATCTAACATAATAGTGAGAGAGTCCAGTTCATAGTGGATCTAACATAATAGTGAGAATCCAGTGCATAGTGGATCTAACATAATATTGTGAGAGTCCAGTCCATTGTGGGTCTAGCATAATATTGTGAGAGTCCAGTCCATAGTGGATCTAACATAATAGTGAGAGTCCAGTTCATAGTGGATCTAACATAATAGTGAGAGTCCAGTCCATAGTGGATCTAACATAATAGTGAGAGTCCAGTTCATAGTGGATCTAACATAATAGTGTGAGAGTCCAGTCCATTGTGGATCTAACATAATAGTGTGAGAGTCCAGTCCATAGTGGATCTAACATAATAGTGAGAGTCCAGTCCATAGTGGATCTAACATAATAGTGAGAGAGTCCAGTTCATAGTGGATCTAACATAATAGTGAGAATCCAGTGCATAGTGGATCTAACATAATATTGTGAGAGTCCAGTCCATTGTGGGTCTAGCATAATATTGTGAGAGTCCAGTCCATAGTGGATCTAACATAATAGTGAGAGTCCAGTCCATAGTGGATCTAACATAATAGTGAGAGTCCAGTCCATAGTGGATCTAACATAATAGTGAGAGTCCAGTCCATAGTGGATCTAACATAATAGTGTGAGAGTCCAGTCCATAGTGGATCTAACATAATAGTGTGAGAGTCCAGTCCATAGTGGATCTAACATAATAGTGAGAGTCCAGTCCATAGTAGATCTAACATAATATTGTGAGAGTCCAGTCCATTGTGGATCTAACATAATAGTGTGAGAGTCCAGTCCATAGTGGATCTAACATAATAGTGAGAGTCCAGTCCATAGTGGATCTAACATAATAGTGAGAGTCCAGTCCATAGTGGATCTAACATAATAGTGAGAGTCCAATCCATAGTGGATCTAACATAATATTGTGAGAGTCCAGTCCATTGTGGGTCTAGCATAATATTGTGAGAGTCCAGTCCATAGTGGATCTAACATAATAGTGAGAGTCCAGTCCAAAGTGGATCTAACATAATAGTGAGAGTCCAGTCCATAGTGGATCTAACATAATAGTGAGAGTCCAGTCCATAGTGGATCTAACATAATAGTGAGAGTCCAGTCCATAGTGGATCTAACATAATAGTGAGAGTCCAGTCCATAGTGGATCTAACATAATAGTGTGAGAGTCCAGTCCATAGTGGATCTAACATAATAGTGTGAGAGTCCAGTCCATAGTGGATCTAACATAATAGTGAGAGTCCAGTCCATAGTAGATCTAACATAATATTGTGAGAGTCCAGTCCATAGTGGATCTAACATAATAGTGAGAGTCCAGTCCATAGTGGATCTAACATAACAGTGTGAGAGTCCAGTCCATAGTGGATCTAACATAATAGTGAGAGTCCAGTCCATAGTGGATCTAACATAATAGTGAGAGTCCAGTCCATAGTGGATCTAACATAATAGTGAGAGTCCAATCCATAGTGGATCTAACATAATATTGTGAGAGTCCAGTCCATTGTGGGTCTAGCATAATATTGTGAGAGTCCAGTCCATAGTGGATCTAACATAATAGTGAGAGTCCAGTCCAAAGTGGATCTAACATAATAGTGAGAGTCCAGTCCATAGTGGATCCAACATAATAGTGAGAGTCCAGTCCATAGTGGATCTAACATAATAGTGTGAGAGTCCAGTCCATAGTGGATCTAACATAATAGTGTGAGAGTCCAGTCCATAGTGGATCTAACATAATAGTGAGAGTCCAGTCCATAGTGGATCTAACATAATATTGTGAGAGTCCAGTCCATTGTGGATCTAACATAATAGTGTGAGAGTCCAGTCCATAGTGGATCTAACATAATAGTGAGAGTCCAGTCCATAGTGGATCTAACATAATAGTGAGAGTCCAATCCATAGTGGATCTAACATAATATTGTGAGAGTCCAGTCCATTGTGGGTCTAGCATAATATTGTGAGAGTCCAGTCCATAGTGGATCTAACATAATATTGTGAGAGTCCAGTCCATTGTGAATCTAACATAATAGTGTGAGAGTCCAGTCCATAGTGGATCTAGCATAATAGTGAGAGTCCAGTCCATAGTGGATCTAACATAATAGTGTGAGAGTCCAGTCCATAGTGGATCTAACATAATAGTGAGAGTCCAGTTCATAGTGGATCTAACATAATAGTGTGAGAGTCCAGTCCATTGTGGATCTAACATAATAGTGTGAGAGTCCAGTCCATAGTGGATCTAACATAATAGTGAGAGTCCAGTCCATAGTGGATCTAACATAATAGTGAGAGTCCAGTCCATAGTGGATCTAACATAATAATGAGAGTCCAATCCATAGTGGATCTAACATAATATTGTGAGAGTCCAGTCCATTGTGGGTCTAGCATAATATTGTGAGAGTCCAGTCCATAGTGGATCTAACATAATATTGTGAGAATCCAGTCCATAGTGGATCTAACATAATAGTGAGAGTCCAGTCCATAGTGGATCTAACATAATATTGTGAGAGTCCAGTCCATTGTGGATCTAACATAATAGTGAGAGTCCAGTCCATAGTGGATCTAACATAATATTGTGAAAGTCCAGTCCATAGTGGATCTAACATAATAGTGAGAGTCCAGTCCATAGTGGATCTAACATAATAGTGTGAGAGTCCAGTCCATAGTGGATCTAACATAATAGTGAGAGTCCAGTCCATAGTGGATCTAACATAATAGTGAGAGTCCAATCCATAGTGGATCTAACATAATATTGCGAGAGTCCACTCCATTGTGGGTCTAGCATAATATTGTGAGAGTCCAGTCCATAGTGGATCTAACATAATAGTGTGAGAGTCCAGTCCATAGTGGATCTAACATAATAGTGAGAGTCCAGTCCATAGTGGATCCAACATAATAGTGAGAGTCCAGTCCATATTGGATCTAACATAATAGTGATAGTCCAATCCATAGTGGATCTAACATAATATTGTGAGAATCCAGTCCATAGTGGATCTAACATAATAGTGAGAGTCCAATCCATAGTGGATCTAACATAATATTGTGAGAGTCCAGTCCATTGTGGGTCTAGCATAATATTGTGAGAGTCCAGTCCATAGTGGATCTAACATAATAGTGTGAGAGTCCAGTCCATAGTGGATCTAACATAATAGTGAGAATCCAGTCCATAGTGGATCTAACATAATAGTGAGAGTCCAGTCCATAGTGGATCTAACATAATAGTGAGAGTCCAGTCCATAGTGGATCTAACATAATAGTGAGAGTCCAATCCATAGTGGATCTAACATAATATTGTGAGAGTCCAGTCCATTGTGGGTCTAGCATAATAGTGTGAGAGTCCAGTCCATAGTGGATCTAACATAATAGTGAGAGTCCAGTCCATAGTGGATCTAACATAATATTGTGAGAGTCCAGTCCATTGTGGATCTAACATAATAGTGAGAGTCCAGTCCATAGTGGATCTAACATAATATTGTGAAAGTCCAGTCCATAGTGGATCTAACATAATAGTGAGAGTCCAGTCCATAGTGGATCTAACATAATAGTGTGAGAGTCCAGTCCATAGTGGATCTAACATAATAGTGAGAGTCCAATCCATAGTGGATCTAACATAATAGTGAGAGTCCAGTCCATAGTGGATCTAACATAATAGTGAGAGTCCAATCCATAGTGGATCTAACATAATATTGTGAGAGTCCAGTCCATTGTGGGTCTAGCATAATATTGTGAGAGTCCAGTCCATAGTGGATCTAACATAATAGTGGGAGTCCAGTCCAAAGTGGATCTAACATAATCGTGAGAGTCCAGTCCATAGTGGATCTAACATAATAGTGAGAGTCCAGTCCATAGTGGATCTAACATAATAGTGTGAGAGTCCAGTCCATAGTGGATCTAACATAATAGTGTGAGAGTCCAGTCCATAGTGGATCTAACATAATAGTGAGAGTCCAGTCCAAAGTGGATCTAACATAATAGTGAGAGTCAAGTCCATAGTGGATCTAACATAATAGTGAGAGTCCAGTCCATAGTGGATCTAACATAATAGTGTGAGAGTCCAGTCCATAGTGGATCTAACATAATAGTGTGAGAGTCCAGTCCATAGTGGATCTAACATAATAGTGTGAGAGTCCAGTCCATAGTGGATCTAACATAATATTGTGAGAGTCCAGTCCATTGTGGATCTAACATAATAGTGTGAGAGTCCAGTCCATAGTGGATCTAACATAATAGTGAGAGTCCAGTCCATAGTGGATCTAACATAATAGTGAGAGTCCAGTCCATAGTGGATCTAACATAATAGTGAGAGTCCAATCCATAGTGGATCTAACATAATATTGTGAGAGTCCAGTCCATTGTGGGTCTAGCATAATATTGTGAGAGTCCAGTCCATAGTGGATCTAACATAATATTGTGAGAGTCCAGTCCATAGTGGATCTAACATAATAGTGAGAGTCCAGTCCATAGTGGATCTAACATAATATTGTGAGAGTCCAGTCCATTGTGGATCTAACATAATAGTGAGAGTCCAGTCCATAGTGGATCTAACCTAATATTGTGAAAGTCCAGTCCATAGTGGATCTAACATAACAGTGAAAGTCCAGTCCATAGTGGATCTAACATAACAGTGAGAGTCCAGTCCATAGTGGGGCCAGCAGGAGACCATCCCGAGCGGAGACGGGTCAGCAGTGCAGAGATATCCCCAACCGATGCACAGGCGAGCGGTCCACCCCGGGTCCCGACTCCGGACTGTCAGCACTTCATCCATGGCCACCGGACCTGTGCCCCCCCTTCCACAAGGGAGAGGGGAGCAGAGCAGAAAAGAAAAGAAGCAGCAGATCAACTTGTCTAAAAAGGGGGTCTATTTAAAGGCAGATCGTCCCTTGGATCAGTCTATCCCTCGCCCCCGTCCTCTTTGCCAACCTCTGTAGTCGCAAGTTGATCCCCCGCCCCCAAATTCGCCCGTCCTTTTGGAAGCTTGGTCATCGTTTTTAGAAGGCGGCCTATTTCGGTCCACCGATTTTGCGCCTCTGATGTTACACGTATTTCCGCCTTGAGTTCTAAACCGTGGGTGAGCTGGAGGTGGTAATGACCTGCACCAGGGGCTTATTTTGGAAACAGAGGAATATTACGTCTCTGTTTTAGGAAGACAGCCCGGCAAATGGCCGCCCTTACCTTGCAACAAATGTTCCGCCGATATAAAAAGGGCTACTAATGGAGTTAGCAATGTCAATAATCACCATCATGAATTGTCAAAATAGGTTGACCTGACCATTAAATGTTTCCAGCAAATGCGGGCCTACAAAAAATGATAATCATTCAACACATTCGCTCTTTCAAAAGAATGACAGCATGCTCTAACACCATTGTATACCTCTGAGTGCTTTTTATTTAGCTATTAATTTATGACATTGGAGTTGTGGTTGACATTTCTGCATTATTCTTCCAACTTTTCTGAGGAGCATTTTTTGGAACCTTCAGTATTTTTGATAAACTGGTGTTCTTATATATATATATATATATATATATATATATATATATATATATATATATATATATATATATATATATATATATATATATATATATATATATATATATATATATATATATATATATATATATATATATATATATATATATATATATATATATATATTTCCTTTTTGTATAGCTTATTTTTAGTAATAGAACATTGTTCATGCAAAACTAAATAAGTTATGAGAAAACTAACTGTCTTCTTTCTGTAAATAGGTGAGTCCTTTACCTTGCAAGCTTCATCTAGAGAAGAACCTCCACATTACAGAACCTAAGCTGTGACTGCTTTCTTGGTTTGTGTTTCTGAGGTATCAGGAAGGTGAGTTGAAAGGTGAGTAGAGACATACAGTCCTGTTGTTAAACAACATATGTTTGTTTAACCACTGACATGGAATATACATCTTACACACTCTTCTGCAGATCTTCAGGAAGTCCAGTAATTGTGAATATATTGAAGAACATTTCTGTTTCAGGTCATTAAACATGACTACCATTCATTACATTGGTGGAAATGGAGGCAGTCCATTTACTTTGACTGGTTGTGACAATGGTGCCACCCTCAGGAAGATTGGAGTGGCAGTGGGGGGCTGGCAGATCAAAGCCGTGCGGGCCGAACTGACCGACGGGCGTTTGGAGACATTTGGAGATGCACACATTTTCAAAGAGTTTACGTTCAACCTTGGCGAGCGCATCACCAAGCTGTCCCTGTGGGGGAACGGTAAAGGAACACGTCTGGGTGGCGTCAGGTTCTGGACGAGTTCTGGACGCGAGTTCTTTGCATACATGACCAGCTGGCCCCTGAAGACCGAGTTCTCTATCGACGTGGGGTCTGGAGTCTGCCTGGGGTTGAAGGGGAGGGCTGGCTTAGACATCGACTGCATGGGATTCCTCTTCATCCCTGCCATCAAGTCGTCTGTGCTAACCAACATAACCTATCCCAGCCTGGCCATGTACACACCCCAGGTGAGTGGTACTATGTGTGGAACACCTGAGTCAGAACATGGCAAGATAAGCGTAATATATTTCCATCATTTTTTTTCTCTATCAACTCCAGAAAATCAACTAAAATGGGATCATTTTCATTGACACGTCATTTTCCTTGTCCCCCATAAACATCACTATTTGATATTGGGTTGACAGTAATGTCTTTGGTTTAATTACAATAGGTCAATAAAATAGAATCATATTTCAAATTTTTCCCCCAGAAGATAAAGTCTCAATGTTAAAAAGGTCATCACAAACATGTTTGTGTGTGGCGGGGCTGGTTGTTTCCTCCAGGTCAACAAAGAATACATCAAATCGGTGTCTTACCACAATGACACAACTTCGCCTCAACAGCAGAAATGTACCTACAGCAGATCTGTGACCAAGTCTAACACCTGGAGCACCACCAGTAGTATTGAGTCCATCGTCAGCATGACCGTTAAAGCAGGGATCCCAGGTCTGGTGGAGGTGTCTGGTGGGTTCAGCCTGACCATAGGAAGGGAGCAGTCCTCCTCAATGAGCCACACGGAGACCATAACAGAATCCGATGAGGTCAATGTGAAGGTCCCGGCAGGAAAGACCGTGAGCGTTAAGTTCTCAGTGGGACGAGCAGTCATCGACCTCCCCTACTCGGCCAAAGTGAAAATCACATGCCTGGATGGCAGCAACCTGACCTTCAATTCCACTGGCAACTACAATGGTGTGGCTTACACTGCAGTGCATGTAAATACCACTGAGTCTGATAAAGTTATGAATGTTGAATAAGATGCATCAACATCTTACTGTGCACACTTTTAATATTCATTGCATAACATTGATTTGTACGCTAGTGCAGAGCCATGTGATCTTGCTAAATGAATTAGTCTGTCTCCCTGATCACATTGTTTAACGTTTTAATCTTATTGTGCACAATTTTAATATTCATTGCATAACATTGATTTGTACGCTAGTGCAGAGTCATTTGGTGTGGCATACTGTATATACAGCATGATGGTTGCACAGGTTTGCCTTAGGCTGCCCACAATAAAAAGCCACTCTGAAATGTGCAGTTTTGCTTCATTGAAAGAAAGAGAACGGCTGGAGCAGCGTGAAGCGGGTGTGATGGCTGGAGCAGCGTGAAGCGGGTGTGATGGCTGGAGCAGCGTGAAGCGGGTGTGATGGCTGGAGCAGCGTGAAGCGGGTGTGATGGCTGGAGCAGCGTGAAGCGGGTGTGATGTCTGGAGCAGCGTGAAGCGGGTGTGATGTCTGGAGCAGCGTGAAGCGGGTGTGATGTCTGGAGCAGCGTGAAGCGGGTGTGATGGCTGGAGCAGCGTGAAGCGGGTGTGATGTCTGGAGCAGCGTGAAGCGGGTGTGATGGCTGGAGCAGCGTGAAGCGGGTGTGATGTCTGGAGCAGTGTGAAGCGGGTGTGATGTCTGGAGCAGCGTGAAGCGGGTGTGATGTCTGGAGCAGCGTGAAGCGGGTGTGATGGCTGGAGCAGCGTGAAGCGGGTGTGATGTCTGGAGCAGTGTGAAGCGGGTGTGATGGCTGGAGCAGCGTGAAGCGGGTGTGATGTCTGGAGCAGCGTGAAGCGGGTGTGATGTCTGGAGCAGCGTGAAGCGGGTGTGATGTCAGGTCAGCTCCTCTGCTGCTTTTGCTGTTCTCCGTGGACATGGAGTGACAGAAAATTCTATAAACACGAGTACAGGGGTCGCCAATACGTCGATCGCGATCGACCAGTCAATCTTTGGGACCCTACCGGTCGATCGCAAACATATAAAAATGTATTATTTTTATTAATATGACATCAGTGACACCCCACTCGGAGCGCCAACAACAAACCCGCCTCATCTCTCTTCAGCCTCAAATCCTACGCTCTCAACACCGCGTCCCCTGAGCATGGCGGCACACCTCACCCGCTCGTCTCGCAAACGCGCATTTCATGACGTGCTCATAAAGCATGGAGCTGCAACAACGCATTAAGGCTGACTGTTGCGACATTTTCTAGCATCCTCCGCCACGCGAGGACTTGCATTTTGGGGAGGCATCATTAGAAAGGCACCCACACATTCTCTTCAGCAATGCTGGTAGTTCCTGCACACCCACCATGCAGACAGTGGTGGGTGTGCAGGAAGACCGTGTACTCAATGCGGGACTGTGATGGGGAGCCAATGAAGGGTGCGAAGGATGGGGGTGATGTGCTCATACTTCCACACCCTCATCAGGACCCTGGCAGTGCTGTTCTAAACATACTGGAGCTTTTGGAGGCTCTTGCCAGGGATCTCGATGAGGAGCGCATTACTGTAATCTAACCTAGAGGAAACAAAGGCATGGACAAGCTTCTTTGCAGATGGAAGGGAGAGGAGGGGGCGGAGTTTGGAGATGTTGATGAGCTGTTGACCATATAGTCCGGTTTTGATGTAAAGTTGTTCATGGAGACTTGAAAGTCAAAAAATTTCTTAGAAATAGTTTGAGGCTTGTCACCTCGGTTGACAATAATAGCTTTCAGATTATCTGAGTATGTTTGACAAAACTGGAGCCTTAATTTGAGCTCCGCAACACTTTTAGACAGGATTAGAACATCTTTAACCAAAATGTCCATGCGATAAACACGTAGTCGACAAACACTTGGATTCATGATCTGAAGCTCTTTTCTTGATGTTCAAGTGGTTCCTTCAAAAATGTATTTTGTTGCTCCAGCAACTCATGGACCATTGGCAAGGTAACATAGTCATCCTCACCTCTTCTTGGCCTGTTGATGATGTCTGTTGCTCAGATGAGGCTCCTGGGCTGAAAAGGAGGCAGTAGACTCAAGTTTCTCACCCATCCATCCATTTTCTACCGCTTGTTCCTCTCGGGCTCACAAGGGTAATGGAAACTATCTCAGCTGCACTTGGGCGGAAGGCAGGGTACACCCTGGACAAGTGGCCACCTCATTGCAGGGCCAACGCAGATAGATAAGACAACATTCACAGACTACTTTACAATCCACAACTTATTGACGTACAAAAATGTGTTATGATTGATAAAAAGCTGCACAAAAAGGTATGAAATCGAAAAGGAGAATTTAGGGCGACTCGCCAGTATTCTTGCTGAAACAGATGACATAGACCAACCCCACAGAGAATTCCACAGAACTTCTTCAGAAAGATCACACCCAGAATTTGTCTTCCAGTTCTTAAGAATTTCGCACTTGGGCTTCATCCAAACCAATCACATTCAAAACAATCTCAGATGATTTGCCACTCCAGGCTATGAAACCGTTAGCTTCCAAAGTTATCATTAGTGTGACTACAGAAAGTTCCTGCACTTCTTACCTGTCTGATATCATCTGTCCACTCTTCAACTTGTGACAATGCACAGCCGGTCTTAGATGATACATAGTCTGTTCTTGACACAAATCTTTCTACATATATGCTGGTTTGGTTGTGTATTTGTGCATTAAGTCCACCAAATTCAAAAAGAATGTATTGGAATTCTCACTCCAGAAGGACGTCAAATGATTAGACCTTTCTCATTCATTTGTAAATCCTCATCTGATTTGTTCATCCTCAACAACAAGATGTGAGTTGTAATGCGTGTGATCCAGCAGCCTAAGCACAGAAGTCCAGACTTTACTCTCCGCAGCCACTTTGTCCAGTTCTTCACAGGTGATCCTTCCTGTTGGACGTGCCCTAAACACCTCCCCAGGGAAGCGTTCGGGGCACATTCTGACCAGATACTCAAACCACCTAATCGGGCTTCTCTTGATGTGGAGGAGCAGCGGCTTTACTTTGAGTTCCTCCCGGATGACACAACATCTCACCCTATCTCTAAGGGAGAGACCCGCCACCCGACAGAGGAAACTCATTTTGTCGGCTTGTACCCGTGGTCTTATCTTTTCGGTCATAACCCAAAGCTCATGACCATAGGTGAGGATGGGAACGTAGATCGGCCGGTAAATTGAGGGCTTTGTCTTCCAGCTCAGTTCCTTCTTCACCACAACAAATTCATACAGGGTCCGTATCTCTGCACACATTACACCGATCCGCCTGTCGATCCCACGATCCACTCTTCCCTCACTCGTGACCAAGACTCTGAGGTACTTGAACTCCTCCACTTGGGACAATATCTTCTCCCCAACCCGGAGATAGGACTCCACCCTTTTCCGTACGAGAACCGTGGACTTGGACTTGGATGTGCTGATTCTCATCCCGGTCGCTTCACACTGAGCTGGATGTGATGCTCGTTGTGTGAATGCAGAGAAAAATGTACACACATATTATTCCGCACCACGGCTATGATCTAACTATTGTGTAAATGATGATAAGCATTTACACAATTTTTCTGGGGATCAACAGCATTAAAGATTCATACATTGACAACACGTTTACCTCTTTTCAGCAACATTGTAATACATTTCCACTCCCTAAGCAACACTTTTTTTTGGATATTTATAGAGCCGCAGTCTTGTTGGTAACACTTTCCCTACGTTTCTAGATGTACAGACTGATCCTGGTGTTAAACACAAATCGAAAACTTTGTCAGTTATACGTATTTATAACCACATTTTAATTTAGATTGCTGGTTTGTTTTTAGAGATATAGCAGATTAGTCTCGCTTAACAAGTGGCTGACTTATTTCTGTAGGCAACAAGGACTAACGTTTATTGATAACTGGCCCTCTTTCTGGGGCAAACCAGGCTTGCTGATGAGAGACGGCCTTCACCCTAACCAGGAAGGCGCCATCATCCTGTCTAGAAACATAGACTACTATTTAAGTCTCACTTGACTGACTACACTAGAGCAAGCCCGGTCACAGGCAATTACAATGTCTGTTAGTCCGGGTGAGGAGTCAGTTAAGCTAGAACTAGCCAGCGCCAGGCTGGATAATCCATGTACGCATAGCAATTCTCTTAGAATAATACACAATTCACATAATGTTTTTTCTGTTGTGTCTGTGTCAGAGGTGGACATGCATTCTACTGAGGTGGCAAATTATGATATGTCCAGTCTATTGCAGCACCAAGCAAACAATCGGAAAATTCCCGTCATATCAATTCGTAGATATGGTCGAAACTATTTAAAGTGCACTACGCATAATAAACGCAACATTGTTAATATTGCTACTACGGATAATCTTAACAAAAACTCGTCAAAACAGCCCAATACCTATAATATGGGCTTTTTAAACATAGATCATTGTCTCCCAAGGCGTTATTAGTTAATGAGGTCATTAGAGACAACAATCTTAACGTCATTGGTCTTAGCGAAACCTGGTTCAAACCAGACGAATTTTTTGCGCTCAATGAGGCATCTCCTCCTAACTATACGAATGCGCATGTTGCCCGTCCTCTTAAAAGGGGAGGGGGTGTCGCACTAATATACAATGAAAATTTCAACCTTACCCCTAACCTACATAATAAATATAAATCGTTTGAGGTGCTTACTATGAGGTCTGTCACACCGCTACCTCTCGACCTGGCTGTTATCTACCGCCCCCCTGGGCCCTATTCGGACTTTATCAGTGAATTCTCAGAGTTCGTTGCTGATCTAGTGACGCACGCCGACAATATAATCATAATGGGGGACTTTAATATCCATATGAATACCCCATCGGACCCTCAGTGCGTGGCGCTCCAAACCATAATTGATAGCTGTGGTCTTACACAAATAATACATGAACCCACGCATCGCAAAGGCAATACAATAGATCTAGTGCTTGTCAGGGGTGTCACCACCTCCAAAGTTATGATACTTCCATATACTAAAGTAATGTCCGATCATTACCTTATAAAATTTGAAGTTTTGACTCATTGTCAACAAGCTAATAATAATAATAACTGCTATAGCGGCCGCAACATTAATGCTGCCACAACGATGACTCTTGCTGACCTACTGCCTTCGGTAATGGCACCATTCCCAAATTATGTCGGCTCTATTGATAACCTCACTAACAACTTTGACGATGCCTTGCGCGAAATTATTGATACTATAGCACCGCTAAAGCAAAAAAGGGCCCCTAAAAGGCGCACCCCATGGTTTACAGAAGAAATTAGGGCTCATAAATTATCATGTAGAAAACTGGAACGCAAATGGCGCGCGACTAAACTTGAGGTTTTCCATCAAGCATGGAGTGATAGTTTAATAATTTATAAACGCATGCTTACCTTAGCTATAGCTAAATACTACTCAAATCTCATCCGCCTCAACAAAAACGATCCTAAATTTCTGTTTAGTACAGTAGCATTGCTAACCCAACAAGGGACTCCTCCCAGTAGCTCCACCCACTCGGCAGATGATTTTATGAATTTCTTTAATAAGAAAATTGAACTCATTAGAAAGGAGATTAAAGACAACGCATCCCAGCTACAACTGGGTTCTATTAACACTAAATACGACTGTATATACGACGGACACTGCCCTCCAAAATAGTCTCTCTATTTTTGATGAAATAACATTAGAGGAATTATTACAGCGTGTAAGTGGGATAAAACAAACAACATGTTTACTTGACCCACTTCCTGGGAAACTTATCAAGGAACTGTTTGTATTATTAGGTCCATCAGTGTTAAATATTATAAACTTTTCACTTTCCTCCGGCACTGTTCCCCTAGCATTCAAAAAAGCGGTTATTCATCCTCTGCTCAAAAGACCTAACCTCGATCCTGACCTCATGGTAAACTACCGGCCGTTTATTTCCAAAATTCTCGAAAAAATTGTTGCACAGCAGCTAAATGAACACTTAGTGACTAACAATCTCTGTGAACCTTTTCAGTCCGGTTTCAGGGCAAATCACTCTACGGAGACAGCCCTCGCAAAAATGACTAATGATCTATTGCTAACGATGGATTCTGATGCGTCATCTATGTTGCTGCTTCTTGATCTTAGCGCCGCTTTCGATACCGTCGATCATAATATTTTATTAGAGCGTATCAAAACACGTATTGGTATGGCAGACTTAGCCTTGTCTTGGTTTAACTCTTATCTTACTGACAGGATGCAGTGCGTCTCCCATAGCAATGTGACCTCGGACTATGTCAAGGTAACGTGCGGAGTTCCCCAGGGTTCGGTTCTTGGCCCTGCACTCTTTAGTATTTACATGCTGCCGCTGGGTGACATCATACGCAAGTACGGTGTTAGCTTTCACTGTTATGCTGATGACACTCAACTCTACATGCCCCTAAAGCTGACCAACACGCCGGACTGTAGTCAGCTGGAGGCGTGTCTTAATGAAATTAAACAATGGATGTCCGCTAACTTTTTGCAACTCAACGCTAAGAAAACAGAAAAGCTGATTATCGGTCCTGTTAGACACCGACATCTATTTAATAATACCACCTTAACATTTGACAACCAAACAATTACACAAGGAGACTCGGTAAAGAATCTGGGTATTATCTTCCACCCAACTCTCTCGTTTGAGTCACACATTAAGAGTGTTACTAAAACGGCCTTCTTTCATCTCCGTAATATCGCTAAAATTCGTTCCATCTTGTCCACTAGCGACGCTGAGATCATTATTCATGCGTTCGTTACATCTCGTCTCGATTACTGTAGCGTATTATTTTCGGGCCTCCCTATGTCTAGCATTAAAAGATTACAGTTGGTACAAAATGCGGCTGCAAGGCTTTTGACAAAAACAAGAAAGTTTGATCATATTACGCCTATACTGGCTCACTTGCACTGGCTTCCTGTGCACCTAAGATGCGACTTTAAGGTTTTACTACTTACGTATAAAATACTACACGGTTTAGCTCCAGCCTATCTCGCCGATTGTATTGTACCATATGTCCCGACAAGAAATCTGCGTTCAAAGAACTCCGGCTTATTAGTGATTCCCAGAGCCAAAAAAAAGTCTGCGGGCTATAGAGCGTTTTCTATTCAGGCTCCAGTACTCTGGAATGCCCTCCCGGTAACAGTTAGAGATGCTACCTCAGTAGAAGCATTTAAGTCCCATCTTAAAACTCATTTGTATAATCTAGCCTTTAAATAGACCCCCCTTTTTTAGACCCGTTGATCTGCCGTTTCTTTTCTTCTCTCCTCTTCTCCCCTGTCCCTTGCGAGGGGGAGTTGCATAGGTCCGGTGGCCATGGATGAAGTGCTGGCTGTCCAGAGTCGGGACCCCGGGTGGACCACTAGCCTGTGCATCGGTTGGGGACATCTCTGCGCTGCTGACCCGTCTCCGCTTGGGATGGTTTCCTGCTGGCCCCACTCTGGACTGGACTCTCGCTGATGTTTTGGATCCACTTTGGACTGGACTTTCACAATGTTATGTCAGACCCACTCGACATCCATTGCTTTCGGTCTCCCCTAGAGGGGGGGGGGGTTACCCACATATGCGGTCCTCTCCAGGGTTTCTCATAGTCATTCACCGACGTCCCACTGGGGTGAGTTTTCCTTGCCCGTATGTGGGCTCTGTACCGAGGATGTCGTTGTGGCTTGTGCAGCCCTTTGAGACACTTGTGATTTAGGGCTATATGAATAAACATTGATTGATTGATTGATGGTTTGTATTTATAATTCATGTATACATAATTTCCTCACAAGAAACAGCAGGACTACAGGAAACTTCACCTGCAGTGTCCAGTATGCAGTATTCATTTCACAGTCCCATTTTTTATTTATTTTTTTGCTAAAAAAGTTACTGAATTGATTTTAACTCACCGAATCGTTCTAAAAAACAAGAGATTGTCCCTGAATCATATCAACAACCACAAATATCGAATCGAATCGAATCATTGTTAAAACAAATCGTTACACCCCTAGTGGACACTAAGGTGGCGGCCTCTCCATTCTGGTTTTCAATTTATTTTTGCTTTGTATAAACAGAAATCATTTAATAAACAAAGCAACACATATATGAATACAAGTTTGGACATCTCAGCATTATGATGTTTTAAAACCTCATCTCATGGCACATTAGCCAATATGATTTTCAAGGATTCCACATTTTTCTTCATAAATTTACGATGTTTCATTTCAACTTCAGTTTTTCTTTGTAAAGTGTTTGTAAAGAATTGAAATAGTGGAAGATTATCAGAAATATCAGTAAATAGTACACAGGAAAGTATTGAATTAATGAAATAATTTGTTACAAAATTGCCTATCGTTCACAATCATTATGAGAGATGAGAACACACATGTTTTTTTTTAGGATTTTAAAGATTATTTTAAAAAATGTTTGGAAAATGCGGCGAAGGAGAGTCACTATTGAAGCCTTCAAAGTCCTCTAAAACAACTTCAAAACTTTTCATCGTTTTATAAACACGCTGCAGGTATATACATAATGTAGTAACAGACACCTTCATAACAATATGTAATATGTACAATATACACACTGCAAGTATATATATAATGCAAGTATATATATATATATATATATATATATATATATATATATATATATATATATATATATATATATATATATATATATATATATATAATGTAGTAACAGTAAAAACAAAAACAAAAACAAGAAAAGGAGAATTTAGGGCCACTTGCCAGTATTCTTGCTGAAACAGATAACATAGACCAACTCCACAGACAATTCCACAGAACTTCTTCCGAAAAGTCACACCCAGATGCTGTGTTTTCCATTTCTTAAGAATTTCTACCTTGGGCTCCTTCCAAAAGAATCTCAGGTGAGTTGCCATTCCAAAGTCAGTGCCTATAAAAGCATGAGGTTCACATACATCTCACCAGTAGTCTGACTACAGAGTCCCTGCACTTCATACCGGTCTGATAGCATCTGTCCACTCTTCAACTTGTGAGTATGCACATCTGCTCTTAGATGATTCATAGTCTGTTCTTGACACAAATCTTTCTACATCTATCCTGGTTTGGTTTTGTATCAATGTATTGGACATTTTACTCCAAAAGGACGTCAGATGATTAGACCAGAATAGGAGCTCTAATGAATGTGTTCTGATGTGGATGTGATGCTAGTTATGTGAATGCTCAGAAACATTGAACATGTAATATCCCGCACCACGGCTATGATATTTTATTGTGTGTGAATACTGACATTTTTCTTATTTCGATGTTCTGTCCAACTGAGCTGCTTCTTTAAAAAAAACAACCAGTTGCTAATCCGATAATGTTGTTTGTTGAATTCCGCTATCGCGTCAAAAAACACAGATTTGGATATCAAATAACCCTCCCGCTGTAGAATTTCTATTACCTCTGCCAGTGAGATTATATACAGTATGTTTTGCCAGGGTTCGTTTATCTGTTAGTTAGCAACATAAACCTGCTCAGTGGTCTAGTGGTTAGAGTGTCCGCCCTGAGATGGGTAGGTTGTGAGTTCAAACCCCGGCCGAGTCATACCAAAGACTATAAAAATGGGAGCCATTACCTCCCTGCTTGGCACTCAGCATCAAGGGTTGGAATTGGGGGTTAAATCACCAAAATGATTCCCGGGCGCAGCCACCGCTGCTGCTCACTGCTCCCCTCACCCCCCAAGTGGTGAACAAGGGGATGTGTCAAATGCAGAGGTTAATTTCACCACACCTGGTGTGTGTGTGACAATCATTGGTACTTTAACTTTAACTTTAGGGACAGATTTTGTTGAAATTCTAATAAAATGTCCGAAAGGAAGAAGTAGTTTTGAATATTATTCATGTATGAATAATATTCAAAACTACTACATTTAGTCTGTCACCTTACAGAATAGACCAAGGGTGTCCAAACTTTTTGACTTGGGGTCTGCATTGGACTTAAAAATTAACTATAAAATATATATCGATACTTTTGACACTTTTCCAGATAAAGGGAACTACAAAAAATGTCATTATTGGTTTTATTTTAACAAAAAATCTCACAACGCATTAAACATATGTTTCCTTTTGCACTCAAAGAACAATTTTAGAAGGTTAAAATGTAAATTAAAAGTAATTAAACACATTAAACTTTTCTTGTTGCACTTAAAGAACAATTGAAAATGTACTTATAGTCTGTCAAAATCAAGGATTAGATTACAATAGAACAGAAAGTTTTACTGACATTATCTGAAATTATTCATGATTTATGGTTGCCATTCCTGGTTTGTGCTTTAAGAAAAATACAATTATTAGTAGGAATTAAAAACAAAACTATGGATAAATGTACACAGATAAGTCATGTAACAGGTACAACACACACTTATTAAAGACAATACACAAATTGTATACATTTGTTACAAAATCTGCAGATCTTCAGGAAGTCCAGTAATTGTGAATATATTGAAGATCATTTCTGTTTCAGGTCATTAAACATGGCAACTACATGTACTGTAGTTGGTGGACCAGGAGGCACTCCATTTTATTTCGATGGCCGTGCAAATGGTGCCTTCCTCCAGAAGATTGGTGTGGCAGTGGATAGCTCGCAGATCAAAGCTGTGCGGGCCGAACTGACCGACGGGCGTATGAAGACCTTTGGAGAGGCACGGGGTAACACATTCAGTGAGTTCACGTTCAAACACGGCGAGCGCATCACCAAGCTGTCCCTGTGGGGGAATGATAAAGGAACATGTCTTGGTGCCTTCAAGTTCTTTACAAGTTCTGGACAAGAGTTCTATGTACACATCCCCAACTCGTCCATGGGCTCCGAAGTCCCTATCGACGTGGGGTCTGGAGTCTGCCTGGGGTTGCAGGGGAGTTCTGGCACAGACATCAACGCAATGGGATTCCTCTTCATCACTGCCATCGATTCTGCTGTGATATTCGACACAATCTATCCCAACCTGCCGTCGTACACACCCCAGGTGAGTGGTACTGTGTGTGGAACACCTGAGTCAGAACATGGCAAAATAGTGCGATACATTTCCATCAGTTCTCTATCAACTCCGTAAAAGCAACTGAAATGGGATCATTTTCATTGACATGTAATGTTCCTATTTCCTATCACTAACAATAGCATGTTATACTAAACATTATAGGCTACAATATCCCTTGTGATAAAACACTTTTATGTCGTCAGTTGTCACTAGGTGCTTTTTATAAGAATGAAGAAGGATTTGTTTTGATCAAATATGTGTTGGCTCACCTTGCGATCCATAAAGGACAACTTGATGTGTCCTGTCCACCATAAATATTATAATTTGATATTGGGTTGACAGTCATGTCTTTTGTTTGATTACAATAGATCAATAAAATAGTGTCATATTTCAAATTTCTTCCCCAGAGGATTAATAAAGAGTTTAACTCTAAATGTTAAGAAGGTCATCACGAATCTAAATATCAAATGTAGGTATGTTTTTTAAAATGTAATTTGCTTTATCACTTTAAAAAAAAGTTAAAATTTTCTGTACTGGTTATAAAGTATAATTTTTTTGTGTTGCCTAAACATTATGCATCTTTTTCTGTTTTTCTGTGTTTATGTGTGTGGGGGCTGGTTGTTTACTCTAGATCACCAAGGTAGACGTCCAGTCGGATCGTCATTTCAACCCGACTGAGGTGCCTCTAGATCAGAAATGTACCTACAGCAAATGTGTGACCGAGACTGCCAAATGGAGCACCACCAGTAAGATTGAGACCGTCGTCAGCATGAAAATTTCAGCAGCGATGGTGGAAGTGAATGGGGAGAACCAGTTGGTCCCCGGGGACACGCACATCTATCCAATAAGCCACTCGGAGGTCAGAACAAAATCAGATGAGGTCAGTGTGACAATCCCGCCAGAAAATACCAAGACCGTTGAGTTTTCAGTGGACAAAGAAGTCATCACCGACCTCGACTTCAAGGCAATGGTGAAAATCTCATGCCAGAATGGCAAAGAGCTGACCTTCCATTCCACTGGCAACTACAATGGTGTGGCTTACTCTGGAGTGCATAGAAAAATCACTTAGTCTGATAAAGTTATGAATGTTGAATAAGATGCATCAACATCTTACTGTGCACAGTTTAATATTCATTGCATAATGACTGTCACTGATAAATAAATCCTCATAAACCTGCTTGTTGTTTCCATGTCCTTCCTTTCGAGCCTTTGAAACAAAATACCGTATTTTCCGGACTATAAGACGCACTTAAAATCCTTTTTTCCCCTCAAAACTCGACAGTGCGCCTTATAACCCGGTGCGCCTAATGTAAGGAATAAATTTGGTTGAGCTTACTCACCTCGAAGCTATTTTATTTGGTATATGGTGTAATGATAAGTGTGACCAGTAGATGGCAGTCACACATAAGAGATAAGTGTAGATAGCACCATGATTGCAATATGTCTCAAGTAAACAACACCAACATTTTAAATGTTCCATTTAAAATATAGAACATTACACATGGCGCTCAAACATCTATCAAAATGTTTTAGTAGGACTTTGGTAAGCTATGAAGCCACACCGCTTGATGGATTGTACTGTGCTTCAACATAGGAGTATTATTATGGGGTGTGTATAAGGTAAGACATATTATCTGGCGTTTTGTTTCGCAATATTATGCAAAAGCAACTTTTCTTACCTTCTGGCACCTGCTGATCTGTATTTGATATCTGTAAAAGTCCTGAAAAATTATGCGCGTCCGCAAGTCGATAAGCTTCTTCTTTTTCTCGATCTTCTTGTTATGTGACATTCATCCTCCGCTGTTGCCATTTCTAATATAAAGTAGTGTAAAGTTCTTACTTATATCTGTCAGTAAACTCGCCATGAAAGCACTAAAACATACCGGTGTAGTGAGTTTACATTATTCACCCAAGGAACTTTAGGTAGAGTTCCGGTCGGACGTTTTTCACGGGACACACTCCCGGTTTTGATGTTTCCGGATGAGGAGATGCTGCTCCGTTATTGATTGAAGTAAAGTGTGAATGTCATTAAAACAGTTAGCTCCATCTTTTGACACTTCTTCCACTCCCGTTGGATTTGGGGGAACCTGCTTGTCTTGACGGAGCGGTTGTTGTTGGACACACAACAAAGGAGTGCCGCGTGCCTGCCAACCCTTTCAGTGGAGGACATGAACATTTCCACCTATTGGGAATTATAACAACAGGACATCTGCTGATTGGAGTAAGTGTTGCTCTGGTTTGTCGACAAATTGGAAGTTGCTGGGAGTCTTTAAAGTACCCCAAAGCTGCCACACAGAACTGTGGACACTGTGATATGGATAACATCGGACCGTCTGCCCTGCAGGGTGAATTTGAGGACCAGTAATACAAAACACAAAACCAGTGAAGTTGGCACATTGCGTGTATCATAAATAAAAACAGAATACAATGATTTGCAAATCCTTTTCAATTTATATTCAATTAAATGTGCACACTGAGAAACTTAATTTTGTTGGCAAATAATCATTAACTTAGAATTTAATGGCAGCAACACATTGCAAAAAAGTTGGCACAGGGGCATTTTTACCACTGTGTTACATGGCCTTTCCTTTTAACAACACTCAGTAAACGTTTGATAACTGAGTAGACCAATTTTTGAAGCTTTTCAGGTGAAATTATTTCCCATTCTTGCTTGATGTACAGCTTAAGTTGATCAACAGTCCAGGGTCTACATTGTTGTATTTTACGCTTATAAAGCGCCACACATTTTCAATGGGAGACAGGTCTGGACTACAGGCAGGCCAGTCTAGTACCCGCACTCTTTAATTACAAAGCCACAAATGTTGTAACACATGCAGAATGTGGCTTGGCATTGTCTAGCTGAAATAAGCAGGGGCGTCCATGAAAAAGACGTTGCTTGGATGGCAACATATGTTGCTCCCAAACCTTTCAGCATTAATGGTGCCTTCACAGATGTGTAAGTTACCCATGTCTTGTTTACTAATACACCCTCATTCCATCACAGATGCTACTACAGACCGTAAATGGTGAAATCCCTAAATTCCTTACAATAGCTCGTTGAGAAACATTGTTCTTAAACTGTTGGACAATATGCTCACGCATTTGTTCACAAAGTGGTGACCCTCGCCCCATCTTTGTTTGTGAATGACTGAGCATTTCATGGAATCTACTTTTATACCCAATCATGGCACCCACCTGTTCCCAATTTGCCTGTTACCTGTGGGATGTTTCAAATAAGTGTTTGATGATCATTCCTCAACTTTGTCAGTCTTTTTTGCCACTTGTGCCAGCTTTTTTTTAAACATGTCACAAGCATCAAATTCCAAATGAGCTAATGTTTGCAAAAAATAAAAGGTTTTCCAGTTCGAACATTAAATATCTTGTCTTTGCAGTCTATTCAATTGAATATAGGTTGAAAAGTATTTGCAAATCATTGTATTCTCTTTTTATTTACCATTTACTCAACGTTCCAACTTCACTGCTTTTGGGGTTTGTATATTAGTGTGTTATTAGCACTAGACATAAATAAATAGGAGACTAGGTATAAAACTAATAAGGACAGAAAACATGGGCTAGTGAGGAACAGAAGATCTAAGTTGGGCTGCAGGAGCTGGTGGTCAGTAATAATCAGAGGTGGGACCAAGTCATTGCTTTGCAAGTCACAAGTAGGTCTCAAGTCTTTGCCCTCAAGTCTCGAGTCAAGTCCCGAGTCAAGACAGGCAAGTCCCGAGTCAAGTCCAAAGTCAAGACTAGAAAGTCTCAAGTCAAGTCCCAAGTCCTGCATTTTGAGTTTCGAGTCCTTTCAAGTCCTTTTAACCACAGACTAATATTTTTACACAGATTGTGTATGCTTTTAAAACGCTGTATTTATTTATTAAAACAAGTGCATTTGAAATTGCAGGGAAAAAAATGGTGCTGACATTGCAATTCATAATAGCACTATTAACCAGTCATTTTAATAGTTTAAACAATTTTAAACATTTAACTCATTCCTTTACAGAATAAACACATTTGCAAAAACAAACATGAACATACTATTGGTTGTATTTTATGAAAATAACATTACCACAAAGTTGAGAAGGAGCAAAGATCTTCAATATTTGTATGTGAGAATCACAAATAAATCTTCTGGGGGAGGATGACGCCCCTACAGGGGTTTGGTTTACAAACTTTCAGCCCCACCTAAAACAAAATTCACCAGCCGCCACTGATTATGATGCATTCTCATTTTAGGCAAAGTATAAGACAATACTTTCTTAACAGTATAATTGTAACCAGGAATAAGTCTTCAAGTAACAATATTCAAATACTAACATTGTTGGGTAAGACAGCATTTGGTTTTATTCTGAATCCAGTGAAACAGATTGGTGGTTTTAGCTGATATAAAGACTTTCAGGTGTTTATATATGTTTAAGTATTTGGCAGACGCTTTTATCCAAAGCGACATACATAAAAAATACATATATAACAATCACTGTAAACATTATCATTTAAGGGAAGAATGTAATACAAAATATCAATACAAAGTGTCAAGACAGAATAAACTCTCTGCTGCTGCAGCAACAGAGTTACAGTCTATAGGTCCCTAAAATATATAGATATCTAATGTATTCATACATTGTTTATGTAGGACATACGCATGTATATATAATCTAATCATATTGTTTCTTCAATTTAAAAATAGCTGACCGTTTTTTTCCCCCTTCTCTGGGATTATATTCCCAGTTTTGATCTCGGACGTCTGGTCATTTATAGCGTATAAGAATATTATATTACTGTTAAGCAAACTATGAATAATAAAAACGCCAAAACATGTGTCCGTTATCATAGCTACACGTATGACAAAAAAACGCGTGAAAATGAGTGGTATTCAGTGAGGTAAGATGAATTAAATTTGCTGACAGTTCATTGCTCCTGCCAAATGAATTGCACTGAGTGGAGCGGATCACCACTCCAAGATGGCGGCTCCGCGTCTCGTCTGCGCCAGTAGGCAGTAGCGCTCAATGCTGCGTACCCTTATAAGATGTCTATGGTTATAACGTTAGCAGTGAGTTTACAGCCTCACTGATTTAACTACACAGCAAATAAAAGTCATGTTACTTAGCCAATAAACGTTATCTTACATTCAAAACTTACCCTTCGTTGTGCAACTTCAAATGTCGAACGAAGTTGGAAGTTGTTGCGTCTCCGTCTGTAATATTCGAACTGCGTGATTTGCATACGGCAATTCGTTTTTTGTTGACCAAGTCGTAGTTTTTATACCCGAATGAAACCAACTTTGGCATAATTGTTTCTCACTACCGCATTGTTTGACAACTCATGTTCGGTGGTTGTCCTGCAATTGGATTGGATGAATGCTGTGTGATGAAAACAACGTAGATTTAATTTGATTGGCTGTTGTACTGACAGCACACACGCTGACACGCACCACACACGCTTATAGACACAGACGTACAAAATGAAAGATACGGAGCGCTCCCAAATAACTTTTTAAGGTTTGGGTTTTGGGGAAAATAGCAAGTCATGTCAAGTCAAAAGCCTCAAGTCCAAGTGAAGTCACAAGTCATTGATGTTAAAGTCTAAGTCAAGTTGCAAGTCTCTTTACATTTTGTCAAGTCGAGTCTAAAGTCATCAAATTCATGACTCGAGTCTGACTCGAGTCCAAGTCATGTGACTCGAGTCCACACCTCTGGTAATAATTACAGAGAAACAGAAAATTAAGTTTAGTACAGGTACCATGTATTGTAAAGAACAAAATATATAACAGCAATAAAGGGAAACAATGGAAAAACCCAAATTATTTACAATTGCAGTTAGAGATTGGTTGGTAAGTCACTTCAAAAGTTATTGGTTAGATTGGAATTTAACAACAAAACTTGCGTACCAAAAGGTAGGTTTTTAGCCCTTTTTTAAAAGCATCTACCGTCTGTGGGACACTGAAGTGGTCAGAAACAGAAGTGGTCTGTTCCACAGATGGGGAGCGGCAGCTGCTTAAGCTCTATCCCCCATGGTCTAGAGCCGTGTCCTGGGCGCGAGCAGACGGTGCTGTTGGCCAGACTGGGTCCAAGCTGAGGTGTGTGGTGTGAGGAGGTCGTTGAGGTAAGTGGGGGCATCACCGTGCAGACAGTGGTGGGTGTGCAGGAAGACCGTGTACTCAATGCGGGACTGTGATGGGGAGCCAATGAAGGGTGCGAAGGATGGGGGTGATGTGCTCATACTTCCGCACCCTCATCAGGACCCTGGCAGTGCTGTTCTAAACATACTGGAGCTTTTGGAGGCTCCTGCCAGGGATCCCGATGAGGAGTGCATTACTGTAATCTAACCTGGAGGAGACAAAGGCATGGACAAGCTTCTTTGCAGATGGAAGGGAGA
This sequence comes from Entelurus aequoreus, assembly GCF_033978785.1. Classification (NCBI taxonomy): domain Eukaryota; kingdom Metazoa; phylum Chordata; class Actinopteri; order Syngnathiformes; family Syngnathidae; genus Entelurus; species Entelurus aequoreus. Next base: position 6,972,459 of record NC_084749.1, read on the forward strand.
GGAGGGGGCGGAGTTTGGAGATGTTGTTGATGAGCTGTTGACCATATAGTCCGGTTTTGATGTAAAGTTGTTCATGGAGACTTGAAAGTCAACATGGTTCTTAGAAATAGTTTGAGGCTTGTCACCTCGGTTGACAATAATAGCTTTCAGATTATCTGAGTATGTTTGACAAAACTGGAGCCTTAATTTGAGCTCCGCAACACTTTTAGACAGGATTAGAACATCTTTAACCAAAATGTCCATGCGATAAACACGTAGTCGACAAACACTTGGATTTATGATCTGAAGCTCTTTTCTTGATGTTCAAGTGGTTCCTTCAAAAATGTATTTTGTTGCTCCAGCAACTCATGGACCATTGGCAAGGTAACATAGTCATCCTCACCTCTTCTTGGCCTGTTGATGATGTCTGTTGCTCAGATGAGGCTCCTGGGCTGAAAAGGAGGCAGTAGACTCAAGTTTCTCATCCATCCATCCATTTTCTACCGCTTGTTCCTCTCGGGCTCACAAGGGTAATGGAAACTATCTCAGCTGCACTTGGGCGGAAGGCAGGGTACACCCTGGACAAGTGGCCACCTCATTGCAGGGCCAACGCAGATAGATAAGACAACATTCACAGACTACTTTACAATCCACAACTTATTGACGTACAAAAATGTGTTATGATTGATAAAAAGCTGCACAAAAAGGTATGAAATCGAAAAGGAGAATTTAGGGCGACTCGCCAGTATTCTTGCTGAAACAGATGACATAGACCAACCCCACAGAGAATTCCACAGAACTTCTTCAGAAAGATCACACCCAGAATTTGTCTTCCAGTTCTTAAGAATTTCGCACTTGGGCTTCATCCAAACCAATCACATTCAAAACAATCTCAGATGATTTGCCACTCCAGGCTATGAAACCGTTACCTTCCAAAGTTATCATTAGTGTGACTACAGAAAGTTCCTGCACTTCTTACCTGTCTGATATCATCTGTCCACTCTTCAACTTGTGACAATGCACAGCCGGTCTTAGATGATACATAGTCTGTTCTTGACACAAATCTTTCTACATATATGCTAGTTTGGTTGTGTATTTGTGCATTAAGTCCACCAAATTCAAAAAGAATGTATTGGAATTCTCACTCCAGAAGGACGTCAAATGATTAGACCTTTCTCATTTATTTCTAAATCCTCATCTGATTTGTTCATCCTCAACAACAAGATGTGAGTTGTAATGCGTGTGATCCAGCAGCCTAAGCACAGAAGTCCAGACTTTACTCTCCGCAGCCACTTTGTCCAGTTCTTCACAGGTGATCCTTCCTGTTGGACGTGCCCTAAACACCTCCCCAGGGAAGCGTTCGGGGCACATTCTGACCAGATACTCAAACCACCTAATCGGCCTTCTCTTGATGTGGAGGAGCAGCGGCTTTACTTTGAGTTCCTCCCGGATGACACAACATCTCACCCTATCTCTAAGGGAGAGCCCCGCCACCCGACAGAGGAAACTCATTTTGTCGGCTTGTACCCGTGGTCTTGTCTTTTCGGTCATAACCCAAAGCTCATGACCATAGGTGAGGATGGGAACGTAGATCGGCCGGTAAATTGAGGGCTTTGTCTTCCAGCTCAGTTCCTTCTTCACCACAACAAATTCATACAGGGTCCGTATCTCTGCACACATTACACCGATCCGCCTGTCGATCCCACGATTCACTCTTCCCTCACTCGTGACCAAGACTCTGAGGTACTTGAACTCCTCCACTTGGGACAATATCTTCTCCCCAACCCGGAGATAGGACTCCACCCTTTTCCGTACGAGAACCGTGGACTTGGACTTGGATGTGCTGATTCTCATCCTGGTCGCTTCACACTGCGCTGGATGTGATGCTCGTTGTGTGAATGCAGAGAAAAATGTACACACATATTATTCCGCACCACGGCTATGATCTAACTATTGTGTAAATGATGATAAGCATTTACACAATTTTTCTGGGGATCAACAGCATTAAAGATTCATACATTGACAACACGTTTACCTCTTTTCAGCAACATTGTAATACATTTCCACTCCCTAAGCAACACTTTTTTTTTGATATTTATAGAGCCGCAGTCTTGTTGGTAACACTTTCCCTACGTTTCTAGATGTACAGACTGATCCTGGTGTTAAACACAAATCGAAAACTTTGTCAGTTATACGTATTTATAACCACATTTTAATTTAGATTGCTGGTTTGTTTTTAGAGATATAGCAGATTAGTCTCGCTTAACAAGTGGCTGACTTGTTTCTGTAGGCAACAAGGACTAACGTTTATTGATAACTGGCCCTCTTTCTGGGGCAAACCAGGCTTGCTGATGAGAGACGGCCTTCACCCTAACCAGGAAGGCGCCATCATCCTGTCTAGAAACATAGACTACTATTTAAGTCTCACTTGACTGACTACACTAGAGCAAGCCCGGTCACAGGCAATTACAATGTCTGTTAGTCCGGGTGAGGAGTCAGTTAAGCTAGAACTAGCCAGCGCCAGGCTGGATAATCCATGTACGCATAGCAATTCTCTTAGAATAATACACAATTCACATAATGTTTTTTCTGTTGTGTCTGTGTCAGAGGTGGACATGCATTCTACTGAGGTGGCAAATTATGATATGTCCAGTCTATTGCAGCACCAAGCAAACAATCGGAAAATTCCCGTCATATCAATTCCTAGATATGGTCGAAACTATTTAAAGTGCACTACGCATAATAAACGCAACATTGTTAATATTGCTACTACGGATAATCTTAACAAAAACTCGTCAAAACAGCCCAATACCTATAATATGGGCTTTTTAAACATAGATCATTGTCTCCCAAGGCGTTATTAGTTAATGAGGTCATTAGAGACAACAATCTTAACGTCATTGGTCTTAGCGAAACCTGGTTCAAACCAGACGAATTTTTTGCGCTCAATGAGGCATCTCCTCCTAACTATACGAATGCGCATGTTGCCCGTCCTCTTAAAAGGGGAGGGGGTGTCGCACTAATATACAATGAAAATTTCAACCTTACCCCTAACCTACATAATAAATATAAATCGTTTGAGGTGCTTACTATGAGGTCTGTCACACCGCTACCTCTCGACCTGGCTGTTATCTACCGCCCCCCTGGGCCCTATTCGGACTTTATCAGTGAATTCTCAGAGTTCGTTGCTGATCTAGTGACGCACGCCGACAATATAATCATAATGGGGGACTTTAATATCCATATGAATACCCCATCGGACCCTCAGTGCGTGGCGCTCCAAACCATAATTGATAGCTGTGGTCTTACACAAATAATACATGAACCCACGCATCGCAATGGCAATACAATAGATCTAGTGCTTGTCAGGGGTGTCACCACCTCCAAAGTTATGATACTTCCATATACTAAAGTAATGTCCGATCTTTACCTTATAAAATTTGAAGTTTTGACTCATTGTCAACAAGCTAATAATAATAATAACTGCTATAGCGGCCGCAACATTAATGCTGCCACAACGATGACTCTTGCTGACCTACTGCCTTCGGTAATGGCACCATTCCCAAATTATGTCGGCTCTATTGATAACCTCACTAACAACTTTGACGATGCCTTGCGCGAAATTATTGATACTATAGCACCGCTAAAGCAAAAAAGGGCCCCTAAAAGGCGCACCCCATGGTTTACAGAAGAAATTAGGGCTCATAAATTATCATGTAGAAAACTGGAACGCAAATGGCGCGCGACTAAACTTGAGGTTTTCCATCAAGCATGGAGTGATAGTTTAATAATTTATAAACGCATGCTTACCTTAGCTAAAGCTAAATACTACTCAAATCTCATCCGCCTCAACAAAAACGATCCTAAATTTCTGTTTAGTACAGTAGCATCGCTAACCCAACAAGGGACTCCTCCCAGTAGCTCCACCCACTCGGCAGATGATTTTATGAATTTCTTTAATAAGAAAATTGAACTCATTAGAAAGGAGATTAAAGACAACGCATCCCAGCTACAACTGGGTTCTATTAACACAAATACGACTGTATATACAACGGACACTGCCCTCCAAAATAGTCTCTCTATTTTTGATGAAATAACATTAGAGGAATTATTACAGCGTGTAAGTGGGATAAAACAAACAACATGTTTACTTGACCCACTTCCTGGGAAACTTATCAAGGAACTGTTTGTATTATTAGGTCCATCAGTGTTAAATATTATAAACTTTTCACTTTCCTCCGGCACTGTTCCCCTAGCATTCAAAAAAGCGGTTATTCATCCTCTGCTCAAAAGACCTAACCTCGATCCTGACCTCATGGTAAACTACCGACCGGTGTCCCACCTTCCGTTTATTTCCAAAATTCTCGAAAAAATTGTTGCACAGCAGCTAAATGAACACTTAGTGACTAACAATCTCTGTGAACCTTTTCAATCCGGTTTCAGGGCAAATCACTCTACGGAGACAGCCCTCGCAAAAATGACTAATGATCTATTGCTAACGATGGATTCTGATGCGTCATCTATGTTGCTGCTTCTTGATCTTAGCGCCGCTTTCGATACCGTCGATCATAATATTTTATTAGAGCGTATCAAAACACGTATTGGTATGGCAGACTTAGCCTTGTCTTGGTTTAACTCTTATCTTACTGACAGGATGCAGTGCGTCTCCCATAACAATGTGACCTCGGACTATGTCAAGGTAACGTGCGGAGTTCCCCAGGGTTCGGTTCTTGGCCCTGCACTCTTTAGTATTTACATGCTGCCGCTGGGTGACATCATACGCAAGTACGGTGTTAGCTTTCACTGTTATGCTGACGACACCCAACTCTACATGCCCCTAAAGCTGACCAACACGCCGGACTGTAGTCAGCTGGAGGCGTGTCTTAATGAAATTAAACAATGGATGTCCGCTAACTTTTTGCAACTCAACGCTAAGAAAACAGAAAAGCTGATTATCGGTCCTGTTAGACACCGACATCTATTTAATAATACCACCTTAACATTTGACAACCAAACAATTACACAAGGCGACTCGGTAAAGAATCTGGGTATTATCTTCCACCCAACTCTCTCGTTTGAGTCACACATTAAGAGTGTTACTAAAACGGCCTTCTTTCATCTCCGTAATATCGCTAAAATTCGTTCCATCTTGTCCACTAGCGACGCTGAGATCATTATTCATGCGTTCGTTACGTCTCGTCTCGATTACTGTAACGTATTATTTTCGGGTCTCCCTATGTCTAGCATTAAAAGATTACAGTTGGTACAAAATGCGGCTGCAAGACTTTTGACAAAAACAAGAAAGTTTGATCATATTACGCCTATACTGGCTCACTTGCACTGGCTTCCTGTGCACTTAAGATGCGACTTTAAGGTTTTACTACTTACGTATAAAATACTACACGGTTTAGCTCCAGCCTATCTCGCCGATTGTATTGTACCATATGTCCCGACAAGAAATCTGCGTTCAAAGAACTCCGGCTTATTAGTGATTCCCAGAGCCAAAAAAAAGTCTGCGGGCTATAGAGCGTTTTCTATTCAGGCTCCAGTACTCTGGAATGCCCTCCCGGTAACAGTTAGAGATGCTACCTCAGTAGAAGCATTTAAGTCCCATCTTAAAACTCATTTGTATAATCTAGCCTTTAAATAGACCCCCCTTTTTTAGACCAGTTGATCTGCCGTTTCTTTTCTTCTCTCCTCTTCTCCCCTGTCCCTTGCGAGGGGGAGTTGCATAGGTCCGGTGGCCATGGATGAAGTGCTGGCTGTCCAGAGTCGGGACCCCGGGTGGACCACTAGCCTGTGCATCGGTTGGGGACATCTCTGCGCTGCTGACCCGTCTCCGCTTGGGATGGTTTCCTGCTGGCCCCACTCTGGACTGGACTCTCGCTGATGTTTTGGATCCACTTTGGACTGGACTTTCACAATATTATGTCAGACCCACTCGACATCCATTGCTTTCGGTCTCCCCTAGAGGGGGGGGGGGTTACCCACATATGCGGTCCTCTCCAGGGTTTCTCATAGTCATTCACCGACGTCCCACTGGGGTGAGTTTTCCTTGCCCGTATGTGGGCTCTGTACCGAGGATGTCGTTGTGGCTTGTGCAGCCCTTTGAGACACTTGTGATTTAGGGCTATATGAATAAACATTGATTGATTGATTGATGGTTTGTATTTATAATTCATGTATACATAATTTCCTCACAAGAAACAGCAGGACTACAGGAAACTTCACCTGCAGTGTCCAGTATGCAGTATTCATTTCACAGTCCCATTTTTTATTTATTTTTTTGCAAAAAAAGTTACTGAATTGATTTTAACTCACCGAATCGTTCTAAAAAACAAGAGATTGTCCCTGAATCATATCAACAACCACAAATATCGAATCGAATCGAATCATTGTTAAAACAAATCGTTACACCCCTAGTGGACACTAAGGTGGCGGCCTCTCCATTCTGGTTTTCAATTTATTTTTGCTTTGTATAAACAGAAATCATTTAATAAACAAAGCAACACATATATGAATACAAGTTTGGACATCTCAGCATTATGATGTTTTAAAACCTCATCTCATGGCACATTAGCCAATATGATTTTCAAGGATTCCACATTTTTCTTCATAAATTTACGATGTTTCATTTCAACTTCAGTTTTTCTTTGTAAAGTGTTTGTAAAGAATTGAAATAGTGGAAGATTATCAGAAATATCAGTAAATAGTACACAGGAAAGTATTGAATTAATGAAATAATTTGTTACAAAATTGCCTATCGTTCACAATCATTATGAGAGATGAGAACACACATGTTTTTTTTTAGGATTTTAAAGATTATTTTAAAAAATGTTTGGAAAATGCGGCGAAGGAGAGTCACTATTGAAGCCTTCAAAGTCCTCTAAAACAACTTCAAAACTTTTCATCGTTTTATAAACACGCTGCAGGTATATACATAATGTAGTAACAGACACCTTCATAACAATATGTAATATGTACAATATACACACTGCAAGTATATATATAATGCAAGTATATATATATATATATATATATATATATATATATATATATATATATATATAATGTAGTAACAGTAAAAACAAAAACAAAAACAAGAAAAGGAGAATTTAGGGCCACTTGCCAGTATTCTTGCTGAAACAGATAACATAGACCAACTCCACAGACAATTCCACAGAACTTCTTCCGAAAAGTCACACCCAGATGCTGTGTTTTCCATTTCTTAAGAATTTCTACCTTGGGCTCCTTCCAAAAGAATCTCAGGTGAGTGGCCATTCCAAAGTCAGTGCCTATAAAAGCATGAGGTTCACATACATCTCATCAGTAGTCTGACTACAGAGTCCCTGCACTTCATACCGGTCTGATAGCATCTGTCCACTCTTCAACTTGTGAGTATGCACATCTGCTCTTAGATGATTCATAGTCTGTTCTTGACACAAATCTTTCTACATCTATCCTGGTTTGGTTTTATATCAATGTATTGGACATTTTACTCCAAAAGGACGTCAGATGATTAGACCAGAATAGGAGTTCTAATGAATGTGTTCTGGTGTGGATGTGATGCTAGTTATGTGAATGCTCAGAAACATTGAACATGTAATATCCCGCACCACGGCTATGATATTTTATTGTGTGTGAATACTGACATTTTTCTTATTTCGATGTTCTGTCCAACTGAGCTGCTTCTTTAAAAAAAACAACCAGTTGCTAATCCGATAATGTTGTTTGTTGAATTCCGCTATCGCGTCAAAAAACACAGATTTGGATATCAAATAACCCTCCCGCTGTAGAATTTCTATTACCTCTGCCAGTGAGATTATATACAGAATGTTTTGCCAGGGTTCGTTTATCTGTTAGTTAGCAACATAAACCTGCTCAGTGGTCTTGTGGTTAGAGTGTCCGCCCTGAGATGGGTAGGTTGTGAGTTCAAACCCCGGCCGAGTCATACCAAAGACTATAAAAATGGGAGCCATTACCTCCCTGCTCGGCACTCAGCATCAAGGGTTGGAATTGGGGGTTAAATCACCGCTGCTGCTCACTGCTCCCCTCACCTCTCAGGTGGTGAACAAGGGGATGGGTCAAATGCAGAGGTTAATTTCACCACACCTGGTGTGTGCGTGACAATCATTGGTACTTTAACTTTAACTTTAGGGACAGATTTTGTTGAAATTCTCATAAAATGTCCGAATTGAAGAAGTAGTTTTGAATATTATTCATGCATGAATAATATTCAAAACTACTACATTTAGTCTGTCACCTTACAGAATAGACCAAGGGTGTCCAAACTTTTTGACTTGGGGTCTGCATTGGACTTAAAAAGTAACTATAAAATATATATCGATACTTTTGACACTTTTCCAGATAAAGGGAACTACAAAAAATGTCATTATTGGTTTTATTTTAACAAAAAATCTTACAACGCATTAAACATATGTTTCCTTTTGCACTAAAAGAACAATTTTAGAAGGTTAAAATGTAAATTAAAAGTAATTAAACACATTAAACTTTTCTTGTTGCACTTAAAGAACAATTGAAAATGTACTTATAGTCCGTCAAAATCAAGGATTAGATTACAATAGAACAGAAAGTTTTACTGACATTATCTTAAATTATTCATGATTTATGGTTGCCATTCCTGGTTTGTGCTTTAAGAAAAATACAATTATTAGTAGGAATTAAAAACAAAACTATGGATAAATGTACACAGATAAGTCATGTAGCAGGTAAAACACACACTTATTAAAGACAATACACAAATTGTATACATTTGTTACAAAATCTGCAGATCTTCAGGAGGTCCAGTAATTGTGAATATATTGAAGATCATTTCTGTTTCAGGTCATTAAACATGGCAACTACAAGTACTGTAGTTGGTGGACCAGGAGGCACTCCATTTTATTTCGATGGCCGTGCAAATGGTGCCTTCCTCCAGAAGATTGGCGTGGCAGTGGGTGCCAGGCAGATCAAAGCTGTGCGGGCCGAACTGAGCGACGGGCGTATGAAGACCTTTGGAGATGCAAAGGGTAACACATTCAGTGAGTTCACGTTCGATAATGGCGAGCACATCACCAAGCTGTCCCTGTGGAAGAACAGTGCTGGGACACATCTGGGTGCCATTAAGCTCTCTACAAGTTCTAGACAAGAGTTCTATGCACACATGACCAACTCGCCCATGGGCTCCGAAGTCCCTATCGACGTGGGGTCTGGAGTCTGCCTGGGGTTGGAGGGGAGGTCTGACACAGACATCAACGCAATGGGATTCGTCTTCATCAATGCCATCAAGTCAGCTGTGCTAACCAACATAACCTATCCCAACCTGGACTCGTACACACCCCAGGTGAGTGGTACTGTGTGTGGAACACCTGAGTCAGAACATGGAAAGATAAGTGCAATACATTTCCATCAGTTTTTTCTCTATCAACTCCGGAAAAGCAACTGAAATGGGATCATTTTCATTGACACGTAATGTTCCTATTTCCTATCACTAACAAAAGCATGTTATACTAAACATTATAGGCTACAATATCCCTTGTGATAAAACACTTTTATGTCTAGGTGCTTTTTATAAGAATGAAGAAGGATTTGTTTTGATCAAATATGTGTTGGCTCACCTTGCGATCCATAAAGGACAACTTGATGTGTCCTGTCCACCATAAATATTATAATTTGATATTGGGTTGACAGTCATGTCTTTTGTTTGATTACAATAGATCAATAAAATAGTGTCATATGTTAAGTTTCTCCCCAAGAGGATTAATAAAGTGTTTAACTCTAAATGTTAAGAAGGTCATCACGAATCTAAATATCAAATGTAGGTATGTTTTTTAAAATGTAATTTGCTTTATCACTTTAAAAAAAAGTGGATATTTTCTGTACTGGTTATAAAGTATCATTTTTTTCTGTTGCCTAAACATTATGCATCTTTTTCTGCTTTTCTGTGTTTGTGTGTGGGGGCTGGTTGTTTACTCTAGATCATCAAGGTAGACGTCCAGTCGGATCGTCATTTCAACCCGACTGATGTGCCTCTAGATCAGAAATGTACCTACAGCAAATGTGTGACCGAGACTGCCAAATGGAGCACCACCAGTAAGATTGAGACCGTCGTCAGCATGAAAATTTCAGCAGCGATGGTGGAAGTGAATGGGGAGAACCAGTTGGTCCCCGGGGACACGCACATCTATCCAATAAGCCACTCGGAGGTCAGAACAAAATCAGATGAGGTCAGTGTGACAATCCCGCCAGAAAATACCAAGACCGTTGAGTTTTCAGTGGACAAAGAAGTCATCACCGACCTCGACTTCAAGGCAGTGGTGAAAATCTCATGCCAGAATGGCAAAGAGCTGACCTTCAATTCCACTGGCAACTACAATGGTGTGGCTTACTCTGGAGTGCATAGAAAAATCACTTAGTCTGATAAAGTTATGAATGTTGAATAAGATGCATCAACATCTTACTGTGCACAGTTTTAATATTCTTTGCATAATGACTGTCACTGATAAATAAATCCTCATAAACCTGCTAGTTGTTTCCATGTCCTTCCTTTCGAGCCTTTGAAACAAAATACCGTATTTTCCGGACTATAAGACGCACTTAAAATCCTTTTTTTCCCCTCAAAACTCGACAGTGCGCCTTATAACCCGGTGCGCCTAATGTACGGAATAAATTTGGTTGAGCTTACTCACCTCGAAGCTATTTTATTTGGTACATGGTGTAATGATAAGTGTGACCAGTAGATGGCAGTTACACATAAGAGATAAGTGTAGATAGCACCATGATTGCAATATGTCTCAAGTAAACAACACCAACATTTTAAATGTTCCATTTAAAATATAGAACATTACACATGGCGCTCAAACATCTATCAAAATGTTTTAGTAGGACTTTGGTAAGCTATGAAGCCACACCGCTTGATGGATTGTACTGTGCTTCAACATAGGAGTATTATTATGGGGTGTGTATAAGGTAAGGCATATTATCTGGCGTTTTGTTTCGCAATATTATGCAAAAGCAACTTTTCTTACCTTCTGGCACCTGCTGATCTGTATTTGATATCTGTAAAAGTCCTGAAAAATTATGCGCGTCCGCAAGTCGATAAGCTTCTTCTTTTTCTCTATCTTCTTGTTATGTGACATTCATCCTCCGCTGTTGCCATTTCTAATATAAAGTAGTGTAAAGTTCTTACTTATATCTGTCAGTAAACTCGCCATGAAAGCACTAAAACATACCGGTGTAGTGAGTTTACATTATTCACCCAAGGAACTTTAATTAGAGTTCTGGTCGGACGTTTTTCACGAGACACACTCCCGGTTTTGATGTTTCCAGATGAGGAGATGCTGCTCCGTTGTTGATTGAAGTAAAGTCTGAATGTCATTAAAACAGTTAGCTCCATCTTTTGACACTTCTTCCACCCCCGTCCTTGCACGCTACACCGCTACAACAAAGACGACGGGGAGAAGATGCTGTCGAAGGTGAGCCACGTAAATAAGACCGCCCACAAAACGGCGCATCCTGAAGGGACTGTCAGAAAGCGGCTTGAAGGAGATCTGTAAAACATCATATATGCAACATTTTCACCATCCGCACTGGTTTAATCGTAACTTGGCTAATGGGTTTCACTATGTAAAGCGCTTTGAGTCACTAGAGAAAAGCGCTATATAATTATAATTCACTTCAAAACGATATAAGAATAATAATACCAATGAATAACATATGTGTGTCTATGTGTACATTCTAGTATCGATACAACATTTTATGTAAATTGACATGATATGTAGCGGGTATTTGGGACAGGCTAATATATATTAGTGTGTTATTAGTACTAATAGTATAGGATCAAATAGGAGACTAGGTATAAAACTAATAAGGACAAAACACGGGCTAGTGGGGTACAGAAGATCTAAATTCGGCTGCATCTAACACATATTCCCAACTCATATGGAAAAGGGGTTTGTATATATATACATAAATGCAGGCCTGGCCCTAACCAATCTGGCGCCCTAGGCAAGATTTTAGGTGGCGCCCCCCCACATCGGCAGTGAAGTGTATATACTCACAAGAAACCGAATAGCTTTGTCTTTGACCTTTTTTTTTACTTAAAGAAAGCAAATTAACATATTATATGAGAATGTTATGTTATGATTATCTTTAACCGAATCACAGCAGTGCTCAAATTAAAAAACAGCATTCCCTCTCATGTGATATTGCTTAATTAACATTAATGATATGCACTTTAACAACTAGGCTTACAACTACAACCAATATATAAAGGGGTGGAAAAGTGACTATTACCTGCAGGGCAAATATTAGCTAACCAGAAGGCAATAACAATGTAAACAAAAAACACCTGCTTAAAAGATCTAATACAAATGTCCCTGAGGAATGTAAGGTGGGAGTACTGTAATTACCTAACGTTACATTATTATTTTCCGTAACAATTTAGCCCCCTCCACAATATTAACCCGACGTTAAAACAGAACTAGCTATTTATTGATTAGCAATTGCCGAATCATGTAACATTAGCTTAATGCTAAAAAGCCAGGTTACTATCACATTCTGTAACAGACAAATCATTTCATGTAGGCTAACGTTACCTACCTGCTACCTCTCTCTTTTTCTCGTTTCTCCTCCTCTTCTTTTCTCTTTTTTTCTTCCCTGGGCACCTGACAGTTTTGGCCGTTTTGACATCTTGTGTTGATTTTTTGGATGTGGTGACGTCCAAAAAGAGTCATGATACGGGCATGGGAGGGGGCGCACCGTGCGGGGGGACGGGGGGGGTGGCGTAATTTTGTAACAAATAATATTCCTATTAAATAGGCTTTACTTTGCATTTTAATTAACGTGGGATTGTTTTTTGTATTTAGAAATAATAGTACCAACTTTTTTTTTTCTTTCTTTTTTTTCTCCAACATTTGTGGCACTGGCGTGGCGCCCCCTGATGGACGGCGCCCTTAGCATTTGCCTATACGGCCTATGCCACGGGCCGGCCCTGCATAAATGTATGAATGTGTGTATATATATGTGTATATATATATATATGCGTGTTTATATACTGATATATGTGGCCCTCTGCGGGAAGTCATAATTGTGATGTGGCCCACAATAAAGATTTGTTTAACTCCTCTGGATTAGGGGTTAGGTAAGGGTAAGAACTGGGGATGGTGGTTAACAAAAGAGTTAGGTGCTTGGATGGTAGAGTTAAGGTTAAGTTTAGGATAGGGTTTCGTCAGGCCTTTCTGTAACCATAAACAGATTAAGACCGCTTTGAAATCATTCTTGTTAGAAATGTTGACTCATGTCGAAATTGTAAAACAATTAATAGTAAGCAACATGTTCGATGGTTAAGCCAGCTGTCCAAGTTTTAAGCCGTTTCCATCTGTGTTTCGGCACCGTGGGAGGTCTGTGTGGCATTTTCAAAGACCTTCTCTCTCTCTCTGTCGCTCTTACACACACACAAGTCAAACATGAGAGTTGCCAAGTCAAACAGCCTCCTGGCACAGCGCACGGAAAAAATCCTCCCCATCTCAGAAAATGAAGATGTGGGCAAGACTTTCTTTGGAAAAGACCTGACCAAAAAAAAAAAAAAAAAAAAAAAGGAGCGTTTGTGCAAAGAAGTTTTGTGTCACTATCAAAGTTGTTGCAGAGAGTCTGAGGCAATTTAGTTAGTCGCTTTAGGAAAATGGCGGGTGGGGAAAAATGCGTACATGGAGTGAAAGAGAAGAAGATCTCTGCAGGGAATATCAATGTTGACTTTCAGGAGGCTGCATAGATGCACTTTAGTGCACTCTGGGAGGATTTGTTGTTCTCTCGGAGAAGGCGGACTCGGGTGCTGCACTTCTCGGCCTTTCTGGTCTGCTCGGTGACGTTTTAACACGAGTTCTTTCTACGCCGGTGAAAAACAACCCCTTACATTCTTTGTCGCCGCCTTTTTGTTATGTGTAGCGTCGACTGAAGAAGATTGCACACGGGACGCCAAAACCATAAAGATCCAAATTGAGCTCCAAATGGACAAACAGTGACTGAGCACGGCCTTCCTTCTTTTGTTAGCCTTTACTGAAGGAACTCTCTCTGATTTAGGAGCAGAGCTGGCAATGCTGAATGACTCTCTTGTTTAAGGGCACTAGAAGCACGCTTTTTGTCAAGCAGTAGGATTCAGTTCAATTCAGCTTACTTTTTCATCCAGGTCCTGGTTCTGGGGCCAGCAGGAGTGCCTAAGCAGTAGGATTCGGTTAATTTCCGCTCATTTTTTCATCCAGGTCCTGGTTCTGGGGCCAGCAGGAGTGCCCAGATGACCTTGTCTTTGGCCCCTTACCGTAGTTCCACCAGGGAGATCCACCAAGTCTACTTCAAGCAGTAGGATTCGGTTCATTTCAGCTTACTTTTTCATCCAGGTCCTGGTTCTGGGGCCAGCAGGAGTGCCCAGATGACCTTGTCTCTGGCCCCTTACCCTAGTTCCACCAGGGAGATCCACCAAGTCTACCTCAAGCAGTAGGATTCGGTTAATTTCCGCTTACTTTTTCATCCAGGTCCTGGTTCTGGGGCCAGCAGGAGTGCCCAGATGACCTTGTCTCTGGCCTCTTAATAATAATAATAATAATAATACCTGGGATTTATATAGCGCTTTTCTAAGTACCCAAAGTCGCTTTACATGTTAAAAACCCATCATTCATTCACACCTGGTGGTGGTAAGCTACTTTCGTAGCCACAGCTGCCCTGGGGTAGACTGACGGAAGCGTGGCTGCCAATTTGCGCCTACGGCCCCTCCGACCACCACCTATCATTCATTCAACATTCATTCACCGGTGTGAGCGGCACCGGGGGCAAGGGTGAAGTGTCCTGCCCAAGGACACAACGGCATGGTAAGAGGCGGGGAGCGAACCTGCAACCCTCAGATTTCTGACACGGGCACTCTACCCACTACGCCATGCCGCCCCCTCTTACCCTAGTTCCACCAGGGAGATCCACCAAGTCTACTTCAAGCAGTAGGATTCGGTTCATTTCAGCTTACTTTTTCATCCAGGTCCTGGTTCTGGGGCCAGCAGGAGTGCCCAGATGACCTTGTCTCTGGCCTCTTACCCTAGTTCCACCAGGGAGATCCACCAAGTCTACTTCAAGCAGTAGGATTCGGTTCATTTCAGCTTACTTTTTCATCCAGGTCCTGGTTCTGGGGCCAGCAAGAGTTCCCACATGACCCTGTCTCCGGCCCCTCACCCTAGTTCCACAGGGAGATTCACCAAGTCTACCTCAAGCAGTAGGATTCGGTTAATTTCCGCTTACTTTTTCATCCAGGTCCTGGTTCTGGGGCCAGCAGGAGTGCCCAGATGACCTTGTCTCTGGCCCCTTACCCTAGTCCCACCAGGGAGATCCACCAAGTCTACTTCAGGAAGTAGGATTCGGTTTATTTCAGCTTACTTTTTCATCCAGGTCCTGGTTCTGGGGCCAGCAGGAGTGCCCAGATCTGTCTTTGGCCCCTTACCCTAGTTCCACCAGGGAGATCCACCAAGTCTACCTCTGGCAGTAGGAGTCGGTTAATTTCTGCTTACTTTTTCATCAAGGTCCTGGTTCTGGGGCCAGCAAGAGTGCCCACATGACCCTGTCTCTGGCCCCTCACCCTAGTTCCACAGGGAGATTCACCAAGTCTACCTCAAGCAGTAGGAGTCGGTTCATTTCCGCTTACTTTTTCATCCAGGTCCTGGTTCTGGGGCCAGCAGGAGTGCCCAGATGACCTTGTCTCTGGCCCCTTACCCTAGTTCCACCAGGGAGATCCACCAAGTCTACTTCAAGCAGTAGGATTCGGTTCATTTCAGCCTACTTTTTCATCCAGGTCCTGGTTCTGGGGCCAGCAGGAGTGCCCAAATGACCTTGTCTCTGGCCCCTTACCCTAGTTCCACCAGGGAGATCCACCAAGTCTACCTCAAGCAGTAGGATTCGGTTAATTTCCGCTTACTTTTTCATCCAGGTCCTGGTTCTGGGGCCAGCAGGAGTGCCCACATGACCTTGTCTCTGGCCCCTTATCCTAGTTCCACCAGGGAGATCCACCAAGTCTACCTCTGGCAGTAGGAGTCGGTTAATTTCCGCTTACTTTTTCATCCAGGTCCTGGTTCTGGGGCCAGCAGGAGTGCCCAGATGACCTTGTCTCTGGCCCCTTACCCTAGTCCCACCAGGGAGATCCACCAAGTCTACTTCAAGCAGTAGGATTCGGTTTATTTCAGCTTACTTTTTCATCCAGGTCCTGGTTCTGGGGCCAGCAGGAGTGCCCAGATCTGTCTTTGGCCCCTTACCCTAGTTCCACCAGGGAGATCCACCAAGTCTACCTCTGGCAGTAGGAGTCGGTTAATTTCTGCTTACTTTTTCATCCAGGTCCTGGTTCTGGGGCCAGCAAGAGTGCCCACATGACCCTGTCTCTGGCCCCTCACCCTAGTTCCACAGGGAGATTCACCAAGTCTACCTCAAGCAGTAGGAGTCGGTTCATTTCCGCTTACTTTTTCATCCAGGTCCTGGTTCTGGGGCCAGCAGGAGTGCCCAGATGACCTTGTCTCTGGCCCCTTACCCTAGTCCCACCAGGGAGATCCACCAAGTCTACTTCAAGCAGTAGGATTCGGTTTATTTCAGCTTACTTTTTCATCCAGGTCCTGGTTCTGGGGCCAGCAGGAGTGCCCAGATCTGTCTTTGGCCCCTTACCCTAGTTCCACCAGGGAGATCCACCAAGTCTACCTCTGGCAGTAGGAGTCGGTTAATTTCTGCTTACTTTTTCATCCAGGTCCTGGTTCTGGGGCCAGCAAGAGTGCCCACATGACCCTGTCTCTGGCCCCTCACCCTAGTTCCACAGGGAGATTCACCAAGTCTACCTCAAGCAGTAGGAGTCGGTTCATTTCCGCTTACTTTTTCATCCAGGTCCTGGTTCTGGGGCCAGCAGGAGTGCCCAGATGACCTTGTCTCTGGCCCCTTACCCTAGTTCCACCAGGGAGATCCACCAAGTCTACTTCAAGCAGTAGGATTCGGTTCATTTCAGCCTACTTTTTCATCCAGGTCCTGGTTCTGGGGCCAGCAGGAGTGCCCAAATGACCTTGTCTCTGGCCCCTTACCCTAGTTCCACCAGGGAGATCCACCAAGTCTACCTCAAGCAGTAGGATTCGGTTAATTTCCGCTTACTTTTTCATCCAGGTCCTGGTTCTGGGGCCAGCAGGAGTGCCCACATGACCTTGTCTCTGGCCCCTTATCCTAGTTCCACCAGGGAGATCCACCAAGTCTACCTCTGGCAGTAGGAGTCGGTTAATTTCCGCTTACTTTTTCATCCAGGTCCTGGTTCTGGGGCCAGCAGGAGTGCCCAGATGACCTTGTCTCTGGCCCCTTACCCTAGTCCCACCAGGGAGATCCACCAAGTCTACTTCAAGCAGTAGGATTCGGTTTATTTCAGCTTACTTTTTCATCCAGGTCCTGGTTCTGGGGCCAGCAGGAGTGCCCAGATCTGTCTTTGGCCCCTTACCCTAGTTCCACCAGGGAGATCCACCAAGTCTACCTCTGGCAGTAGGAGTCGGTTAATTTCTGCTTACTTTTTCATCCAGGTCCTGGTTCTGGGGCCAGCAAGAGTGCCCACATGACCCTGTCTCTGGCCCCTCACCCTAGTTCCACAGGGAGATTCACCAAGTCTACCTCAAGCAGTAGGAGTCGGTTCATTTCCGCTTACTTTTTCATCCAGGTCCTGGTTCTGGGGCCAGCAGGAGTGCCCAGATGACCTTGTCTCTGGCCCCTTACCCTAGTTCCACCAGGGAGATCCACCAAGTCTACTTCAAGCAGTAGGATTCGGTTCATTTCAGCCTACTTTTTCATCCAGGTCCTGGTTCTGGGGCCAGCAGGAGTGCCCACATGACCTTGTCTCTGGCCCCTTATCCTAGTTCCACCAGGGAGATCCACCAAGTCTACCTCTGGCAGTAGGAGTCGGTTAATTTCCGCTTACTTTTTCATCCAGGTCCTGGTTCTGGGGCCAGCAGGAGTGCCCAGATGACCTTGTCTCTGGCCCCTTACCCTAGTCCCACCAGGGAGATCCACCAAGTCTACTTCAAGCAGTAGGATTCGGTTTATTTCAGCTTACTTTTTCATCCAGGTCCTGGTTCTGGGGCCAGCAGGAGTGCCCAGATCTGTCTTTGGCCCCTTACCCTAGTTCCACCAGGGAGATCCACCAAGTCTACCTCTGGCAGTAGGAGTCGGTTAATTTCTGCTTACTTTTTCATCCAGGTCCTGGTTCTGGGGCCAGCAAGAGTGCCCACATGACCCTGTCTCTGGCCCCTCACCCTAGTTCCACAGGGAGATTCACCAAGTCTACCTCAAGCAGTAGGAGTCGGTTCATTTCCGCTTACTTTTTCATCCAGGTCCTGGTTCTGGGGCCAGCAGGAGTGCCCAGATGACCTTGTCTCTGGCCCCTTACCCTAGTTCCACCAGGGAGATCCACCAAGTCTACTTCAAGCAGTAGGATTCGGTTCATTTCAGCTTACTTTTTTATCCAGGTCCTGGTTCTGGGGTCAGCAGGAGTGCCCAGATGACCTTGTCTCTGGCCCCTTACCCTAGTTCCACCAGGGAGATCCACCAAGTCTACTTCAAGCAGTAGGATTCGGTTCATTTCAGCTTACTTTTTCATCCAGGTCCTGGTTCTGGGGCCAGCAGGAGTGCCCATATGACCTTGTCTCTGGCCTCTTACCCTAGTTCCACCAGGGAGATCCACCAAGTCTACTTCAAGCAGTAGGATTCGGTTCATTTCAGCTTACTTTTTCATCCAGGTCCTGGTTCTGGGGCCAGCAGGAGTGCCCACATGACCCTGTCTCTGGCCCCTCACCCTAGTTCCACAGGGAGATTCACCAAGTCTACCTCAAGCAGTAGGATTCGGTTAATTTCCGCTTACTTTTTCATCCAGGTCCTGGTTCTGGGGCCAGCAGGAGTGCCCAGATGACCCTGTCTCTGGCCCCTTACCCTAGTTCCACCAGGGAGATCCACCAAGTCTACGTCAAGCAGTAGGATTCGGTTCATTTCAGCTTACTTTTTCATCCAGGTCCTGGTTCTGGGGCCAGCAGGAGTGCCCACATGAAGAAGAAGAAGAAAAACAACAACGTCCCCATAAATTCTTCTTGCCTGCGTCAGTCTGTCAGCAAGCAGACAAACAAAAAAGGCAGCGAGTGGACCAGAAATAGCAAGAAGCCTCGAGTCGGTCCAAGACCTGAGCAGACATAAATCATTCATTGTTTGGATCCAGCGCTCATCTTTTTTTTATTTGATGTCTCGGGAGCGGTGCAGACTTTTGTGTGTTCCTGGTTTTTGCCATCAAATCCCCGTCGGCTGTTGTTTGTCGCAGTTCACAGCAGACAAAAGATTCCTTTGTTGACACAAACAAAGCAAATGAAAAGACACAAAATATTACAGTACATTATTTTTAAACTGGATGTTTCTAGTTCCTAAACCAACTTGTTTTTTGTGTCCTGACTGAGAAAAATGTGGACGGTGGAACAGTTGAAATGGGATGAAAAAAAGGAAAAGGAGTAGTCAAACAAAAAAAGGTTGGAAATAGGGTTAGAAAAAAACAGGAATTCCTGGAAATTTAGTTGAACGTGGAAAAATGGTAGTTTGATTGTCCAGGATGAGTGGAAAGTGTTGAATGGTTTGAATAGGTTGAAAAATGTGGGATATGTGCAACTTGGAAAAATGTTCCATTCATTTCAATGGGAACTTCCTGGAAATTTGGGAAAAACGGGATTTTATTGAAAATGATTAGGAGCATGAATGTCCTGACTGAGCTGAATTGGTTGGAGTTGGAATTGTTTTAATCGGTCAAGAAATGTTGAAGTAGTAAAATTTTCAATCGAGAAATGGTATTAAGGAATTCCTGGAATTTCGGGTAAACCGGGAATTCTTGCGGGTCAAAAAACAAAAACTTTGTTTTTTTGTCCTGATTAAGAGGAATGTTTTGACGGTGGGACGGTTGAAGTGGGTTGAAATATGTGAAAGGAGTAGTTGAAAGAAAAAAGGGTGGAAATAGGGCTCTGGAAAACCAGGAATTCTGGAAAATCCTGCAATGATTTTGAATTTGGAAAAAGGGTGGTTAGAATTTCCAGGATGAGTGGAATGTGTTGAATGGTTTGAATAGGTTGAAAAATGTGGGAATTGTGCGACTTGGAAAAATGTCCAATTCATTTCAATGGGAACTTCCTGGAAATTTGGGAATTTCGGGAAAAGCAGGATTTTATTGAAAATAATTAGGAGCATGAATGTCCTGAATGAGCTGAATTGGTTGGTGTTGGAATTTTTCAAATTGGTCGAGAAATGTTGAAGTAGTAACATTTTCAATTGAGAAATGGTATTAAGGAATTCCTGGAATTTCGGGAAAACCGGGAATTTTTGCAGGTCAAAAAACAAAACTTTGTTTTTTTGTCCTGATTAAGAGGAAAGTTTTGACGGTGGAACGGTTGAAATGGGTTGAAAAATGTGAAAGGAGTAGTCGAAAGTAAAAAGGGTGGAAATAGGGCTCTGGAAAACCAGGAATTCTGGAAAATCCTGGAATGATTTTGAACTTGGAAAAAGGGTGGTTTGAATATCCAGGATGAGTGGAATGTGTTGATGTTGGAATGGTTTGAATAGGTTGAAAAATGTGGGATATGTGCAACTTGGAAAAATGTTCCATTCATTTCAATGGGAACTTCCTGGAAATTTCGGGAAAAACGGGATTTTATTGAAAACGATTAGGAGCATGAATGTCCTGACTGAGCTGAATTGGTTGGAGTTGGAATTGTTTTAATCGGTCAAGAAATGTTGAAGTAGTAAAATTTTCAATCGAGAAATGGTATTAAGGAATTCCTGGAATTTCGGGTAAACCGGGAATTCTTGCGGGTCAGAAAACAAAACTTTGTTTTTTTGTCCTGATTAAGAGGAATGTTTTGACGGTGGGACGGTTGAAGTGGGTTGAAATATGTGAAAGGAGTAGTTGAAAGAAAAAAGGGTGGAAATAGGGCTCTGGAAAACCAGGAATTCTGGAAAATCCTGCAATGAATTTGAATTTGGAAAAAGGGTGGTTAGAATTACCAGGATGAGTGGAATGTGTTGAATGGTTTGAATAGGTTGAAAAATGTGGGAATTGTGCGACTTGGAAAAATGTCCAATTCATTTCAATGGGAACTTCCTGGAAATTTGGGAATTTCGGGAAAAGAAGGATTTTATTGAAAATAATTAGGAGCATGAATGTCCTGAATGAGCTGAATTGGTTGGTGTTGGAATTGTTTAAATCGGTCAAGACATGTAAAAGCGGTAACAGTTTTTAAATTGAGAAATGTTATCACGGAATTTCGGTAAAAGCGGGAATTTTTTGGAAAATGGTAAAAAAAAATTTAGAATGTTCTGAATTGGTTGGTTTTGGAATTTTTCAAATTGGTCGAGAAATGTTGAAGTAGGAAAATTTTCAATCGAGAAATGGCATTAAGGAATTCCTGGAATTTCGGGAAAACCGGGAATTCTTGCAGGTCAAAAAACAAAACTTTGTTTTTTTGTCCTGATTAAGAGGAATGTTTTGACGGTGGAACGGTTGAAATGGGTTGAAAAATGTGAAAGGAGTAGTCGAAAGAAAAAAGGGTGGAAATAGGGCTCTGGAAAACCAGGAATTCTGGAAAATCCTGGAATGATTTTTAACTTGGAAAAAGGGTGGTTTGAATGTCCAGGATGAGTGGAATGTGTTGATGTTGGAATGGTTTGAATAGGTTGAAAAATGTGGGATATGTGCAACTTGGAAAAATGTCCCATTCATTTCAATGGGAACTTCCTGGAAATTTGGGAATTTTGGGAAAAATTTGATTTTATTGAAAATGATTAGGAGCATGAATGTCCTGAATGAGCTGAATTGGTTGGTGTTGGAATTGTTTGAATCGGTCAAGAAATGTTGAAGTAGGAACATTTTCAATCGAGAAATTGTATTAAGGAATTCCTGGAATTTCGGGAAAACCGGGAATTCTTGCGGGTCAAAAAACAAAACTTCGTTTTTTTGTCCTGATTAAGAGGAATGTTTTGACGGTGGAACGGTTGAAATGGGTTGAAAAATGTAAAAGGAGTAGTTGAAAGAAAAAAGGGTGGAAATAGGGCTCTGGAAAACCAGGAATTCTGGAAAATCCTGGAATGATTTTGAACTTGGAAAAAGGGTGGTTTGAATTTCCAGGATGAGTGGAATGTGTTGAATGGTTTGAATAGGTTGAAAAATGTGGGAATTGTGCGACTTGGAAAAATGTCCAATTCATTTCAATGGGAACTTCCTGGAAATTTGGGAATTTCAGGAAAAGCAGGATTTTATTGAAAATGATTAGGAGCATGAATGTCCTGAATGAGCTGAATTGGTTGGTGTTGGAATTGTTTAAATCGGTCAAGACATGAAGAAGCGGTAACAGTTTTTAAATTGAGAAATGTTATCACGGAATTTGGGTAAAAGCGGGAATTTTTTGGAAAATGGTAAAAAAAACAAAACTTGAATGTTCTGAATTGGTTGGTGTTGGAATTTTTCAAATTGGTCGAGAAATGTTGAAGTAGTAACATTTTCAATTGAGAAATGGTATTAAGGAATTCCTGGAATTTCGGGAAAACCGGGAATTCTTGCAGGTCAAAAAACAAAACTTAATTTTTTTGTCCTGATTAAGAGGAATGTTTTGACGGTGGAACGGTTTAAATGGGTTGAAAAATGTGAAAGGAGTAGTCGAAAGAAAAAAGGGTGGAAATAGGGCTCTGGAAAACCAGGAATTCTGGAAAATCCTGGAATGATTTTAAACTTGGAAAAGGGTGGTTGGAATTTCCAGGATTGTGGAATGTGTTGATGTTGAAATGGTTTGAATAGGTTGAAAAATGTGGGATATGTGCAACTTGGAAAAATGTTCCATTCATTTCAATGGGAACTTCCTGGAAATTTGGGAATTTCGGGAAAAATTTGATTTTATTGAAAATTATTAGGAGCATGAATGTCCTGAATGAGCTGAATTGGTTGGTGTTGGAATTGTTTAAATCGGTCAAGAAATGTTGAAGTAGGAACATTTTCAATCGAGAAATTGTATTAAGGAATTCCTGGAATTTCGGGAAAACCGGGAATTCTTGCGGGTCAAAAAACAAAAACTTTGTTTTTTTGTCCTGATTAAGAGGAATGTTTTGACGGTGGACGGTTGAAATGGGTTGAAAAATGTGAAAGGAGTAGTTGAAAGAAAAAAGGGTGGAAATAGGGCTCTGGAAAACCAGGAATTCTGGAAAATCCTGCAATGATTTTGAATTTGGAAAAAGGGTGGTTAGAATTTCCAGGATGAGTAGAATGTGTTGAATGGTTTGAATAGGTTGAAAAATGTGGGAATTGTGCGACTTGGAAAAATGTCCAATTCATTTCAATGGGAACTTCCTGGAAATTTGGGAATTTCGGGAAAAGCAGGATTTTATTGAAAATGATTAGGAGCATGAATGTCCTGAATGAGCTGAATTGGTTGGTGTTGGAATTTTTCAAATTGGTCGAGAATTGTTGAAGTAGTAACATTTTCAATTGAGAAATGGTATTAAGGAATTCCTGGAATTTTGGGAAAACCGGGAATTCTTGCAGGTCAAAAAACAAAACTTTGTTTTTTTGTCCTGATTAAGAGGAATGTTTTGACGGTGGAACGGTTGAAATGGGTTGAAAAATGTGAAAGGAGTAGTCGAAAGAAAAAAGGGTGGAAATAGGGCTCTGGAAAACCAGGAATTCTGGAAAATCCTGGTATGATTTTGAACTTGGAAAAAGGGTGGTTTGAATTTCCAGGATGGTGGAATGTGTTGAATGGTTTGAATAGGTTGAAACATGTGGGATATGTGCAACTTGGAAAAATGTCCTATTCATTTCAATGGGAACTTCCTGGAAATGTGGGAATTTTGGGAAAAACTGGATTTTATTGCAAATGATTAGGAGCATGAATGTCCTGAATGAGCTGAATTGGTTGGTGTTGGAATTATTTAAATCGGTCAAGAAATGTTGAAGCAGAAACCGTTTTTAATTGAGAAATGGTATTACGGAATTTCAGTAAAAGCGGGAATTCTTTTAAAAATGGTAAAAAAAAAATAAAAAATTGAATGCTCTAAATTGGTTGGTGTTGGAATTTTTCAAATTGGTCAAGAAATGTTGAAGTAGTAACATTTTTAATTGAGTAATTCCTGGAATTTCTGGAAAACCTGGAATTTTTATAGTTCCTTAAACAACTTTGGTTTTTGTCCTGAATATGAGGAGTGTTTTGACAGTGGAACGGTTGAAATGGGTTGAAAAATGTGAAAGGAGTAGTCGAACTTATGGGTGGAAATAGGTTACCAAAAAACGGGAATTCCTGGAAATGTGTTGAACGTGGAAAAATGGTTTGAATGTCCAGGATGAGTTTAATGTGTTGAAGGTGGAATGGTTTGAATGGGTTGAAAAATGTGGGAATTGTGGAAGTTTGAAAAACGGCCAATTCATTTTGAATGGGGAAAATGCAAAAAAAATAAAGGGAATTATGGGAAATTCGGGAATTTTTTTTTAGAATAATTGAAGTAGAGCACACAATTCCCAAACAGGCTGAATATTTTGAAATTGGAACAGTTTGAATCAGAGGAAAAATGTGGGAGTTGTGGAACTTTGAAGAATGTCTCATTGATTTCAATGGGAATTTCCCCAAAACTTGGGAATTTCGGGAAAGGCGGGATTTTTTTTGGAAAATGCTAAAAAACAACAACCTTGAATGGTCTGAATGAGTTGAAATGGTTGCGTGTTGACATTTTTCCAAATCGGTCAAGAAATGTTGAAGTAGTAACATTTTCAATTGAAAAAATGGTATTAAGGAATTCCTGGAATTTCGGGAAAACCAGGAATTTTTGCAGTTCAAAAAACAACTTCGTTTTTTGTCCTGATTAAGAGGAAAGATTTGATGGTGAAACAGTTGAAGTGGGTTGAAAATTATGGAAGGAGTAGTTGCCAGTAAAAAGGGTAAAAATAGGGCTTTGGAAAACCAGGATTTCTGGGTTAGGGTTAGGGTTAGCGTTGGGACTAGGGTTAGGGTTGGGGGAGGGGATTAGGGTTAAATGCACTGTCCGTCTATGGCAAGCCAGGATGCCCAAAACCGCATGCAAGGCCCGTGGGGGACCCCGATCAAAAACAACAGGCGCAGGGTTAGGGTTGGGGTTAGGGTTAGGGTTAGAAGATGGGGTTAGGGTAAAATGCACTGTCCGTCTATGGCAAGCCAGGATGGGGCCCAAACTGCATGCAAGGCCCCCGGGGGTCCCCGATCAGAAACAACAGGCGCAGGGTTAGGGTTAGAGGTTAGGGTTGGGGTTATGGTTAGGGTTTAGGGTTAGGGTTAGCGTTGGGGCTAGGGTTAGGGTTGGGGATTAGGGTTAAATGCACTGTCCGTCTATGGCAAGCCAGGATGCCCAAAACCGCACGCAAGGCCCCCGGGAGACCCCGATCAGAAACAACAGGCGCAGGGTTAGGGTTGGGGTTAGGGTTAGGGTTAGGTTTAGCGTTGGGGTTAGTGTTGTGGTTAGGGTTAGGGTTAGAGGATGGGGTTAGGGTAAAATGCACTGTCCGTCTATGGCAAGCCAGGATGGCGCCCAAACTGCATGGTTGGCCCCCGGGGGACCCCAATCAGAAACAACAGGCGCAGGGTTAGGGTTAGAGGTTAGGGTTAGGGTTAGGTTTAGCGTTGTGGTTAGGGAAGTTTAGCGTTGGGGTTAGGGTTGTGGTTAGGGTTAGGGTTAGGGTTAGGGTTAGAGGATGGGGGTAGGGGCTTAGGGGGTTAGGGTAAAATGCACTGTCTGTCTATGGCAAGCCAGGATGGCGCCCAAACCGCACGCAAGGCCCCCAGGGGACCCCGATCAG